>NC_056047.1:14219890-14568657 GCF_004379255.2 Salvia splendens | reverse complement strand
CGTTACATTGGTCGTTGAAGAGAGTGGACGAGTTGAGGACGTTGATGTCGTTGTTCGACCCGGCTAAGCCGAAGTAAGCATGCCAGATCCAAAGCCGATAGTCAGCGACGGCTTCGAGTATCATCGTCGGGTGGCTGCCCTTGTATCCACTTGTGAATTGGCCTCTCCACGCCCTCGGACAGTTCTTCCACTGCCAGTGCATACAGTCGATGCTCCCGAGCATCCCAAGAAACCCGTGCACCGTCTCGTGCATCTGCATCAAACCCTGGCAATCAGTGGCAGTCGGCTTGCGCAAATATGTGTCGCCATAGGCCTCTACTATCCCCCGACAAAAGTACTTCAAACACTCGCGGCCTGTAGTCTCCCCACAGTGGAGGTACTCGTCAAAAAGGTCCACCGTGGTGCCGTATGCCAACTGACGAATAGCAATCGTGCACTTTTGCAATGGTGTAAGGCCGGGTTTCCCGATGGCGTCCTCCCGAAACGTGAAGTATTCTTCACGTGAAGACAATGTACGAACAATGCTGAGAAAAAGGTACCTCGACATTCGAAACCGGCGGCGGAAAACAGTCGGGCCCCAACGTGGTTGATCGGCAAAATAGTCTTCAACCATACGCCTGTGAGCTTCCTCGTGGTTGCGTCGGACATACGTCCTAGGTCGAATAGGACGATGGACTTGCTCAGCCGCCGCTGCAGCCGCCGCCTTCTCGCGCTGCATTTGCGAATAGCATGCCGCGATGGCCTCTTCAACGGCTGCATCTAATGCTTCGTCAATCGAACGACCGGAATCAGACGAACTAGAACTATTGGTGTCTTCGCCGGGATTCATTTTCGTTGGATGTTGAGAGAGAATATGTTGAGAGATAGTCGATATGTTCGTATGCACAACTGAATGAGAAACGAGATTTATATAAAAAAACGAAACCGCGTGTCATCGTCCGCGGCCTTCACAATGGGGCGGATGATGTCGCGGACGATGGCCATCGTCCACGACCATCGTCCGCTGCGTCCGCAATGAGGCGGACGATGGCGCGGACGATGGCCATCGTCCGCGGTTTAAGTCGCGCCCGAAGCATAGGCCGCGACTATCGTCCGCGGCCTATGCCACACACCCACAGTGGGGGCGGCGCGCGCCATCGGGCGTGCCATCGTCCGCCTATTGCGGATGGTCTTAGGGCTCAAGAAAGGGGCTAAGATTAGCGTTGAATGTGCTATTTTGATGTCTTGCATGATTGATGGGATGGGGTCTGGAGAAGACTTCATATTAACCATGGATCAGAGTAAACCTGGGTGGTCAAAACTGAAATAATTAATTATATTTGTTTGAGTACTTAATTAGGCATGAATTAGTAGTTCAGTCAATAGTCACAGAATTTTTAAGATTTTGTTAAAATCAAATAAACAAGTAGACTAAATCAATAGGTCAAGACTTTATGACGAAAATGTTGACTCGAAGGATAAATCAATTTAGAACTGGGACAGTTTCAATTCCTATATTTTGAAGAGCGTGTCCGTACAAAACCTGTGCGCAGAAACATAAGACGTAACGTGTCCAATGTGCAAAACGTGTCCGATGTAATTAATGATAAACCACTCAACATACACTACGGCCAAATTGTTTCCTAAATTACCAGCCAATTACAAAATAAAAACCAAACGAAAGGAACCCCAGATTTCTTTATTCCCACTTGGAACCCTAGCGCCGCCTCTCTATCTCTCCCGATTCGCAGGAGATGATACCTTATACCTTTTCCTATGCCAATATATATATACACTACACGTACATGATCTTCCGTTCAGCTGATTTAATTTGAAAGGTTATGGTTTTTCTTGATTTAATTTGAAGTTTAAATCTCTTTAGAAACCAAACTAGTTGAATAAAAGATATGGCGGACCAGAAACTCACGCGTATTGCCATAGTGAGCTCCGACAAGTGTAAGCCTAAGAAATGTCGGCAGGAGTGCAAAAAGAGTTGTCCTGTTGTCAAAACAGGTCAAAACCCCAATTCCTGTTTTTATTAATAATAATATTAAACTAGCCTGCTGCAGATTCTGTCTTCTTTTACATGTATACTCCCTCCGTCCCCCAATTTGAGTCACTCTTTGACTCGGCACGAGTTTTAAGGAAAAGTTTGAATGTGTGGTGTAATAAATGGACTTAGGTAGTGAAATGTGGGGCCCCTTTGACTTTTTGTGTAATAAAGGGTAATTTTGATGTCCAAAAATGGTAAGTGGGAAGAGTGACTCTTATTCGGGGACGGCCCGAAATGGAAAAGAGTGACTCAAATTGGGGGACGGAGGGAGTATTATACTGGCTCTATTTCTATTAGTTTATTTTGTAAAATTCTGATCTCAATTTGGGATTTGTGAAATACTCTAGATGGTTATTTTTTCGTTAATTTGGCATGATTGATCTCAAGTATTATTTGGTCATGGGATTATGACCCATGTTTGTTTGAAAAGAATAAAACTACTACTAATATGCATAACAAAATAATGCATCCCAAGTGTTCAAGTGATGTCCCTTTTACATTCTTATCATAGATGTAGGCATGAACTGGGGCTTCTTAGTTCTTATTCGTAGGACTTGGTGGCACTGATCATTTCTATCAATCAGCGTGTACAAATGCAATGTTACGATGAAATACTGTTGTGAATCGATACCGGTTGATTGCAGCATGACTAAGTCTTACCATCAATCCCATTCGGCGATTATAATATCAGCAACCACTGAATTTCTTATTCGAGTCAAATACAAAAATATTATCTTTAGCTTTTCCATGATTCTTGTTTTTCAAAACTTAGATACGTTGTATATTGATTCACTCATTGTCACATCATATGGATTTTTCATTTTATTTTCTGTTTTAGGATTTTACAACTTTTTATACATACTGCTGTGTTCATCCAGGTAAACTTTGCATAGAAGTGACTCCTGCATCCAAGATAGCTTTCATCTCAGAGGAGTTGTGTATTGGATGTGGTATCTGTGTCAAGGTTTGTCCAGTATGATAGAAATGAAATTCAAGTTTTGGCGTCTCATTAATTGTTCTGCATGCTCTCCAGAAATGCCCATTTGAAGCAATTCAGATTATTAATCTACCAAAAGACTTGGACAAGGATACAACCCATCGTTATGGCCCTAACACCTTTAAATTGCATAGGCAACTTGTGTGTTTAATGTTTTTGTTGCTTTCTAACTTTTCAAACATTTTCACAGATTACCTGTACCGAGACCTGGGCAAGTTCTGGGCCTGGTGGGAACTAATGGCATTGGAAAATCTACTGCACTAAAAGTTTTGGCCGGGAAGTTGAAACCTAACTTGGGACGCTTTAATGTGACTATCTTTAGCGATTCAGCTAGCCTTGAATTTTCCTTAGGAGTTTAACATGTTCCTTGACTTTTTCTCTCTATATCTATTTTTTTGCAGAATCCTCCTGATTGGCAAGAAATTTTAACTTATTTTCGAGGATCTGAACTGCAAAATTACTTCACCCGTATTCTTGAAGATAATTTGAAGGTTTTAGCTCTGATAATGATGTTGCTAGAATGCTTGCATAGTTTTGGCTTCTTAATTCTTATTCATTCTTGCAATTCTTATAACTTTCAATGTTAGGGTATATTTCATCTTGATTTCAGCTATAGTTCTCTTGATTAAGTGAACCACCAAGTTGCATGGCATTGATATCCCATTGCTTCAAAATAACTGTTAAAAGAGAATATTGTTGAGATTCTTCTGATTGTTGGAGGTTTTTAGACCGTGACAACTTTTTGGGTTTAACATAATGCTCAAGTTCTGTCTGCATTTGATTAAATAAATATCTCTATATTCTTTTGTTGGGTGTTACAATATTTGGTTTAGAGGAAACTGGAAAGTACTTTGTTATCATAAGCTTGCAAACGAAATTATATTTTTTGACCTACATTGTTTTAAGTCTTTAATCTTCATTTTTAATCTCTTTTATTGCCATTATACTTAGATTTTTTTGTATGAAGTGACTGAGATAGCAGGTGATATTAATAAATGCAAATGCAATAATAGCTCGACTACCTGGAAACTTAATCCATCTGTCCCACTCTGTTTTTTATTTGTCGACAGTTGTTATTTTCCATGTTTTTATTTCTCTCTAGTTTATTCATCTGTCATATTTGTGATGCATTTATTCTCAGGCAATCATCAAGCCCCAGTACATTGATCACATTCCTAAAATTGCTCAAGGAAACGTTGGGAAAGTTCTTTCTGAGAAAGATGAGAGGGATATGAAACAAGAACTTGCTGCTGACCTTAAGTTGATTCAGGTTATGGACCGTAATGTGGGAGATCTATCAGGTGGAGAGCTTCAGAGGTTTGCAATAGCTGTTGCTGCTGTACAGAATGCAGATATTTACATGTTTGATGAGCCATCAAGTTATCTTGATGTTAAACAAAGACTAAAAGCTGCCCAAGTTGTTAGATCATTGCTTCGACCTAATAGGTAGCGGTGTTCACTTTTTCTGTTAACTATCCAAGTATGAAAATTTTACACAGTTACTATCATCTTTGTTTTCAGCTATGTGATTGTGGTAGAGCATGATCTTAGTGTGCTTGATTATTTGTCGGACTTCATATGCTGCCTTTATGGGAGACCTGGTGTATATGGGGTAGTTACTCTTCCATTCTCTGTTAGAGAAGGAATTAATATTTTTCTGGCTGGATTTGTTCCAACCGAAAATCTTAGGTTTAGAGATGAATCTCTTACATTTAAGGTAAGTCCTATATTTTTTTGCTACTAACATGCAGTATTTAGGTAACTGAGATGCCATTTTTAAAAAATGTACTTCTCCTTGCAGGTTGCAGAGACTCCACAAGAAAGTATGGAGGAAATTGAAACATATGCAAGATACAAGTATCCAACCATGACTAAGACTCAGGGAAACTTCAGGCTCAAGGCAGTGGAGGGTGAATTCACCGATTCACAAATTATCGTGATGCTCGGAGAAAATGGGACAGGAAAGACAACCTTCATACGGATGCTGGTACGTGTTGATTTACTTTTAAAAAACATGTTAATATATGCTGAAGCTGTTCTCCTTCCAAATGTTAGGCTGGCCACCTATGCGGCACGGATACGGATACGCGTATCAGTATCCGAAGGATACGGATACGCGGATACGGCTCTTTCCCAAACAACCCGATACGCGGATACGTTTTAACTATTTTTTTAATAAATAATAATAGTGCATAATAAATTACAAAATAGATATTCTAATGTTATTATACAAATAAAAATAATAAAATTACAAAATATTAAAAGCTAAAGTCAATTTCTTTTATGGTCGATTACACCACATCGATTTTTTGGTTATACTTATCCATATTACCAATAATATTGATCAAAATATTTATTTATAGTTACAAAATTAGACAAAGTTAATGGAGTAATAAATTGGCCCAAAAAATGAGCCCCAAATATACTCCTTTTCCATCGTGACTACTTCTTGCCCAATTCATTCTCCCATTTCCAATTTTCTTCAATCCCTAGTTGAGGCAATAGCGGCGCCTCCCCTTTCTTCTTCTTCTTCTTCATATCCGATTAACTGTCGATTTTGTTCCCAAATCGGATTGAAGTTCGTAAATTGAAAGTTGCGAAGTTCTTCGACAGAGATGGACGTTGATTTCGAAGAGGAGAACCTCAGATCTTTGCAGATAGAGGAGGATGAAGGCCCAATACGGCCCAGCTCGCGGATACGCCGAAGGATACGTATCGAATCTGAGGTTTCCCGGCCCAATACGGCCCAGCTCGCGGATACGCCCAGGATACGTATCGACGGTGTATCCGTCGCGTATCGGTATCGGATACGTATCCGATACGCGATACGGCAACAGGGTGGCGTATCGGTGTTATATAGCTGGCCACTTGAAGCCTGATTCAGTAGAAGGATCTGATGTTGAAATTCCTGAGTTCAATGTCTCTTACAAGCCACAGAAAATAAGTCCTAAATATAAGGGTAGCGTGAGAATGCTGTTGATTTCAAGAATTCGTGATTCTTACATGCATCCTCAGTTTGTATCTGATGTGATGAAGCCTCTATTGATTGAGCAATTGATGGATGAAGAGGTGGTGAATCTTTCTGGTGGAGAATTGCAGAGGGTTGCCCTCACTATTTGTCTTGGAAAGGTGATCCTGTCCATATGGAGTATTTACTTTGGATATTATTGTGTCATTTACACTTGTTTTGTTTTGGTACGGCTGCAGCCAGCTGATATATATTTGATAGATGAACCAAGTGCCTTTCTTGACTCAGAGCAGCGCATTGTTGCTTCAAAAGTCATAAAGAGGTTCATACTTCACGCGAAGAAGACTGCATTTGTTGTGGAGCATGATTTCATCATGGCAACATACCTTGCTGATAGGGTGATTGTGTATGAGGGAAAGCCATCCATTGACTGTGTTGCCAATTCACCTCAATCACTGCTGACTGGAATGAACCTCTTCTTATCTGTAAGCCACATCACATCTATATTTTAAACAATTCTTCCATAATGCTTAACATGTATATAGCACCTGGATATCACATTCAGAAGGGACCCCACAAATTTCCGGCCTAGAATCAACAAACTCGAGTCGACCAAGGATCGGGAGCAGAAGTCCGCTGGATCTTACTATTATTTGGATGACTAATGACTAATTTGCAAAAATATGCTGGTTACCACATTCGAGGTTTTCACAGTCACAGGTTGTTTTTACAGTGACATGATTGTATGCTTACTCCCCAGCTAGGATTTTTTTTCAAAAATTACAGATTAACAAAATTCCAGATTAATAGTGTTTATGTCAATATCGTGGGGAATAGATATGTTCTGTTCTTCGTCTTGATTTCAACCCTTTGGAAATAGTGTTTACTTTTTACTACCTACCTATTTTCTTATACAAGCCCTGCAAATTGGACTCCTCTAATAGTAGGAGAGATTTCACAGTTTTTGTTTGTGGTATCCAACTTCATCGTTTTTTTTAGTCATTAGTTAACCTATACTTACATTATTTGTTCGGGCATGTGATAATTCAAGCTCTTCGGCTGTGCACGGAGGGTGCTGTTAATAAGAGGGGTAAAAACACATGAAAAGAAGGGAGTACTACAAATTTATAGGAATGAGGAGAAAAAACACAAGGGGCTTGATATGTATAGTTGAAAATGCGCAACACTTTCACGCAGTGTTGTTAGGGTCGCGGGGCGCCCCGGGGCAATGAGGGGGACCCCGGGTCGCGGGGCGATGGGGCGACGGGGCGAGAGACCCACGAATCGGGGCGCCAGAATAGCCGAATGATGATTATATTTGTGTCTCTTTTATAAGTTTGTTGTTTGAATGTTTATCACATCAAATAAATCTACATACATCATTACTCCATCTCACATCTGAATATGGACCCACGAATCAGCGCGTACTATTAGCCTAATTAAGCTATATCTATACTTTTAATACAGGTTAATGAAATACATTGTGTGAAAAAGACTTCTTGGTGTGAAAGTACCATTTTTTAGATTATTTATCATTTATGTAGTAATATTTAAAGGTATTTAATCAATATAATGAATATTTTAATTAAAAAAAAACTAAAATTTTTACTTTTCTAACTTGTAGAGTGGGTAAAAAAAGAATTATTGAGTAATAAAATAACTGCAATAACTAATGCATTGGAATTGATACAGACTCTAACTTGAGTGGGTGAATAAGAATTAATAATTTAATTAGACTAACCTAGTGGTTTAAAAACTAATTAATTAATCTAGGGAAATATCAAAAAGTGGGTCGCAGAGATGATGAGGCTGAGAAAACAATTACTTAATCTTGAATAGAGGAAAAGGTGGATTAAATAATGAATGCCTCGATTCTCTACCCATTAAAGCACATCTCCATTTTCAAAACCCAAAAAATTTTGTTAACACAATGAATGCCGTCGCCCCCACCGCCCAACTGCGCCCCAACTGCGCCCCATGAATCTCGCTCGACTCACCCATGTCGGGGCGAAGCCGGTCTCGACCTGAGCGCCCCACGCCCCGAGCGCGCTCGGGTCACGTTTTTAACAACACTGCTTTCACGTGACCAAACAAGCATTTTTATCACATTTTCGAACACGTGTAAATGTGTGATCGTTTCGCGTTTCTCCCAAAATTGGATGACAAAAACAAGGTGGCCCATTAGACTATGGGTGTCGTTAGCTCCGATGCAACCCAATAAGGCCTAACTCAAACCTCACATGTTAAGGAAATTGTCAATTCGAACACAAACCCGACCTGTTACCCTCAAATCTGAACACGACCCAAATCCATTAACGACACAATATAATATGAGTTGACACGACACGATAACAATCCGAACCATACATTACATGATTAAACCTAATTTTTAAACTTGATTTACGCGATAAGAATCCATTTTCCACAATTTAAACCTGATTTACAAGAAATTTGTAAAGCATAATTTATTTTAAAAATAATAACAATAATGAAAATATTTCTTAATGGGCTATCCGTATCCTACTTGCATCCAACCCAAACCCAACCCGAAATTTTCGGGTTCTTAACAGGTCAACCCAATAAGGATACAAATCCAATGACGCCAGATCCAAACTCATTATTTTCGTGCGGATTCGTGTCGGCCGTCGGGTAAAAAATTTTCAAGTCCTACCATTTGAGAACCTATATTCCAAATTGGACGCAAATAACACAAGGCTTTTTAAAAAAGTTGTACTTCTATGGAATTAACGTATACAATTTGAAAATTAATGTATGTCACTTTTTATTCTATAAAATTAGACATTATTTCTCTTTTGGTTTATCCCATAAATATAATTTGCTTCTATTTTTGAACTTTTCTCTCTCTAATAAAGTAGGACTTATTTTTCACTAACAATACTCCAATTAATTTTTTATATCTCTCCTACTTTATCAATTGTCTATTAAAATATGTGTAATTCTAAAAATATTTATTTTTATGTAACAGACAAAGTATAACATCCTCCGATACATGCTTGATTTCGTGAGGTGAAATATTAGCAACGTATGAATCTAACTTCATTTAATACAGAGTGAACTTCATAAATGATCATTGATTTTTCAATTTCGCACAATAATAGTCCTTGGTTTTTCTATAGCATTTTTTGTACCTCGTGACAAAAATAACTCTATGTACCAAGCATGTGATTTTTGGGCCATGGAGGGTATTTTAGGAAATTTTAATTAAATAGTACTCCCTTCATCCGTGAATAGAAGTCACATTTATTTTTGGCACAAGTTTTAATTAATGTTAAGAAAAGTGGGTGAAAAAAGTTAGTAGTTGGGGTCCCACTTGTCTAGACTATTAGTTTTAAGAGCATCCACAATAGCGCCTAGCGCACCGCTTAGCCGAGCGCCGGCGCTAGGCGGTGCGCTAGGCGGTCTATTGCAACCGCCTAGCGGTTTCCGGATTTAAAAACCGCCTAGCGCTCGGCGGTTCCGTGGCGCTAGGCGGTGCGCTGGGCGATCCGCTCGACGCTATTGCAGCGTCCGGATCGCCTAGCGCACAACCTAGCGCGAATTTTTTTTTCCGAAACACTATATATACGCGCCTTGCACGTCATTTTCATTCGCACCACTTGTTTTAACGAGTACTCTCTCGATCTACATTTCTGTACAAGATCAACAACGGTAAATGGATCTCAACAACGAGCCTACTTCAGGGAGTAGCGGGTCTCAAGCTCAAACTCCCCTGGTCCCCATGGGAAGTGGATGGAGTCAGATGCCACCATACTACAACATGTACCCGTGGCAGCAGATGATGCCTGGGATGCCAGCCGGGGGGAGTCCGCCGGGGGGGTTTCAGGCGATGCCGGAGTGGGCACCCAGTGCCCAGATGATGTCGGGGTGGGCACCCGGGATGCAGATGATGCCCGGGGGGTACAGGCGACGCAGGGGACGCCGGGGGGGGGGGTAGCGGCGACGGGGGGATCCCCGGTGACACAGGGGACGCCGGGGGACGTCTATCGCCCCAGTTTCGATTTTTCGACCGGTTCGTCGCACACATCAACGGTGGCGCAGCCGTTGCCCCAATTTGATACTTTCTCCTTCGATGAATTGGGGTTAGATCCTCTCGGTGTTCCGGATACTCCCGTTCAAACGAGGGGCGCAGGGCGGGGTCGTGGCGCCCCAAAGAAGAAAAACAAGGAAAAGAGGGTCGGCGAGTCCTCGCAGCCGGGTGAGGACGACAGCTCGGTACGGAGGAGGTGGACGGACGCGGAGAACGTCGCGCTGGCCAAGGAGTGGGTGAGTGTTTGCGACGATCCTCTCGTCGCGCTAGCAGCAGCCTACCAGAGGTTTTACCCGGAGGGGAGGCGATGCACCGGGGAGGATTGCCGGAAGGGGTGGGACCGAATCAGGGCTGCGGTCTCCCGATTTTCGGGCTTGTACACCAACGCCCTCCGCATGATGAGCAGTGGCCAAACGGAGGAAGACTGCAGGAGGATAGCGGAGAAAGCCTTCCCCCTGAAGGGGGTGTATAAGGACTTCACCTACTGGAACTGCTATCTTGTGCTGAACGACTCCTAGAAATTCTGAGTAGGTGTCGACGCTGGCTGGCCGAAGAAGCAACGACTGAACTATACCGGTGATTTCAGCGGCAGCAGCGGTGGTTCCCACAACCTCCCCGAGACGACCTAGGAGGTCCCGACCCCTCATTCGTTCGCTCGTCGAACTCGCCCGATTGGGCACAGGCGGGCTCGACGGGAGGCGAGAGGGGTCGTCGGGGGTTCCCAGGAGGTCCAGTCGGCATCCCCCTTGGCCAATCCACAGCGGATCTCAAATTCTTCGCGCGTCAACAAACGCGCGCTCAGATGGTCAAGACGATGGCCGAATGGCGGGCGGCGGTGGACCCCGTGGAGAAGAGTTTGCTTCAAACATTGCTCCTGAGCATGCAGAAGGATTTGAAGGCGGCACGGAGGGAAGCCACCGGGGGTAGAGGCGGCGGCGGCGACGGAGGGGAGGCGATGGTGACGACGGAGGCGGTGGCGATGGTGCCGACAACGACGGAGGAGACGACGACGGAGACGACGACGGAATTATTGTACTTTTTTGTTAATTATTGTAATTTTTTTAAATTATTGTACTTTTTTTAAATTATTGTACTTTTTAAAATTTTAATAGTATTATTAATGTTTCCGTATATGTCTCGTAAATTAAATTCCGTATATTGTGTGATTGTTAATTATTTCATTTTTATATAATTGTTATTAGTGATGTGGCTATTGATGTGGCTGGGCTATTTATGATGTGGCTAGGCTATTGCTGGGCTATTTATGATGTGGCAGGTGGATTTTTAGTGTTGATGATGTGGCAGAAGGAGTTTGTGGCTAGGCTATGGCTGGGCTATTGCTGGGCTATTCCTATTGTAGATGCTCTAAATGAAATGTTAGTGAAATAAGTTAGTGGATTGTGAGTGATACTAATATTTATGGTAAAAATTGAAAGTAGATAATAATAATAATAATAATAATAATAATAATAATAATAATAATAGACGGATAAAAATGACAAATGGACTAAAAATGTGGGACGGATATTAACTTGATTTGAATAGGTTGTTTCAAGTCTACAACACCTTGTTCAATATAGTTTCGAATAAGCTTTGTAGTAGATTGTTGCATCTTGTAATAAAAAGCCCACATAATTCTCATAATAACTAGTGTCAAATTGTGTTAGGGTTTAAGATGAACTAATCCCCTAATTAGCCAACTAGTGGTTAGAATGGAAGTAGGCATGTGTTGTTGAGCAATGGATAGTAGGAGTAAAAGAAATAAACCTAGTTGGAGTTGTAGGTTCTTGGACGTGCCAAGATGAATGAGATAATAAGTTGTACTAGTATTATTTCTCAGTGACTTAGATTAGATTGACTTCCAATTTATAGAATATTAACTATAAACTTAATATAGATAAAGATTGTATAAAGATACGGATATAAAAGGTTTGCTAAATTAAATAAAATTAACAAGACATGTTTGAGATTCGCAAGATTTGGTGGCTCGAGGGTCCTATCAACTCCACCACCGAAAAAAGAAAAAAAAAACATTTTAGGGCATCCTTAACGCCGCGAGCCAGACCGTACTTGAGTCCCGGCCCGCGGCCTGTAGCGTTGGAGGGAGGGAGTTGCGGCTCAGGTCGCGCCCGAGGACGGGGAAGAGTACCGGGGCAGCGCACGGATGCGTCCCGGTCCGGCGTTGGAGGCTCCAGGGACGCGCCTGGTTGCGGCCCGACCTAGGGTTATGGGGTGTTCAGGCCGGACCCGAACCCCCAACTTTTTATTTTTAAAATTTTTAAATTTTGCTTATTTTTATATCATTTGTTCAACATTCTTCCACCAATTTCTCACTTTATTCTGCCTCTATTGACTCTATTTATTTCTAGGACTTGTAATTTTTAATTTCTAGAGTTTGTAATTTTTATTTTCGACTGAACAATGAATTTTTCATTTTTTAATTGTCCAGCGCCTTTTATTTTACTAACAAAATAGCTTGTAGTTGTGAATAGTGCAATTTACTAGTTGTGGTCTGGATGAGGTCTGCAGGGTAATAGGAATTGTGGCATGACACAGAAAATTAGGGAAATTTGACATGGAAGGGACTTGAAACCTGAATTTGGGCTGGGGTTAAGGATGCCCTTATCCTCAACGTGGCATATAATGAGTAAGCCACGTTGTTCTTGGATATTTCATCAAACACCTTAGACTATCTCCATCTGTGACCCTCACCCAACCCAACCCCAATCAACTTTTTAATAAAATATTTGATGTGTAATTTTAGGTCTATCAAAACAAAATAATTTGCACTCAAGTTCAATTAATTAACACAAATATTACCATTTCACTGCAAGATTACAGCTTCGTGTGTAGTAATTTAAGGTGTCGATCCACAGGGAAGGTAAGTTTGTTTAACTTCATATAAAATAATAAACATTAAAGATGTAGGGTTTTGATTGGAGAAAGATTTTAAATGTAAAAGAAACAAAGTTTAAATTTCTAATTAACACAAGAGAGACGAAAGTTACTCCAAATAATTGTAGACAACAAGAGGATTTTTCTTATATATTCGATTCTATCTCACAACATTCGGGACAATTAAAAGCAAACTAAGGTGTAGGCACTATACATGATAGAGGTTAAGATAGATAACTAGGGTTTTCGATTTCTGTCATACAGAAATCGTTGATTTCTTGAGTTCTACCCGTCGGAATTCGTTCCAGTTTGTTTCATTGGATTCCTCGTGTCTTGTTCTTGATTTCCACCATTTTATTTTAGATTTTAATGTTTTTTAGGGCTCTTGTCGTCGTTTTCATCAAATCTGGTGCGTCGTCGAGTTTGTTCACGGTTTCAGGCGATCGGCCGCCCATTCCGACGAGGTCGCGCCGTGGTTGTGTCGGGGGGGTCCGGTGGGGTCAGGTGCTGGGTGGGCGCCGGGCGGTAGAGGCATGTGGCGGCGCTTATTAGGGTTGTGGTAGGATTTGCATTTTTCTTTTTCTTATTTTCCGTTCACCAGAGCTGGTTTGTCCGACTAACTCCGGTCTGGTCAGGTCTGGTCTGTGTCGGGTTTTGAGAGGTGAGCGGGTTGGGGGATATCATCGTTTATTGGTTGTCGACGCATTAAGCGTGTGGCGACTAGGGTTTTTTGGCGGGTTACTTAATATCTATGGTTTCCGCCATGGTCGCTCCTCATGGTGGGAGGGACGATCGCGGCGGTGGTGTGGCAGAGATGGAGGAGAAGGAAACGTGGGTGGTTGATTGTGATGAGAAGCTCGCCGGCGAAGAAACTCTCCAAACTGCCGGGGGGCGTGGTTGATCAAATTTCACCGTCGGAGTTGCTCGGTGACTCGGGAGAGGGATTGAAGCCGATGGCGGAAGAAGATAGGAGCTTGGTTGTCGCCAAACTTTGCGATACACCAGGTGATCTGAAAGCTCCCACTTTGGACATGGAATCGTTGAATACTACCATGTTAGATCATGAAGTACATGCTAATATTGACTTGGCGGAATCACGTGTACTACAAGTTGCAAATTTCGAGATCAGCCGAGTCAAATCAACCGTGGCGGGCTCAGGATCAATTGAAAGACATTTTGGTACGTGGGAAAAGATAGAACTAATCCTAGCATCCATCCCGGGGGGGCTAAGAACGCACCCATACCTAGGCCGACTTCTAAACTAAAGGTACGCGACTTTTGAAAAACCCATACCTAAGAAAGCCTAAATATTAACCCATCCTCCATCCACACATCACCCAAACTTCGAAAAAACATACTCAACCCCAAAACTAGCCAACTTCTTTTGCCTTCTTTCGAGCCATCTCCTACAACAAAATTGCCAAAACACTCTACTACTTCCCAGCCCTCTCGGCCATCAAAGAACACCCGCAATCTCAAACCCTCCTCCCAGAACCATAAGACCAAAAAGAAAGACATTCCTCCCACCCCCTCCCCAGAATGGATGGCGATGATGGATCGCTCTCTGATACAGGAACCTAGCCAAGAAGGCTCATCCCGTACTTCACAGGGATCTGGGAAAGATAAGCCAAATAAAACCATGGCGGATGTGCTTAAGGGCGGGCAACCAAAGATAGCGAATGTACCTTTCATCTTGGACCCCAATAAAGTGAAACAAAGGGGGACGGCATCCCAGGAAAACGGTATTCCTTGCCTCCAATTACCTGATACTGATAACAATGAGCTTGCAGATCGCATGGGGCTCGCCCTGATTGGAAAGTTCTCACACTCCATCCCAACCCCGCACTCGATCCGCAATGCCCTGTCAAACTTCTAATTAAAAGGTACGCTAACCTGGAACTTTATTAGTGCCAAGCATATCCTCATCACCCTGTCTGAGATAGATGATTATGTGAAAGTTTTATGTGGAGCTAGTAATAATAATACTTGGTTTATTGAGCATCACCCGATGAGAATGTTTAAATGGACTCCTGATTTTTATCTTTATTTTGAGACTCTCATTGCTGCTGTTTGGTGCAATTTGCATGCATTACCCATTCATCTCTTTGAGGAATCTATATTATTTTCCATTGGTAAACTGTTCGGTGAGCCCATTCAGATTGATCATAGCACTATCACACGTGCACGTTTGTCATATGCACGCATTTGCATTGAAATAGACATCTCAAAGCCAGTCCCAGAAAAATGTATACTTCGACTTGGGGGAAAAGATGTGACTTTGCAGGTGAGATGGGATAAGATCCCACATTACTGTTCGGCCTGCAAGCATGTTGGCCACTCAGAGGACCAGTGCTATGCATTTGGGAAGAAACCGGCACCACCCAAGAAGGATTACTCCAGACCGGCACAACAAAAGCACAATGACATGAGAGGTGAGCAAGGGGATCAGCCACGGGGAAAGCTACCAGTCGTGCAGACAGAGGCAGAATCGGGTTGGAACCGTGTGGGTAAAAGAGGCACTTTTTTTAGGAATCCAGCATCGCAGGAACAGGATAAGGAAGTGCAGTCAACAAGGTATGAATACAAAGTGGTGACAAGCCGAAAAGACAACCACGGTACCAACCTTCAGCTTCGAGAGTCTATTTTTGCCTCTAACTCGGGCATGCTTGACCAACACCCATCTGATAAGGGTAAGAGAATGAAGAAGAGAAGCCCAGAGAGCAGAGCGAGGTATAGAGAGCGAAGGAGGTTGAGGAGGCTAGAAGAGGTTGAGGGCCGAGCCGTGTCAGAGACTAAGGGATCGGAGTTCGAGACGGATGATAGGGGGAGCCGCAGAGCAGACCTAGATCTCTCTCACCTATATTTAGAGGGAGACGTTTATCTGACCACGAGGACTACACGGGACTTGGAGTGCACAGTAACAGATTTGATATTTTGGAGGATGATGATCTTGAGACAGAGTCGTCCATGGCTTTGGTTTTGCATGACGAAACTGCAGACGCTCAGATTATTCACAAGGCCAGAAGAGCAAAGGGGGTACTGAATGAGGCTGCCAGTAATGGGAGCTTACCGATGGAGTTTTCCAGCGATGGGGATCGGCGCCCCATGATTAAAGCACCGATGAAGAAAGTGAGGGTTTCCACCTCGCGCACAACCTGATTTTTTTCCTCATGACGAGCCAGTTCCTAGTGTGGAACGGGCAGGGTGTGGCAAACGTCCGCACTAAAAGACATCTCAGATATCTGATTCGATAACACAAGGTTTTGTTTGCAGCAGTGATTGAACCACAGAGGACGCCGCCAGCTTTAGGGAGGAACTTCCAGGGCCTTCGGTTTGCGGGAACCAATGAAAGTGGTCATATTTGGATTCTTGCCCATGAGGATTGGACAGTGGAAGTGGTAGACGACTCGAGACAGGCTTTACACGCTAAGGTCTCTGTCGCAATCTTCTCTTTCCCGATCTACATCACCATAGTCTATGGGAGACATACGAGAGAGACAAGACAGACACTTTGGGAAAAGTTAGGAGACATCTTGCTAGCTATGGAGGGAAGGTCATGGCTAGTGGGAGGAGACTTCAACATGTTCCTGACCAATGAAGAGAGACAGGGGAGTGACACAGACAGACACAGAGACATGATGGAGTTTGCAGATGTTATTGCAGAGTGCCAGGTGATTGACCCAGGTTTTGATGGACCGATCTTCACGTGGCATGGGGGGACTTTGGGAGAGGTTAGACCGCATCTTGATTGGAGAGCATTGGGCATCAGTCTTCGCAACTACCCGAGTGACACATCTGGTGAGATTCAGCTCTGATCATACCCCTCTTTTGATGAGATGCCAATTTTCTGTCCAGATCGCGAGACTGGCTTTCAGATTTCAGAACATGTGGGTACGGCATGAAACTTTTAGGGGCGAGATTGCCAGAGTATGGGAGGCAGAAACAGGGTATAATGGCATGATGAACCTCCAACTCAAGCTTATTAGGATTAAGAAGTTCTTAAAGGTCTGGTGGAACAAAGAAGTGCTTGGCAACATCCTCCAGAACCTAAAGGGTGCAGAACAGGCAGTTCTTGAGGCACAGATCCTATATGACAGTGACCCGACACTAGCACATAGAGTGGAATTCAGTAGAATTTCTGCAGAGCTCATCGTCACGGCAAAGATGGAAGAAGAATTCTGGAGACAAAAAACGGTTATCAAATGGGCGGCAGATGGAGAGAGAAACTCCAAATTCTTTCATGGATGGGTCAGACAGAAGAAAGTTAACTCAAGGATACACACGGTCGAGGTTGGGGGACAGTCACTGACGGAAGAGGCAGAGATTAGGAAGTCGGCAGCAGCCTTCTTTCAGCAGCTTCTGACATCGGACGTCGGGGACCTTGCACAGCCCGATCTTTCTCTCATACATACATTGCCAGATTTGGTTGATCAGGAGGCTCTATGCTCGCAGCCGTAGGAGAAGGAGGTTAAGGATGCAGTTTTTGGGATCAGTGGCGATAGTGTGTCCGGACCGGATGGATTCACTTCGTTGTTCTTCCAGCACTGCTGGGACACTGTGAGGAGTGATGTGATTGCAGCAGTCGGGGACTTCTTCAGTGGGGAATTTATGCCCAGAAGTTTCACGGCGACCATGATCGTTCTCATTCCGAAGAAGCCTAATCCAGTCACGTGAGGAGATTTTAGACCGATTAGCCTCTGCAATGTTACGAACAAGATCATCACAAAAGATCCTAGCTTTGAGACTTGCACCTCTACTACCCCTTGTCATTTCACCGAATCAGAGTGGGTTCATCAAGGGCCGCCTGCTTAGTGACAAAGCTTTCTTGGCCCAAGAGTTGATACATGACCTGGGGAAGGAACTCTCGAGTAGAGGGAGATCGCCCAATCTGGCTCTCAAGCTGGATATGACAAAGGCGTATGATAGAGTCCAGTGGCCTTTTTTGCTCCAGGTCTTGGAAAAGATGGGATTCTCAACAGCCTGGGTGGGTATGATTAGGAGATGCATGTCATCATGCTGGTTCTCTGTTCTGGTGAAGGGCGGTCTGGCAGGCTTCTTTCAGTCCTCCAGGGGGCTGAGACAAGGGGATCCACTATCACCTTCGCTCTTTGTGTTGGCGGCAGACTACCTCTCGAGATGTCTCGACAGACGGATCAAGGGGGATAGAGAGATGGTCTACAGATGCCAAAAAAAGGCCCCCGTTATCACCCACCTCTCCTGCGCGGATGACATCATTATTTTCTCGAGGGCTCACAGAGAGGCGGTAGAGAAGTTGGTTGGATGCCTGGATCACTACATAGCCGTGTCTGGTCAGATGGTGAACAATGGGAAGACATAGTTCTATTTGGTGGATGAACACGTGGAGTTTGCTAGCATTGTGGAGGAGGTTGGAGGATTTCAGAGAGGGGTGATGCCTTTCACATACCTTGGGGTCCCGATCTTCAGAGGAGCGAGGAGGGCAGATCATCTTTTGTCCCTTAGGCAGAAGCTGATGGACAAAATCCACAGTTGGTCCCACCGACATCTTGCTTTTGGGGGCCATCTTGCTCTGATTAAGAGCACGTTAGCCGCCATCCCGCTACACATCTTACAGGTCATGAACCCTCTGCTTGGCTTTCTGGAGGAGTTGGAACAAATACTGGCTAGATATTTTTAGGGCACAGTTGGAGAGAAGAGGAAGCTGCACTGGATCTCTTGGAGACAGATTTGCCTACCTTTTGATGAGTGTGGCTTGGGTATTCACCGCTTCAGGGAAGTGGCAATGACTCTTGGGTTCAAGTTGTGGTGGAGACTTCTTGCTCATGACTCTCTCTGGGCACATTTCATGATCCAGAAGTACAATATCCTAACATGTCATTTGCATACATCTCCTTGCTGGTCGTATGATAGTCCTACTTGGCTATGTTTGCGTCGTATTTGGTCATACATGCATGATTATATTCGTTGGTCCTTGGGGGAGGGGAAGATCAGTTTCTGGGATGATGTCTGGCTTGGGGCTAGCCCTATCCGGAGTCTGTGCATCCCGGAAAATGATCCTCCTCAATCTTAGGACGTTGCATCATATTGGCATGAGCATGCATGGGATGAGGATATCTTGCATTGTTTGTCTTTCAGGTTTGGCGTACCTCCCGATGTGATAGACCAGATCAGAGCCACGCCGATCAAGTTGGGGGCGAAGGATGTGAGGCGGTGGAGTCTGACTAGCCATGGCGAGTTCTCTGTGACCTCAGCCTGGGAGAGCATCCGGACTAGATTGCCGAAGAGGGAGATTTTAGGGCTTATTTGGAATCAGGGGTTGACCCCTACCATCTCGGTGTTCATTTGGAGGTTACTGTTTGGTAGGCTGTCGGTGGATGAGAAGTTGCAGAGGAGGGGAATTGAGTTAGCGTCTAGGTGTCATTGTTGTAGGTCTCCTTCGGTCGAGTCTCTCAGTCATGTCTTTTTTTCGAGTCAGTCGACGGTTTCTGCATGGGAGTATTTCGATGCCTGGTTTCCTTCCTCGCACACACCGATTCACACGAGCACTAATATTGCAATTAGACTAGGTCACTGGCGGAGGTCTTCTTTCCAGAGGGCTCCCGCCATGCATATTAGTTTTCTTGTTCCTTGTTTGATTGCTTGGTTTCTTTGGATGGAGAGGAACGGCTGCAAGCATGGCAGTCGTCCTTTTCGTCATTCACATGTTATTTGGCAGGTCACTCATCATCTGCATGTGCTTGTTCAGGCCGGTAGGATCACCTCGACTCATTGGAGGGGATGCTTGTCGTCGGTTGATTTCATGTTTTTCTCCCCCAGACAGCGTATTCTGCGGTCGCTCATGGTCTTATGGCATCCCCCTGATGCACCTTGAGTGAAGCTGAACACAGACGGTGCCTTCTCTACATCGACACTGGCGGCGGGGGAGGGAGGATTGGTCCGGGGTTCTGATAGAGGCCTTCTGCGGGCCTTTTGTGCTCCAATAGCTGCATCATCGAGCTTTGAAGCCGAGCTTTTGGCTCTTATTTGGGGCTTGGAGATGGCTATGGAGATTTCTACTCACATTTGGATAGAGCTGGACTCAGCGGCTCTAGTTAGTTTGTTGTCATCTGGACACCTTAGCTCTGCGGATTTTAGACATCATATGGCTTTGATCCGGAGCATGACAGCTCAGCGGCATGTTCGATTCTCACACATCTACAGAGAAGGAAACCGGGCTGCTGATTTTCTGGCAAGTAGGGGGTACAGACCCCTGCCTTGACATACTTTGATCCAATCTCTGCGCCTCGGTACCTGAAGGTGCTAGTTAGGATGGACCAGTTGGGATATCCCAACTTCCGTTTCCGACATAGAGATGTGGGTTGAACTTTTTACTCCTTTGGTGGTTGGTTTTGATCTTGTTTCTTTTTCCTTCTTGTATATTTAGTTAGTTTTTTTACATCTTGATAGCATGGAGGATCTCGACTTGTGGGACCTCTACTTTCACTTTCATGTTCTTGTTTGGTTCTTAGTCACTTTCGGGCTAAGAGCATGTTTTTGGAACATTACATTTTGATTTTTTTTAAAAAAGCTATGCATAAAAAAAATGTGTAGGCACTATACATGCTAAACACAAATGGTCAAAGAATAGCTAAACACATATTCTTAAAATCAAGTTCCACAATTCTAAAAATCCTACGGAAGTGCGAGATTCAAAGAAAATATGCTCAAAATCCATTACCAATTTGTCATCTAAACGAATCTACTTGATAATCCCTTGGTCCGTCTTAATTCAAGCTAAAGAAACATTAAATTAAGATTAATGAATTATCACCAAAGATGCACCTTAAGCAATACTTTCTTTTAATGAACAAGTAGCAAAGACGAACACGAGATAGAAACAGACATAAGATAAATCATGAAATTAACTTGTCTAACAACATGTTTGGAGCAACAATGGAGTTCTTAGCCTATCATAATTAAACTAGGAACAACAATATTGAATGAAACCATGGATCAATTTCGGAGAAGTTGAGGATGATGAATTGTTGAAGTTCTCTTCTTTGCAAAATTAGTCTCCAGCACTTCACGCCAAGTGCTCCCAATCTATTTCTCCAAATTCCCTCAAGCAGCTCCTTCAATATCTCCAATTAATTTCTCCCCCTTAGTTCCTAATTCTTCCTCTTCTTCAGATGCCTCCTTCTCTCTCAATTTTCTGCTAAAATCGTCTCCCTCTATTCTCTCTTTCTTCGTCTCCTTTTGTTCCAAAGCAACCACCCCCAATTTGCACAACTTCCCTCTTTAAACATGAAACTGCCGTTTAACAGCTACCCGGGCAGGTGGATTTTGAAACAAAAAAATCACCCGGTCATGTGATAGAAATTCTACCCATTCTGGACTCCTTACGCCTTCCGAATCTTACCCGCCCGGGTGTATTTGTTGGTGCAAAACTCACCCGGGTGGGTGGTAAGCACTGGAGTCTCCACGCCTTCGAGAATTGGACCGGACGGGCGTTGCGATGTATGCACGACATATGTGGCTTAGTAGCTTTGCTGTGTGAAATGACAGATAGTGATTCTGTTTGGAGCATTGAGCGTGCATTTCCGGCGGGTCTCCGGCGAGATTCTGTCGTCCGCGCTGCTGTTGTACTGAATTTTGAGTTAAAACGCAGTGCACACCAATTGTTTGGTGAAATGCCTCAAAGAGAATTCTGTACTTGTCTTTTACGTACATAGCACACCAAGTGTTTGATGGAATGTTTAAGTGAGCTCCAATAAGTTTTTTACATCCTAAATTTCGATGAAAACATCGATTTGATAATTTACATAAAAATGTGTAGCACTAAGGGGAAAAATATAGAAAAAATGCTTCGCATCAATATTCATTTCTCTATCCTCCACATACATAACCCTCACTCAATTCAACCCCATCAACTTTTTTACTTCCATTAGTGACCCAACCCAACCTAATAAAATATTTTCTTTTTCATATACTCCCTCCGTCCCTGATTAATTGTCACTCTTTGACCGGACATGAGTTTTAAGAAATGCAAAGAAAAGTTGGTTGAAAAAGTTAGTGGAATGTGAGATCCACTTTTTTATATTGGTTTCATAATAAAATGTGAGTGAAGTGAGTTAGTGGAATATGGGACCTACTTACCATTTATGATAAAAATAAAGTGTGACAATTGTTGAGGGACGGTCCAAAATGGAAAAGAGTGACAATTAATCGGGGACGGAGGGGTATTTTATATTAATACTTTGATTTATAATTAATTTAAATATATTAAATAATATCTAAAAATTATAATAAAAAGTATATGATTCAAATTTAAAATAGAAAATATTAGATATTCAAATAATTAAAGCACAATATAATAATAAATTACACACATTAAAAAATACAATACGATAATAGAAATAAACAAACTAAAATACAAATGGAAATAAACAAACTAAAATACAAATGAAGAGTGAAAAAAAAGCTACCTTAAACAAGATAAACATTAGTACATATTTAATTGTTTGTGCCAAATTTAATCTAAATGTGCTAAAACATGTACATAAATAAAGTAGTGATTAATCAATAATTAATAGTAAATAAAAAAAGTAAAAATAATAATATATTGAGCCAATACAAAATAGACATGTGTCCTTTGCCCTCCCCTTTATGTTGGGTCGGCTGACAAGCCCCCAAATTGAAGGTTGGGTTGAGTTATTTAATTTTTTACTTTATTTTTATTTCTTTCTATTTTGTCTTATGTGTTTGCTCCTATCTCAAAGTCACCGATGATGGGTGGTCTTAAATGTTGCCCAAATTTGATAATCAATAATGTAGCACCTTCATCCGTTTGTTTAATACTCCCTCCGTCTCATGTTACTTGAGGCGTTTCTTTTCGGCACGGGATTTAAGAAAGTTGTGTTTAGTGAGTTAAATAAAGTAGATGAGGGAATAAAGTAAGAGAAATAAGAGAGAGTAAAGTAAAAGAAAGAATAAAGTAGGTGTGATTAGATGTTTTGTTTTTAGCCAAAAAGAGAAATGACTCAAGTAACTCGGGACAACCCAAAAAGGAATACGACTCAAGTAACTTGGGACGAAGGGAGTATAGTATTTTGGAGCCTATTGTGGATGAGCAAAAATCAAAAACTCTGGGATCATCTCTAGAGAATGGAGTGTCGTCCATATCTTGATTATTATCTTCAAGTTTCTATCTTGTGTAATTTTATTATCTATATCCCTTCATTGACTGATTATGTTGCACGTTCACTAGACCACTGCATCCGGTTGAACTGCTGTTTGCAAAACACAAATTCAGCTTATAACACACAATTTGAAAACAATTGTCATGCGATTTTATTTTAATTGGGATTGTGATTCGTGAGGCGAATTGAGAGGCTGGGACGTTGGATGTTGCTAGTAAGATAAATAGTTTTTAATTTTTTGAAGAGTGGATATTTCCGTTTTTCAATTTCAACAGAATACTAGTAATTCTCTCATATGATTGGTGATATAGATCATTCGTGAGAAACGAAGCAACTTTCAATTCGGTACAACTTTATCCGGAATTCCTCTTTTTACTCAAACTCTCATCTATCCTCTGATTGACGCTGACTCATCATCCACACGACACGCTTTTCTATTTAAAATCCCAAATCCTGCAACATCAAGATATGCACGCACACACTAAAAAGGCGCGAGCTTCTTTGATCATATCACAAAATGGGTACGAAAGAAAGGATTTTGGTGACTGGGGGCGCTGGCTTTATCGGCTCACACACGGTGGTGCAGCTGCTCAAAGAGGGCTTCAAGGTCTCTGTCTTAGACAACCTCGACAATGCCGTCGAAGAAGCACTTGACAGAGTCAGGCAGTTGGTCGGCCCCCAACTCTCCAACAATCTCGATTTCCATTTGGTATATTCCAAGTTGCTTTTGAGAAAATATGTTTTATTTTATTCAAAATTAAGATTTTTTTCCTGATAGAGATGCTGCCTTTTGGATGGTTTGTCTTGATTGCAGGGGGATATTAGGAATGTGGACGATCTGGAGAAATTGTTTTCTGAGAGCAAGTAATTATACATTTACTTGGTTTATCTACTTTTTTGTATTTTCTAATGTGTTGTGTGTATAATTGGTAGTTTTAAACTTTTTGGTAGATTAGATGCAGTGATCCATTTTGCTGGGCTTAAAGCTGTTGGTGAGAGTGTTGCTAATCCTATGAGATATTTCGACAACAATTTGGTTGGATCTATCAATTTATACAAAGTCATGGCAAAGTATAACTGTAAGAAGGTATGTTGTTTTACTTGAATGTTGTGAGATATTAGTAGTTAGAAAACTAGTGAAATGGGAAATCCATTTTTAAAGAAGGTTTGGTATAATTTGAAAGGAATGTATGTGTTATAATGTCATCTTCAAATAAGGTACATGATTCATTAGCAGTTGTAATGTGGTTTGTAAGGCAAAGATATGGTGATCTGTCTCTTTTGATAATGCTGACATGATCTACTTGTGGGTTGTCAGTTTTGTGGATTACACATATAACATAACTTAGTCTTATGATATGTGGTTTGGTTAGATGGACTAGTCCCACTCAGGACAATGCCGCGTAGGATTGGTCGTGTTTTATGAGTCTGGTCTTTCCTATGACAAAATCAACAATGTCTTATTTACAAGTCTGCTTTCAACAATGTCGTATTTACTAATTTGCTTTCAGCATATAGCTATATGACTACGAATGAGCTTATCTTTACTCACGCCATTGTTGACATAAGATATGATCTCGTGTGTAGTTGGTGTTCTCCTCGTCTGCAACGGTTTATGGTCAGCCCGATAAAATTCCTTGTGTTGAAGACTTCGAGTTGAAGGCTATGAATCCTTATGGTCGCACAAAGGTTTGTCCCCTTGAGACCACTTGTGATTTCATGATTGAGTCTCAAGAAAATGTTGTCTGAGTTGAGTCCTAAATGAAACATTTTCTTGTTTTTTCATTAGCTCTTTCTGGAAGAAATTGCTCGAGATCTGCAGAAGGCAGACCAAAAATGGAGAATAATTTTACTCAGATACTTCAACCCGGTTGGGGCCCACGAGAGTGGCATGCTTGGAGAGGACCCTAAGGGAATCCCCAATAATCTTATGCCTTATATAACACAAGTGGCTGTTGGTAGATTGCCTGAGCTAAATGTTTATGGGCACGATTATCCCACACCTGATGGTAGCGCGGTATGTAGGATAATCTAATGTAGTATGGGATGTTAACTGCATTTCTTGATTTTAAAAGTTTTCGTACGTGATCCATCGCGTACATTTTTTAGCACAAAAATATATTGTACTACATCTTTAGGGTATCTATGGAAGATTGTAAAACTGCATTGCCGTGTGTCTATTTTGTGTTCTGCTGCACTTATTGTGATTCCTAGATATTATGTTTGATAGTTTCTCCTTAACAGATCCGAGACTACATCCATGTTATGGATTTGGCAGACGGCCATGTGGTTGCGCTGGAGAAGCTTCTGCAGAGCAATGACATAGGTGAATACACTAGTTTATCCATATAAGAAACAACCACATATTACAAGATATTTTTTTGGCATTCAAAATTCCACTTCACCTTATTGATTCATCCAACACGTGTTTTATATTTGAGGTTGCGTTGCCTACAACTTGGGGACTGGCCGTGGCACATCCGTTCTTGAAATGGTGGCAGCTTTCGAGAAGGCATCGGGAAAGGTAAATGCATATCCTGCGCTTTCCTTTGAAAAACATGAAACATGCTATACGTGCTAGACTAGTTTATATACTCGGAACACTTTTCGCTTCTTACAGAAACTTCCTATTAAACTCTGTCCGAGACGACCGGGAGATGCAACAGCTGTTTATGCATCAACAGATAAAGCTGAGAAAGAGCTTGGTTGGAAGTAAGTACCTTACTTCTCTTAGATGTTCACATATAAAATTGCTAGCCATTTTGATCTCTAATCCTATTTTTCTCCACGTGTTTTTTAGGGCAAAATATGGCATCGATGAAATGTGTAGGGACCAATGGAAATGGGCAAGCCAGAATCCATGGGGATACAGGTCCAAGCCTTGATCTGAAGCCAACAAGGAGGTTCTGCTAAGTAAGCTCTCGGCCTGCAGTCACGCGTCGTGTTTTTTGAAAAGATTCTCTTCATTTTACAACGTATTTCTGGGCAAATCTTCCCCTACTCCAAGCTTATTGTATTTTGTATGTTGTTTTTTATAATTTTGCATTAGATGAAAAGAAAAAATCCAAACTAGTAATAAATAGTCATTCATTCTCACAATAAATTGTACTCCACCTTTTTCTTGATTTCTCAGGTTGATAGGTTGATTATTGTAATAATAAGTAATGCAACTGGGGGAATATTCTGTCTTTTTTAGTAGATTAGTAAGTCTACTTTCTCACCTAATACTCTAAAATTTATAGCAGGAACTATTGATCACCAACTAGTAAAAAATTAAGTATAAGCTAAAAATCATTTGTCACAGGTTTACATCAAGTCAATAATTTTAATTCCCTCAATACTTTGCACAGTACTCTGAATCAGCATATGCAAAATATAACCAATCCTAGTAATGTTTTGTATCTGCAGCGTTGACTGTGTTGTTAAACTAATGATTCATGAATGCCAAATTGTGTAATACTAATACAAAAGAAAGAATGTTAGATAAGAAAGTCTGCTATAGAGCTTTGTTTAAGAAAGAGCAGGTAAGCAAAGGAAACAAAATGGAAGAAGGCATGTTGCAGTTATAGAGTGTGGGGATCAATGTCTGGTGTTACAGTCTCTCCGGTTGCAGGGTTCTCACCGGCACAGCCTCCTTTGCCAACACCGTCTCCATTCTCATTCTCCGTGGCCTCCACCAGGTGGAGCTCCAGACCTCCAGTGCAGACCGCGAGCTTCCTCCTTAGGTTTCTCTCTCTCCTTTTCTCCTTTGGCTCTGCTTTCGCCCTGGTCGCACTACCATCAACAAATTCAAAGCTGAAGAAATACCCTGAATTACTGTAAGTTGATTCAGGACAAGTGTGTGTTTGAAAAAGTTTTCACACAGAGATACGAGGTTATTTGCCTCAAAATACACGACTTTTCACCTGTTTTGTTTTCACACATGAATTGTGAAACTTGTCCGAGAATATACCAACTTCACTACTTTGGTTTTTTGGATTTTCATCCCATATCAAAATGAAAATCTTTATTTTTCCACGTTGCTGCTCTGTCAGTTTCGATTTGGAAAGCTAAAACAGTCCAATATTCGTGTAGTTTGAAGTGATGATTCCCCTAATAGCTAAAGATATGGATTTTGACATGAATTATGTGGCTTACTGTGCATAGGTACTGCTTCACTGCAAACATTTTATCAGTGATATATGCTGCCTATCAGATCTTCAAAAATATATGTGATATAGCTCACAGAGGCATATGCATCTCAGACAAGGCATCTGACTACATCAGCTTCTTTTTTGATCAGGTATCACTTTTATTAATATACATGCAAAATAGAAATTGGTTGTGTATTTAAAGGCAACTATCCGTTGTTACGAATGGTAGTGATGTGATGTATCAGTTGGCAGGATATGTGCTTGTTTCAGCATCTTCAGTTGCTGTGCCATCAATCAAACAGATGGAAATTGGAAGTTCAGTTTGGAATGCTTCGGTTGCCTCCGTGTGCTTGTCTTTCGCTTCTTTTATAGTTTATGTACTTGCTGCCTTCCTCTCAGGCTACAAGCTTTGTAAGAGAATTATGTGGTGAATCTTGATCTATTAAGAAGAACCACTAACAACATTCACCTAAATCCATAAAACAAAAACAAGACATGGTTTTATGAGCAAGGCAAGTAGCTGCACCGAATGAACTGTCACTAAGACAAAGCTTCTTCACTTTTCTTGACCTTTCTTTTGCTTCCATATTCAAATGAAATGAGATCATACATGGTTAAAGAGTAAATCAGAAAGATATGCCATCATTTTGCTGCAGATATTACACTCGTGATAATAAGTTCAACAGCAACAGATGACTACTATTGGCTCTAACAACAGTTGGCAAGTAACAAAAACTAAAGTGAGAAATGTAGTCTTAATATTACTTTCAAATATCAATTTGCCCTATGACAAAGGCCACAACAAAGTAAAGCCAGCTATAAAGAAAAGTATACAATGTCCAAAACTCTTGCAATTGGCGCCTAGGCAACTGCACTCATGCTGTGGTCACAGACGAGGGCGCTCTTGATTGCAGCCACAACACCATATCTTCCCGTGTAGCAGTGAACAAACCGGCCTTCCCCTCACTCTCTGTGAAAGGAGCCGCAAGCTTCTCCACATGGGAGGCGAAGGCGCTCCCCAAACCTTGAGAGAACTTGTGGTTCCCTGACCCCGTGTTGGCAGAGAACAATGCAGGCAAACTCTCCTTGCGTTGCACAATCTTAGCCAGAGTACCCATCCACTCCTCCAACGCGGTGTGAGCAGCTCCAACTGACAGTGACCGGACATTCAACCGCCATTCATCCTCAGTCTTGGTGTGCAAACCGGGATACAAACCGTACAAAGTCCCTAAGTAGAGAAGCTCATGAGCTCTCTCATGGTGGTTCCTATTCCTACATATGTCAATCAAACAGTTGCAAAACGGCCTCCTCGCCTCAACAGCCGTGCTGCTCAATATCCGCTTGAACTCTTCCTTCAGAGCATCAAAGTCAGTGCTCTCATCGCCACTGAGCACCTTCACAAATGCAGACAATGTCTTGTTTGCTCGTTCCAAACAAGCAAGAACCTTACTAGCATCCTTGCCATCGCAGTAGGACACAACAGAGAGCAAGCAACCACACAACCTATCATCTGGCCTCACTCCATTCTCCACAGCAAACTCAAACACATTCACCAAGTCATCAATCCTCTTCGCCCGCCCCAAGCACTGGATCAAACAAGTGCACCCCATCACATTGAGCTGCACACCAGCCTCAGACATCTCCCTAAACAAGACCATGGCCTTATCAACACTGCCTCCACTCCCATATATGTTAAGCATGGCAGTGTAACTCCAGCTATCCGGCTTGCACTTCTCTGACCCTTTCATGTCCTCAAAAAGCTTCTCCGCCTCCTCCACAAGCCCGAGATCAGCACACATGCTCAGCAACGTGTTGTACAAGATGAAATCCACAGGCCATCCATTCAACCTCATCCTCTCCCAAAGCTGCAATGCATCCCTAGCCCACCTAGCCTTACCATATATCTTGATCAAGGCCGTAAGCGTCTTCTCGTTCGGGGAAACACCCGATTCCACCATCTCCTCAAACAAACTCCTGGCCAAACCAGGCTTGCCAGCCTTACCAAGAGCCTCGAGCAAAGAATTATAAACAACCAAATTAGGTTGAATCCCTAGAGACTTCATCTCTTGCAGAACATACTTGATCCCATCATAATCCCCTGCCTCACCAAACATCTTCGCCAAAACAGCAAAAGCAATTTCATCAGGCTTCCACCCACTAGCTCTACCTCGCTCATACAAGCTCATCACCTCCTCCACCTTCCCCAATTTAGCATACACATCCAACACAGCGGAATAAGTGACCTCATCAGGCATCAACCCAGTTTTATACATTCTCTCAAACCACTCCACAGCTTTATCAAAAAGATTGCACCTTTTTGCACAAGTGATAATGGTGGAATACGTGATGTTGTCAAGAGGGATTTCCTTCTCAACCATATCTAGAGCAAGACCCTCAATGTGCTGAAATTGGCGGCCAAACCTCAAAGATTTCATTGTGACATTGTAAAAGATGGTTTCCATAGGAAATGCGTTCTGAGCTTTTACCCAATCGAAGAAAAGTAGGGTCTTTTGCCATGGCCGCAAGCTGTTGAGAACTAATAGGGCGTTTTCTCTTGTGGGTGGGTGAGGGATTCCCTCAATTACAGCGGAGAATTGGGATTCCTCGCAATCGTTCAATTTCTTGGCGAAGTTTCTGAGGTCCTTGATTTGGGGATTGTGCGAGTAAGGAGAGGAGCGTTTGTGGCGCTGGAGAGAGAGGACGGAGGGTCTGGACTTGGTGGGATTAACCCAAGTGGATTTGGGCTTGGATAGGAGCTGGGCTTCGTTGGGTTGGTCGGAGAGAATGGTGGTGGACAAAGGTTTGAGCTGGTCGGCTAGGGATGGGCTTTGCTGCTCGCCGGCGACGGCGGAGGGCGGCGGAGGAGCTCTCTTGGATGCGGCGCATGAAATGGGACATCTTTTCTTGGCGGGAAGACGAAGTGGGGAGGCGAAATGGAGCGGGCAGCGGCGGCGGTGGTGGTTATGGGAGGAGAGATATGGTGAGAGAGGTGGTGCTGAGAGATTAGTAGCCATTGAAATGGCTTCTCCTCCAACCTTATCTCAATTCTATAAACTATATGGAGTATGGTTATGTTTTTCGACTTAGTTACCTTATAACCGCTTATATTCAAAACGCAACATTTAAAGAGGAACAACAATGTTTTCCCATGTTTCTAATTTAATTTAATTTAATTTAATTTAATTTAATTTAATTTAATTTAATTTAATTTAATTTAATTTAGGCAGCTTGTGTTCATTCGATTGGCTTCGAAACAAACCTTTGACAAGTTGTTAAGGTTTGGGCTGGGGAAGATTGGGTTCAGAAATATTTTTTAAATGGGCCTTATAGATTGGGAGATGGGCTTTGCTACCCTAGTTCCTTTCGAGCCCATTTCACTGCAACGCCTTATATTGCTGTTTTCGGCTTTTAGGGTTTCTGGCATTTACAACACCATAAACAAAACCTCCCGCGCCGAGCAACATTTTGCAGCCATGGTTCTCAAGTAAGTCGTAATTTTTGTATGATATCTGCTGGTTAGCTTTTCCTTATATGCTATCGCGCATCCTTCAGTCAATCCAATCCTGCTTCTGGAACTTATTCAACCTGTAGATGTTTTTAGGGATTGCTTGCGTTGGATTTTGTTTTTTAGCTTTCCGTCGGATGTAGATTTAGAAGTTTGTCAAAATCATCATATTTGGCTTCAGTGCTCTGTACATTTCAATTTCCATTCGTATTAATTTTCCCACTGCTGGACAATTACTGGTTAGTTACCCCTGGGTTTGAAAGTTGCAGAATCTAATTCAAGTATTTTACTCGTTTAACCTTGAAATATCGTTTCCTGGCCAATTTGTTTGAGTTTGCCTTGGATATGTTGTTTAGAATCTTCTGTATAACCTTGGTTCTGATATAAATTGACTGCTCTGGGAGATTGAGGAATTGAACTATTTGACTCTCTAATTTTATTTGTGATATCTTCTTTTTGCCTTGCATATAATTATTTGTTAGATGTGGCATTTGTCCACTGCATGGTGTATCATACCGGTTGAGTATTGATTTAGTTGCATCTGTTCTTGGTTGTTAGGACGGAACTTTGCCGTTTTAGCGGTGCCAAGATCTATCCTGGAAGGGGCATCAGGTTTATCAGATCGGACTCGCAGGTAGGATGACCGCATTGCTAGCGGTTGCATTTTCCTACACCTTAATATTTGCACCTCATCTTGTTAGGGTTTGTGAGATGAGTTTGCTGCTGTTGTAGGTGTTCCTCTTTGTTAACTCGAAATGCAAGAGGTACTTCCACAATCGCCTGAGGCCTGCTAAGCTTTCTTGGACTGCTATGTACAGGAAACAACATAAAAAGGTGAATTATATCTATCATTCAACCAATTTAATTTGACAGTTTTTATTGATTTTATATTGTTTTTTCATTGGCTTAGGATGCTGCTGCCGAAGCTGTGAAGAAGAGGCGCCGTACCAACAAGAAGCCCTACTCAAGGTCTATTGTTGGTGCCACCTTAGAAGTTATTCAGAAAAAACGAGCTGAGAAACCAGAGGTTCGTGATGCTGCACGTGAAGCTGCTCTACGGTATGAGATACCATGGAATTCTGTGAATTGAAATCTGAATGCCAAAATATCACTCTACTTACTATAATTAATGATTAAACCTGTTTGGTATATCAGTGAAATTAAGGAGAGAATCAAGAAAACCAAAGATGAGAAGAAGGCAAAGAAGGCTGAAGTTATGTCCAAGCAAAAGACTTCCGGAAAGGCCAATGTGGCCAAGGGAGCAGCACCCAAAGGCCCAAAGATTGGAGGTGGTGGCGGCAAGCGTTAAAAAGATTTTACTGCTTTATATGTTATATGCATAACGAATACAAATGGTTATATGCCGTTGCTGTTATGTGCTGTTTTTTGTTTCAAGCTACGAGTTATTGTACGCCCTTAAACATGATCTTGTGAGGTTATTAGACTTTTGTTTTTGTTATAAATAGCATTAATTTTCTTAAGTTAGGTTGCACATTTTACTTATGTTTCAGAGGTTGCAAAATTAGTTAAATTGTTATTTACATTTTCACCTCGCAATTTATATTTCAAATTTTGATCTGGCTGCTCATTCTTGTTCAATAGTGTTGATATTTCGCGTTGTGTTACATTTTGGTAGGTCATGGGTAGTAAGGCTGGGCTAATCAAAATAGTTTGGTTTTGATTGTATAGTTGTTTGAAGATTGATGCTGTGAAAATCTACTCGGATGTACTTATAATTAAATCAAGTTTGAGTTTGATAGTATTATTCTCTACATTAGTTTCTGGCATTCTTGATGGTATGTTTTATGTTATTGACGACAAAATTTAATTATCTAACAAATCTTGGTTTAAAAAAAGGATCTTGAGTAAATATAATTCACTGGCGAGTATGAACATTTGGGTTTTTTTGTTAAAAAATGATATTTTATCAGAAAAGCCCTTTGTGATTGTGATTAACTGGATACACATTTCATTTGAGCCAAAAAAAAAAAGTAACAACGTAGAATAAGTCAATTGTAATAAGAATTACTAAATGACCGCCAAGTCCATAAATTTTTAGAAGCACACTATGGGCAATTAACTTTTGTCATAAAATTTTCCCAATCATCATACAATTAATAAGGAGGCATGGTCAAACCAATGGTGTATTATTCTAGTGTTTGTTGACTAATTCTGTAGAGAGATAGTAGTATTATTGTTATATCCATCAGAAAAAATATTGCAAGAGGGAAAAAAATAATAAATGAAACTAGTGATTGTAGCATACAATGTTACAAACTAGCCACTCACGTATAATAATATATAGTATTTTTTTTGCGGGTAAAGCAAAATAAAATAAAGACAATAATGTTTATTTGATTCCTCATCTAACAATAAGGTAAACTGTTCCTTTACACAATGTAAAACAAATAAATCTGATGCAATATCGCAGTCATACACGCAATTATAGCTGTCCGCATTGAGCTGTTCAAACTTCCAAATCCATTTTAATTCTCTCTTAGATTACAAGAAATTATTATAACAACACAAGAAAACGTCTTCTTTTTGGCAACGAGGCAATCAAAAATAGCTATTCGAGTTGTATATTGAGTAAATTGTGTTTGATGGAAAATATTGTGGGAGATTTACCATACTTAAAAAACAAAAGGTATATTGTTGATGTGATGAAAACTTTAGATTAAATAATTACTTTAAATCGTAATAGAACACATCCATACATTTTGTTGTAAATTTTATTTAAGTTTATTACTAGACTTAAATTTTGTTGTAAATTCTATGCGGTTCTATATACTCATCTTACTACATTTATTAGTAATTTTGATTTTTTTACTAACAGTTAATACCTAGAAATTATGGGTATTTGTATGTAAATTATTAAATTTTCATCAAATTATTTTGCATATCAGCTTTAAAATACATTTATAAATAACCAACTAATGACTAATTGAATAGTTCATATCCATTTTGCAACAAATCAAAATTATGACTCTAATATGGCTTAATATAAATCATAATCAACATAATGAAATTAGTTAATCTTATATATTACGATGTTGTTCGCTGTCCAAATCGCAATGATGTTTCGGTTGACGTCCAATGGTACCATGTGTAAGTCATCAAGCTATGTTATTCTTGAATCTTGATTAGTTACAAAATTAGAAAAAAAATGATAATTTGGTTGCAAAATCAAAACAAATCGACAGTTTTATAGTAATTTATAGGCGGATTTAAACAGATATGCAAAATCAGAATAAGATGATGCAAATTACTCTGAAGATGTACTTAGCAAGACCAGGTAATAAATACTAAAATGATAATCTATCAAGTTTTGACCATGTGAACGCTGGTTGGAATCATTGTTGCCAATTGTTTCCTTACCAATAATCGATATTTAAATATTGTTCTAAACCCTACACAAACTTGAATCAAAGTATTAATCATAACTTACGGACTGGCCACGATGAACACAATCAGGACAACGCCATACATTTAAATAGATCCTAGTTTTATAAAAAATGCAAATAAAACCCACAACCTTCCACTACCAGTATCACTATAAATATCGTAAAAATAATAAATAAAGCTTGATAGAGTGCTTGATCTTGCTAAAATTGAGGTTTTGATTGCCGTCCAGGCAATTGTAACATATGTAACACAAATAAAAAATTCCCCCTCAGTTTTGTGGATATGACTCAAACAAGTTATTCAAGAGACAATTGTGTTTCTTATATTAACACTGGAAACATATGATCTTATAATGGACATTAAATGATTTCAGACAAATATACATTCAGATAAAAAGAGCAAGAATATATTGGAAGTTAATGTAAATATAGTTGGGAACTTTCGTTATGTTTTAAGCGTTTTCTCTCATTTTCTCACCAATAATAAATACTTGCACGTATCAAACAATAATATTATTCATAGCATAAAAGTATCTCACAAAATAAAAACTCTTTCCATATTTTTATGTCTCATAAAAATAACATACTTGTTGATGCAACACACAAAACTTGAAAGCTAAGTAAATTATTTTTGAGTTTTATTTATTTCCTAGTTAGTAGAATTAGTAAATGAAAAAATATTGATTTTCCTTCTACCAATTAGGGTTCCCTATTGTTTGGTTTTCTTTTTTATTTATTTTCTTTTAGTTATTTCCTTTAAGTTTTATTTTTTTTATATGTTTAGGATTTCCCTTTATCTATATAAATGTCTTATTGTTAAACTAAAAAGACAGACTTTGAATATTAATTTTAGTTTGAGCTTTTATACTCTGAGCTCTTGTTCTTGAGAAAGGTGAACATTATTCCCCTCTAGCAATACTTTAATTACCTTTTATTTCTACTTATGTCTCATTTATCCCAAAAGTCTCATATATCATTTATTTCATTCTTTCTTTTATTTTATTTTGTTTTGTTTTGTTTTGTTTTGTTTTGTTCTTTTAACTTATAGTAGTAAAATAAAATTATAGTACTAAAATTTGTGGGAAATTTAAAATGTAATGAAACCGTGGAGGTAGGTAAATGAATAGTCATTAGACAGTTAAAGATGCAGATTCGTGTGTCTGTGTCTTGCAATCTCCATCAGACAATATACAAATGATAAACAAACATATGTTGAGACAGTGGCACCCTTCTCCACCTCAACTGCAATGCTTACGCGTTTTCAATCCAAAAACTTCCATAAGTAACACAGCCCCACCCACCTCTCTCTCTAACTCAAACTCCATTTATTGCAATAACAAACTCCAATCCAATTGTGACATTTATAACTGCAGGAGTTGGATTTACAGTAGATCAACTAGCTAAGGGAAGAGAAGGGAAGAATGATTGGACATGGAGATCCGGAGAGGGGACCGTAACCAGAGCTACTACGCTGGCGGAGTTGGCACCTACGATAATGATTATCACGACACCTACTGGACTTCCTGGCTTGTTCCGATGATCGTTCTGGCCAACGTCGCCATGTTCGTGGTGATCATGTTCGTCAATAATTGCCCCAAGAATCACGGAGATTGCGTTGCCAAGTTCCTCCGCCGCCTCTCCTTTCAGCCCCTCCGCCAAAACCCTCTCTTCGGCCCCTCTTCCTCTACGTAAACCCTCCTTTCCCCTCTTCAATTCTGTTTTCATTACTCATTCTGTGCTTAATTTGTTGCCTTTCGTTTCTCAATTTTGGTTGTGATGTGATCTTTCCCTTCATAGGTCCTCAATAATTCAGTTTAATTTGTGTGTGTTTATAATTCTGTGGCTATTAATTAGCGGATAAAGTTTCGAAGCTCATAAATGGAGAACCTATCTTTAGCAGTTATTTATGATTGTGATTGTGACAGAATTTTGATTTAGATATTAGGATTAATATTATTTCTAATTCCATCATGAATTATGTCTGCTTTATTCTTCTAGCCTGGCTGGCAACTAAGCTGATCCTTAGGGCATCAGTAACCCCGTCCCCATTTCCGGCCCCAAATCCCCTCCACGTCATCATTCCTCTACAGTTGCGGCCCAGGCCCCAACTGCTGTAACCCTGCAGGCCGCAACTCGGGCTGCAACTAATAAATGACACTATTCACAACTCCAACCTATTTAACTCGAAAACGCAATTCGTTGAACAATTGAAACCGGGAAAATGCATTGTTCATTCGAAATTAACATTACATTACTAGACGAAGCAAATTTAAAATACAAGAAACCCGGGCCACGACTACTACTTCTTCATTTGGGCGCGAAGGTAGGCGATCATCTCACGGTGCAACTCGAGCTCCTCGTCCGACATCTTCGATGTATCCCTCGCTGTCAACTCCGTCAGCTGGCTCATCCGCCATGTAATATTCATCTCCGACAAAGTGTCTGACATCTTATCCAGAGACGGATTGGTCGGTGGTGGCACCATAGCGGAGTTGCTCGCAGTTGCCTTCCCCTTTGCTTTCCTCTTGGCCGCCTTTGTTCCCATCGGGCGGCTCTGAATGCTAGGAGAGGAGCCGAAGACGTCGTCGTCCGTCACGTTGAGGTCGATCGCCGGACCTTCTTCGCTCGAAGAGTAGTTTCCGGAGGCGGAAACTTTGGTTCTCTTCACCGCCCCAGTTGCCGCCAGCTCGGCACTGCTGGTGTACTTCGGGCTCTTCTCGACGAGCTTCCAAACGTCGATGTACTTGAAGGCCTTCTTCCCGTCAGTGAAGAACGCATCCTTCGCCATCTGGACGAGGTCCGCCTCGCTGTGCCAGCGTTATACTTCTCAGCAATCCGCTCCCAAAAAACCTTGCTGGTTTGCTGGTTGCCGATGATAGGATCCTCGGCGACGTCGATGTAGTTCCTCGCAAGCCACATTGTCTCTTGCGGACTGTACTTCTTCGGCCCATCCTCCTCGCCCACCTTCCCCTTGCCCCGCTCTTGAGCGGACTCCATCTCACTGACCTCGAACTCTTCGGTGGTGACCGGCGATGTTCCATCGACGTTGCTACCGACTCCCGGACTAGGCGTCGGCTGCGATGGTGGCGACGCCGGTATGTACCAATTGTTCGAGTTAACGAACTCCTCCATCTCACGTTGATCGATGTTGAACCAATCCATTTACACCGACACAAAGGGTATAATTGTTCGAGTTAATAGATGATTGAAATGTAACGTAGGATTGAAATTGAATGCACGTAAGATTTATGCACAACAAAGGCTCGTATTTATAGACATCGAATTAAAAAAAAATGGATTTGCGGCCCGGCCCGTCACCGTGCAACGCTGGGCCGGGACTCGCGCCTTGCGGCCCGTCACTGTGCAACGCCGTCCCGGGCCGGGACGCGGGACGCTAGCCAGGCCAGGAACGCGGCCCCGGGAGCGGCCTGGGCCGTGACTCTCCTCCGTGCAACGCTCGGGACGGGCCGGGACTCGCGAGATGCGGCCCGGCCCCTTGCGTTACGCATGCTCTTAGGACCTCAATGCCAAAAGTCTTTTGGTACAGAAGGAAGATCTTTTTGTTCTTTTTTTTTGGATGAGCTAGTCCTTATAGGTATGAAATACAGATGGTCTACTTAAAGGGTCGGTCAATCACTGGAATTTAGAGTAAATAAACACTCTGATCTAGCATCTTCATAGCAAAATAAACTTTGTGTCCTCCTTTTAGGATGTCCTTGTTAATTTATAGTAATATTTTCAAATGAGCTATAAAATCTAGGAACTTTCTTTTCCATTGGTTTTCTTGCTAAGTTTTGTAATTGACATAAGAGAGCACTCTGATGCATAATAATTTTAAAGATTATTACTTCTTTTCTTCTTTACGATACAAGCAGCTAATTGGTGAGTATTAAAAATAGTTCCTTTAATATCTGGAATACCTACCCTGATGAAAAAAAGTGCATGATTACTTCATTGCAATCATTTTAGTTATAGTGATTCTCATAGATTATCATATAGCTTCTATCGAAGTTTTTATGTGAAATTAGAGATGGATGTTTTTTTAATCGCTGTCTCTTATGCAGACTGGAAAAACTTGGAGCGCTTGAGTGGGACAAGATAGTGCACCAGAATCAATCATGGAGGCTCTTTACTTGCATCTGGCTGCACGCTGGTGTAATTCATTTACTTGCGAATATGCTAAGCTTGGTGTTTATTGGAATTCGCCTAGAGCAGCAATTTGGATTTTGTAAGAATTTAAGTTCAAAATAGTTTTCCAGTATTCGTATATCATGTTTTGGATGTCCTGCTGTAATCAATCATTCATTTTCTATTCCTTTTCAATATCACAATCTCACATTTATATTCTCGGCCTTGTTTATGCAGTGCGTTACCTGTTGTCAGGTATTGGTGGAAGCATTCTATCTTCCCTTTTCATCCGTAATAACATCTCCGTTGGGGCTTCTGGTGCTCTGTTTGGACTTCTTGGAGCTATGTTATCGGAGTTATTTACTAACTGGACTATATATACAAACAAGGTAAGTTCTGCTATGTATATCATTTTTTGAGGGATTTTGTACATGAAAATCCAATAAGAGGGATTTTGAATTCCATAACAACTAAACAAAACCTATTTGTTTGAACAGGCTGCAGCTCTTTTTACTCTGATTGTCATCATTGCAATCAACTTGGCTGTTGGAATTCTTCCACATGTCGACAAGGCTTTCTTTCCGGTTTCCTCCTCGGGTTTATACTCCTTGCTCGTCCCCAGTTTGGTTGGTTGGAAGGCCGGAATCGCCCAGCTGATACCAGGCTGAAGTCCAAATACACAGTCTACCAATACGTTTTCTGGATTACGGCCACTATTTTGTTTATTATCGGGTGAGATTTCCCTACATCTTATGCTTGATCTGCCAGGACATATACTTTGCTGTATCATACTGATCTTTACTGTTAATTCGCTCTAATTCTGTAGATTTACAGTGGGATTGGTGATGCTGTTCAAAGGTGAAAACGCGAATGACAAATGCAGTTGGTGTCATTACCTTAGCTGCGTGCCTACATCAAGATGGAGCTGCGACAACTGATCCGGATTTCTCAACCGGTTGCTTTTGTTATATATTTTTTGCCTTTATTCGACTCACCTCACTTCGTAGTGTTCATCATATAAAATTATGGTTTGTTTTTTTAATTTTATCCATTCATATTTGTTATATTTGTGTACATGAATAGCAATTAACATCCACGAGACTACTGATATTGCTCTTTTTGAACAAATGGAGAATGTTAATGTTGTTTTTAAGACTTGTAGTAATGTTTCTTTATTTCTTTTTTAGCATACTTCAACAGATATTGGTTTTACTGGTTCCCTGTTTTCATTACTGGTACCAAGCAACCCTAAAACCCCTACAACAAACTCAACCATTTAATAGCAAAAATGTAAAATAAAATATAATAACAACTTATGATAATGAGTCTTCAGCCATTATCTTAAAGTTGTTATTCTGCATTCTCCCAAGATTGCTCCTTTGGCCAAATTTTCAAAATCCTATCTTCTTGTCATCATTATTACCCACCTCAGTGTTCGTATCACCTTGTAAGCCACGTAACTCGGCTCCTCGGTGCAGCTGCTCAGGGAGCTTTTGGCAGGCGTGAACAGCGCCCTCTTGGAGCTCCCGTTGCTTTGGCGTCTAGGCCTAATGTGAGGGAACGCAGGGATGTACTCGACCACGTGGTATGGTCGGAACTGTGGCTTGGTTGAGACGAGTGGATGATGGTTCTGCCTACAGGGTTTGTGTTTGGTCTTCCCGTGTCAACTTGTACAACCTTGTCGCCCTGGTCCCATGCCGCCTTATCGCCTTTCCTCCTCTGCATTTTGACACCGGCCAGCGTTGCGTGATCTGCTTTCTCCTGTTAGATAGATATTCAATACTACGTTTGACAATTCAAAGGCAAATCTTATTCAATGTCTTACTGTGTGGTTGAGTTGGGACGGCTTTGTGCTTTCCTCAATGAGAAGTCGGCCAGCCAGTGCCCTTGCTTGGGCGCGCACAAGGGCCTGCAGCTGTCGTAACTTGTCAACATTCCGCTTCCGCAGAATGTGGCCTCTCACGACCGCTTGGAGCTTAACCAAGGCTCTTAGCGCCCGTAGAGCTCTCCTCGACTGTGTATGTTCCAAAAAAGGCTTGATTAGTAGCAATATTTGGTGAAAATGAGTGATAGATGTGAAATGGACCATGCTATATATGATTACATTTGAGGTTGTTAAGCGTTAAAACACCAAATTAATGAAAGTCTAAATGTTCACTCTGTTCAAGTGCAATAAGTAACTAGAAAAGCATCACAAAATTTACCATTTTCTTCCTCTCTATTTAATTCCAAAAAGCAATGAAAATAGGGATATGGCAGATTATGACGATTCCAATTGATATTATGCTTGTTTTCATATTAATAGATTAAAAATTGGAGTTAAGTTAACCCTGTTTTGTAACATGGATAAAATAGTATGTATGCAATAACATAAAAACAAAATTACATACAACATGGAGAGAAGGAGAGAGGAGATTACGAGATAAGCACGAAAATGGGATTGAATCACAACAGCAGCACGCTCCTCCGGGCACGCATAAGCGACGCCGTTTTGGGCAGCATGCGCGGCGGTGGCGCGGTCGAAACCTCCGCCGCTGGTGAGCTGGGCTACCGCGGCGGCGGCATGGGCGGCAGCGACGGCAGCCTCGGCGACGGCGGCGGTGGCGGTGGCGAGGGCAATGACCCGCCTACTAGTCTCATCGTCGTCGACGTAGCTGCCGGGAACGACGGCGTGGTGGTGGGATCGGCGGCGGTGTTTTCCTTTAGGAAAGGTCCACCTCTTCTTGGAGGGCGGGGTGGCGGTGGGGTCGGGCTTGTTGAAGGTGAGTAGGCCTCGGAACCATTTGGAGGCTCTGCCCATTTTCTGTTAGAGATGATTGCAGGGCGGAACAGAGGATGGTGCACTTCTTGAGTGAGAGTCGGGGAGAGAGGTGAATTAATCAACAAGTTTTATGGTATTATACCACTAAACATGGGATGAGCAAAGAATTTTATTAGTTTGCTAAAAAAAGGTTTATTTATTTATAAGTTAATACACTCAAATTATATATTTTGGATACTAAAAATAGGAGTTATAGTTTGTATCCGTCAAATTTATTTTTCCCATTCATTTTTCTTTTCTATTGATCTCTCCATATATCAAAATTTTTTACTCATCCATATCTCAGTTAGAGCTTTCTATAACTCGTTTCGTCTATTTCAAATAATCCAATTCTCCTAATTCTCATGTCAACCAAATCATCCAATAAGAATTCACTCATCGTACATATCTAAATCATAAACAAAAAAAAGAGTTTGAACAAACATGCATATCGATATCACACACATACATAGATTAGTCTACACAATGAGATCAAAAATTGTCCGGCGGTGGAGAAGCCGACCTCGGAAACCAACGGGGAATAAAATCTCCGGAACGACGATCCGACAGCTCGAAAATCCAATAAAAGGCACGCAGGACAAAAGAATCCGCAGTAAGATCTTGCTGCCGCCGCTGCTTACTCCTCCACGACAAATATAGTTGCCGTACAGCACCATACATCGATATGAACCCATTGACACTGTTGGACACCGCATTAACTACGTTGATAACTTTGCCGAGAGACTGCGCTTTCCTACTCGAAGAAATCACCGTTATCGCCGCTCCATAGCTCACCGCAATCGAAGCCAACGACACCCACATCGCGTACATCACTATTACATAAAGATAAAAATTCTCCGACGGCAGGCCGGTGGTGATGAGGACGATTGTGACGAGAGATGAAATGAAGGCGGTGGTGTTTGCTCGCACGAAGTCCTTGTATATTTTGGGGTGGGTGGAGGCTATCACGGCCTCCCCGGCTTTGTGGGATGGGGAGTCGTCCTGCCACACGCCGCCTGGGGGGCTGATGGCTGCCTGGAAGGCCATGGTGGCGATCAAGACGACCACCACCATCGTCGTGTCGGTGAGCTTTGGGAGGGCGTCGAGCAACGATTGTGTCGACAGGCTTGTGAGCATTTTCTTCATTTCTATGTAGTTGGTTGTGTCTTCAGGGCTCTCCTCCAGGATATCAAGTGCTGTTTTGCCCATGGAATTAAGTGTTAGCTTCAGTATTTTGTTGCTTCTCACCAAGTATTGTAGTATCTGAGATTTTGGATCAACAACTTCATCAGTAAAGTTAAGTAAGCCCAAGTATATTAGTAATATTCTTTTTAGTCCTTATTAAATGTCTCATATTTGATTGGTATGAAATTTAAGAAATTTTTTAATTTTGTAAAGGAATGTAGATGAAAAAAGTTAGTGGAATGTGGAGTAAAGAATGAGTTAATGAAATATACTAAAAACAGTACAACTAAAATGGGACATATATCGGAGACCGTCCCAAATAAATAAATATGGGACATTTAATGGGGACCGGAGGGAGTATATCCAGTATTTGATTAGGGAGTAACATATATACCCCTCCGTCCCCTAACAATATAAACTTTTTTCCTTTTTGATCCGTCCCCTTAAAATAGAAACTTTATATTTAGGAAATTTATTTCTCTCTACTGATATGTGACCTATTTTCTACTAACACACTTTTTTTTCTCTCTCTTACATTACTAATTAAAACAACATAATACACTTGTCATATATATATATTACACATCAATATGTCAACTTTGTATTGAATTTATAATACTTTTGTCATATTTTAACTTATCCATCTAAAAACAATACTCCATAGTCAATGTTCGTTCATGAACTAATCCAATAAAAAAACTAGAATTGGTAGAAAATGACCTCAATTTGATTAGACCTAACAGCCAAATGCAATAGCGTGTCCCCATCATCATCCTTTGCACACACAAGATCCCCCAACTTGTCCGCCAAAGCCTTCAAAACCTCAATCTGCCGATGCTTCACGCACAAATGCAACACGGTCTGCCCGCGGTCCACTCTCTCCATAGCCGGAAACGAGTCCACTCGAAGCAGCTCCTTCACCACCTCGACACGCCCTTTCACGGCAGCCACATGAACCGGGTTCATGCCCTGATCGTCGCGCCACCAGCACATCTCCGGGGCCACCGTGATCAGTCTGGCGGCGATCCCAAGGCTTCCCTGCGCTGCCGCCACGTGGAGAGGCGACGAGTTTCGGGAGTCTGGATTTCGTGCTAGCTGTGGATCTCTCGTCGTTATCTCTTCGACGATGGCTTCTTGTTCAGACATGGTGGCTATGTGTAGGAGATTTCTTGAATATGGGAATGCGAGTTGATGAATAAGGATTGGATCTTGTTCGAGTAATTTTCTGAGAGCTGTTGTGTCGCCTTTTGATGCGGCTTCCTCGAGTTTCTTTTCTATTGCTTCTTTAACCATTTTTTGGTTGGATTTCATCTTCTTGTTTTAGAAGTTCAAACTTAAAACCAAACAACCATATATATGGCATGTTAATTAATTAAAGAATAAATATAATTGATTAATAGTATGTAAATTACTTAATTTTGACCAAAGTTTGATAAATCAACTTAATTTACCAGTTCATACTATGTAGTCATAGTATTATTTAAATATGTTAACGAGTTGGATTCTGGCCCAAATGGCCATATTAGAATTTGAGGTGACTAAATCTGCTGAAGTCATTTACCAAAACATCATTTTGGATTGTAATTGCACAAAATTTTATTTGAATGTGAGACGAATTTAATCTGCTTAAACGAACTTGGTCTCATTAGCAAATCATACAATTAAACTACAAGGTCGTTAATTGTGGACATGCAGATTTTTTTAGTTTGTATCAAATGCATAATTAGTTAGCTTATTTTTCATTTTCCTTATAAATTAGAGTTTCCTAAAATTTAAGTTATTTTGATATGTATTTGCTTTATTAGTCAATTAGATATAAATATTAACCAATATAAATTGGCTTTGATATTTTTTCCTTGTATCAATTAGGATTTTCTTTTCGTTTATTTATTTTAAGTTTTATTTGTTCTTATGTTCAAGAGATTTTTTTAAAATTTATTTGCTTTATTAGTTAATGAATGACCTTTTAGATTTTTTTTACTTAATCACAATAAGTAAAGGATGGATTAGTTTTGGAGCAAACTTATGGTTAAACTTTGTTTAATGCGTAACTTTAGAGCTTATACTCCCTCTGTGGCTCCGACTATAATAAATAGTCTAATTTGTGGACAGCGTGAGTCTTAATGAGAAATTAGTAAAGTAAAAGAAAAAAATAATGTATTATGTATGGGAGAGAAACTTTCCATTTTTAGAAATGAGACTATTTTTTGTGGACATTCCAAAATAGGAAAATGAGACTATTTCGTGGACGAAGAGAGTATATAAACTCTTCATGTCCATTTAAATTCTGGTTTTTGATATCCAAAGACTATATTTACTTTTGTTCAATAATATGAGATCATGTTTATAGTCGTTGAACAAACAATATATGTGTGGTTGGATGACATATGGGGAATCGATCTACAAAACTAGAATTGATAACACTATAATTATTTGTTCAATAAAGATAAATCTAAGACTGGTGACAGATATTATAAGGATTTAATATATTTGTTTGGAGTTACTAGATAAGTTTAACGACCTTAAAATAGTAATCTACATTTACAGAATACACGTAAGCATAATATTTTAAAGCTTGTTATATTTCATCAGGCCCGTCCCTTGGCCCGTGCCGCCTGTGCGACCGCACAGGGCCCCCAATTTTCAGGGGCCTCTGAAATATTTCAGCTCATATACATGTATTCCTATTTTTTCAGCCCAACAAAGCTATTTTTCTTGTATAGCAACGCCTAGGCCTTTTTCTAGCACCGTGACTCCAATTCTGATCGGTTTCTTTTCCCGATCGTAGACCTGGGAGCCGCCTGTTCGTGTTCGGTGTTCCTCATCGACAAACGCCGCAACAAGGACCAGCTCACCAGAGCCATCGTTGATCGCTTCTGCAGCGCCTGCCATCATCGGCCATTGCGATTGGGAGCAGCGCAAACGCATCAATTTGTCTTTTTTTCTATAGTATATTTCTTTAAAATGCATTGTCTTTTTTTCTTTAATTATCATATAGCTTTAAAATGCATTGTCTTTTTTTCTATAGTGGTAGGCCTCATTTTAGATTTTTGCACAGGGCCTCTGATTTTGTCGGGACGGCCCTGTATTTCATGTTTTATCTATGGTTGCGTCGTATTGCTAATTCCTTTAGAAATTGCTAACAACAACTAAATAATAGGCATTGAATAATTAAATCAAGGTACAAGATTATTCATTTATGAGTATGCACAAAAAAATTAATTATGGATATTAATGTTAATTGACCAAAAGTTAGTTATCACTAACTTTGTAAAAATATCTCTATACTTAACTATTGCAATTTAAATTATTATTTTACATAACATATATCAAATTAACGGTAATTTTATAAGGACGGGATCTCACTTGCATAAGTTCCGACATCAAAATTTAAAAAAAAATCTTGAATTTTCGTAATTATCAAGAAGCAATTGAATGTCAACGTAACTATCATAATATGTCAATATAATGCATATACAATGTCAATGTTAAATTGTTTAAGTTGTGAGATTATTTTAGTTGGGGGGGTTGACTATGACTAATTCACATGATTATCCATCTAGGATTGAGTTGTGAGATTCAATCTCATGAACCAAACACACTACATATTTAATCTCGAGATACAATCTTACAAACCGAACAACCCCTACATTGACAATTTGATTCAAAACCCTAATTTTGGTAATTTTATTATTTTTATATTTAAAGAATAAATAAATGAAAAGCAATTTATAAATAGTTAAATTCTAAAATTTTATGATCTTAAATTAGTGATAGTTAGGCATTAAAGTTATAGTCAGCAATTGAATACACTCACTTTATTTATATGTACGTTTGAAAAACCTATGACATTTTGGTAATATTGTATGTTTGAAAAGTCGAAATTATCCAACATCGCGTTACATATTAAATTACTAGTACCATTTCTTTTTTATGATGACATATGAAGCATCGCAAGTCATTGCATTTAAATAATAGTCCAGTACGTATTTGACTTGCTAGTTGCCAACTTGCCACGCATATCTGCTTAAATCTTAATTGTCTATTTACTGGAACAAAATTAACACTAATCCTTTTATTAGAACTAGTATTAACACCCGAGCTATGCACGAGACATAAGAGTTTCAAATAATGAATATAAAATATAATAAATATATAGAAAATAAGAATTGAAAGCAATATGGAGATTTTAAAAAACAGAAATGTACTTATCTTGTCTCACTCAAAATGAAGAATTTACTACTCCCCAATGAATGAAACATTTATGCAATTTTAATTTATAATCTAAGTGAAGTAAAAACAATAAAAATAATGACAAAAATAAGATGTGTGACTAATGATCTAAGAGTATGAATTAATTAGAATAAGATATACAAATAAAGAAAATATGTGTGAGTAAAGATGTTTATTGAAAGTGCGATGCAAGTCATTAATCCAAATAAAAGGCAAATTAATATATAAATTTAATAGCTTAATTTATAAAAAATTAATTTGAAAAAATATATGGAATATTAAACATATCCACATTAAATATATGAATAATTTAAATCATATAAATTTAAAACTTCTTTGAGAAGTCAAGTTAGAAAATTTGTATTATCCAATAATCACATTTTAGTTGACTGTTTATTTTTTTCTTTTAATTTCAGACCATAGCATAACTTGATATACATTGCCAAAGACTAAATGAATTTTTTATATTGGAAAGAATAAATTTCTTACTTCCCGCCACATATACGTATAAAAAGTAAATTACTACTATCATTTAAAATAACAATAATATTTTATGCATCTTTTTTGTTTTGAATAATGTGAGAATTTACACAACTCTTTATATTAAGAAGTTATACAAACTTTATAAGTTTGATTTAATTTTAAATATATATAATGTCATCTTATTCCTTAGTTTAATCTATAAACTTAATAGTATTGATTAATTAGAGGCGAATTAAAATATAAGAACTAAAAACTGTAATTGAGTAAATATAGGATATGAAATTGTAAGCATTATATATATGTCTTGTCGTTTAGCTTGTGAATTACTTCGGAGAAAAAGTATTGCAATAAATGATTAAATCTCAATTTTAACCTAAATAAATGGAAGGCAAACTAAACTCTCTAGCACAATTCCAATTTAACTCAAATATAAGTCTAATTAATATATAAATTTAATAACTTAATTATAAAAAAAAAATTTAATGGTAGTGCACTATTTAAATGTGTTTTAAAACTAGAAGTTGGCATTTTATTGGGCTATTATTTGTCCAATTGTTTTTGCCTTAAAAAATTATTTTTGAATAGAAGACACCTCATTTTTTCATTTTCCCTCCTAAAAGGTCATTAAGGACTTTTCATCAAACTTGCACTTTAGATTAGGATAGATACTACTATTATCCATAATTTGGGCCAATGAGGCTAATCATTGTGGAATACTAACACAGAAATATGGGATCATAGAATATATTCAGCCCAAAACTCTTGGTATATCCCAATTTGAACAATTTTAAAGCATTCATTCTGTCATTCAGGCTATTGGGCTTATTGCATACTGCAATTCTTAAATTTACATCAACTCCTAGAAATAGATAAATTCACTATTGATCAAAACTCTTGAATTAATTTGTAATCTTATAAAATGCGGAATGCTACACAATAGTTTTAACAATTTTACATTGTCTTGAGTGAACTTCATTATTCTCAATCTCTGAAAAGAAATAGTCTTGAGTGAACTTCATTAATCTCAATCTCTGAAAAGAGTGAATTATTTCTTTATTAGTTCATTTCTGAATAGTATGAACTATCAAATTTTAGAATAGTTAAATAATTCATTACCCTTACACATTATTTCATTTACAATTGGTAGCCTTATACAATTATCTATACTATTAATGATGTGGAGCTCACTCTTCACTAACTATACTTATACTATCATTTATCTCTCTCTTATTTTAATAATTATATAATGCCGAATCAAATGTTCATACCTTTTTAGTAAGGAGGGAGTGATTTTCTTTGGTAGCTTCCTAGCATGTGAGCTTTTTAGATTTTTCATAAAGAACAAGAAATTGAAAAAATTTATTCAGTCAATATTCCAACGAAACTTAAGTGATCTTGTCGATAGTTTAAAATATCTTCTATAAAATGAATTCAAATTTATTGTTATTAATATTTTCCTTGATTAGATATTACAAACCATTAAAACGCTGAATGTGATAAAAATTGCAACATCAATGTCTAAACTAATCTTTGAAAATGAATTCTCCAATTTTCAAAACTAACTCTTTAGGTGCAACAACGTTTGTCTTGATTTTGTGCTTGCTCTAGGAGCGTTCTTGAATGAATAAATGTTTTAAACGGTATAACTATTTTATAGAAGTACTAGATTACTAGCTTTAGCTTTCCTTAATCTTTTATGTCCATTTGGATTTTGTGTGTGTGTGTGTGTGTTGCATGGCCCCCCCACTCCAGTCTAAACACCCTTATTTTTTAATTGTTGCCCATTTTCTTTAAATACACTAGTTCCCATTAAATATACTAATTAATTCTTTCATCTACCATTAAATATCTCAATTTACAAGTATTCACTATTAAAGTATTTCATTGATCAATTTTAGATATATTGTCTCAATTAATAAAAAAATTATTACTAAAAGTGAAATTTATATTCGGTTGCCATAATTACTTATAACAAACTCAAATAATTTTAAAAATTTTATACAACTCCAAATAAAACATATATTAATGAAAGGAGATAATATTAATCAGCATGTTTTTGCTTAACTTTAGTGGACCACTACATGCAATGACATTGCGATTGTGTGCTCTGAATAATTGAAGAAGTCAAATAAAGTAGTACTCCCGCTACCTATTCCTTGTTAGACATTGATCTAAAATATAGAACCTGTGAATTGTGATATCTCAAGTTTGATTTCCTTTAAAATACAAGCCCAATTATAAAGCAAAGAACCAATACACATTACATAAATATTTTTATGTAATTTTATACAACTCCAAATAAAACATATATTAATGAAAGGAGGGAGTGTTGTTCGAGAGCTGGTATCCCTACACATTCATTCACCCAAATCTTCGGAACAAAAAGCCTAGCCAATCTGCATGGCTCCGTGTTCAAGTAGCTCAAGAACATGGTGCTCAGTTTAGTCGGCCCCGAAAGCCTCATGACCATGCTTCCGGAAGTCGAGGCCACCTCCAATCGCTACTTGGCCATGTGGTCGACCCAGGACATAGTTGATCTCAAGGAAACTACAGCTCAGGTACACTCAATTTTGAGAGGTACTATTCAAAAAGAGAAAATAAAATGCACCCTATTAATTAATTTGTTTTAATTTGCAGATGATATTTGATCTCACCGGGAAAAAGCTCATCAGTTATGACTCACAAAAATCGAGTGAAGACTTGAGGGGATACTTTGAAGCTTTCATAAAGGGATTGATCTCCTTTCCCCTCAACTTTCCCGGAACACCTTTCCACCGATGCTTACAAGTATATATATCATGATCATCTCTCATTATTTTATCTACTAATTTTGCAACACCTAATATAATTAAGCCATGTTCATTAAATTTGATCAGGGGAGAAAGAAGGCGATGAAGATGCTGAAGGATATGCTTGAAGAAAGACGACAAAGGCCGCGACAAACACAGAGTGATTTCTTCGATTATGTGTTGAAAGAGGTCGAGCGAAAGGATACGATGCTTACAGAGGATATCGCTTTGGATTAGATGTTCGTGATGCTCTTCGCTAGCTATGAAACTACCTCGGTGGCACTCACTTTAGCTGTCAAATTTCTATCCGACCATCCCTCTATTCTACAACAATTAACGGTCACTATTAATTTCTTCTTAATCTCCTCAACTTATTAGTACTACATTTTTTTTTATGTCCCTATAAATGCATACAAATTTTAATTTGGGATGTCGCGTTGCAGGAAGAACACGAGGCAATCATAAAAAGGAGAGAGAATCCAGATTCGGGACTAACATGGAGTGAATACAAATCGATGAAATTCACATTTCAGGTGTATTTATATTTCAATTTATATATCATAATATACCATTATTGAAATTGAATATTTTGATAACGATACGTAGTTTTGCTTGCATGCAGATCATTAATGAAACTATGAGGCTGGCCAATATTGCTCCTGTGATTTTTAGAAAAGCATTGCAAGATATTAAATTTAAAGGTTAGAATTATAGTATTAATTGTGTGTAATTTAAAAATTAGTAGTAGTAAACCCTAACTATATATGATTTGCAGAGTATACAATACCGGCAGGTTGGGCTGTTATGGTATGCCCTCCAACCGTTCACTTAGACCCGAACACATACAAGCATCCGCTCGAATTCAATCCATCGCGATGGGAGGCAAGTCGAACAACTTCGTTTTCAAATTTCAATCATGCAAATTGTAACTATAATAAATTGAAGCATGCAGAGTGAGACGAAGGGAGGGAGTATAATATATTGTTTGAACGATGTAGGGAGTAGACACACATGTGGCATCGAGGAAATTCATGGTGTTCGGAGGCGGGTTGAGAGTGTGCGTGGGAGCGGATTTCGCGAAGCTACAGATGGCCGTCTTTCTCCATTGCTTGGTCACAAAATACAAGTAATTACTAATTAATAGATCATTTTGATTAATTTAATAATTTGGTGAAATCGTATTGATGTAATATATGATTTGCAGGTGGAAAGCAATCAAAGGAGGGGAGATTGTTAGAAGTCCTGGTTTGCAGTTTCCAAATGGATATCACATCCACGTCTCTCAAATTTAGATCATAAACAGAGGGACTCAATTCTATATTACTACTATAATACTAATCGAATAAAGTAAACTATTAGTGTGTGGTAAATGGGTGCTCTCATTTAATCGATCAGTTTATTCAGTACTAGAGAGTAGTATGGTGTTTCAGGATGTTAAGGGTTCCGAGTAGTGAATGTGGCTTTCTGTATTTGTATTTGTACTTCTATTGATATATATATACTAATATGTAGGATGTTTGATTTACACTTCTTTAGACCCTAATAAGTATTGTCAAAAGAAATGCCTCCGTCTCATGTTTATTAGTCTAATGTATTAGACAGCACATGAAATGGCATATTACTCTTATTTTCGATAACTCATTAGTTGTTAATAATGTAATCAAGTAATTAATTGCCTTTGATTAAAAAAAGACCTACATTCCACGAAGAACAAAGCAAGCAATCTCTCCCCAAAAATTGAGAATCTGGAATCATTTCAAGAGCAGCAAATAGGGTATCCTCCTCCAATTGAAGCAAAAATTTGGGAAAATCAAATTAGCCCAGCAGATATCATTACTGCCTTAGAGAATCACTCCAGCTTTGAAGAATCAGTCAACACAATAGAAAGCTAGGTAATGAATCGGTAGTGATGCGCCAATGGCCATGTTCCGACGGCGTCCGCAGAGTGAAATACGCTCAAAATATTGAAGGGTCACTGAGATTGAAAATACTACCGCCGTGATTAATGTCACCTTGTAGAATCCGCAGACAGAGTAAGGGGCCAGTGGTACGAAATTAGGCGACGACTGGAAGGGGAAGAATCATGGATGAAGGGTTCGTATGTGGAAGATTGATGCAAGGGTATGACACAGATTTTTTTTCTGGGTAAATAAATGAGGCAAAAATGGTATCCGTGAAATACAGTATCATTGTATCTTGAGGAAAAAGCTGTAGGCATGGATGGACTAAGATAAATAGTCATATAAGATGGTGTACGGTTTCCAAGATAAAATAATCTCACAAGATTACATCTTGTGAGATTATTTTAATCATAGGGGGTTATCTATAACTAATTATCTCATTATTATTCATCTAGAATTGAGTTGTGAGATTGAATCTCATAAACCAAACACACTACAAATTTAATTTCGGATACAATCTTGCAAACCGAACACCCAAGTATTTATATGACTATATCTAAGTATTACCAACTTATCAAACAAATCCGGTATTACCAACTTATCAAACAAATCCTTAATGTTAAAGAAATCCATAGCCAATAGGACCCTAACATATTTATATGACTAGGTATTACCATTATGCCTTATACCAAAAGACAAGATTTTTATGATAAAAGAGTAGATAAAATAAAGAATATAACAAAAATATACATTAAAAATAAGATGCAATATAGATAAAAAAAATATTGTAAGTATTTTAGGATAAATATACTCCGTATGAGCAAAATCACGTGCAGAACTATGATACAAGTAGCCCCCTAACAAATTTAGCAATTGCACAAGTGAACATCTTCAAACCAATTACCTTGTTGCAAAAGTCCTTTAAACAAAAACCGACAGCCATGTTAAACCTTGTTGCATAACTTTCTGATCTTCCTGTCGTGGTTTAACATAGCACTCACACTCTCAACCACCAGAATAATCTGCAAAATGCAGAAACAAATAAATATAGGATGGAGATGGAATTTGTGAAAATTCTTTATTATAAAATCATAAGTAGAGTTTATACCAATGTAATCTTTCATGTATAAGCCACTCTAAAAAATCACCAACAGTGAAAAAGGTGACACCAATTTGCAATAATTGGCTAATTGAAGAAACTTAATCCACCAGTCATGTGATTCATATATGGTTGTTTTTAACAAATGTATTACTCGTAACATTGCTGCAGTAATCACTGCAAATTTTCCGCATGGATCAAGAGAACATATGGAGTATGTTCAAAAAATGATGTATGTTCATTAATCATTACCAAGGAACAATTTCGAAAAGTAATAACCTGGAAACAAGCATATCCGATTGCAGTCGCAAAGTAAAAGTTTGCATTCCCAGTCCCCTGCATCGTATAACAAGTTAATAACTAGCAGAGACACTTAATTTGCTACATGAGATTATGTCTAATTCCCAGGAAAAGGTTATGCATATCCATCTAATCACGCAGACACATACCCTCCAAATCCATAGGTTGTGCATTACAGGGCTGAGAAGAGAGATCCCAACATATCCACAAAAGAGGAAGAATGTAAATTGCATCTCTGTGCCCAAATTGATTTTTAGATGTCAGTTCAAGGTAAGGAATCTCACAATCAAACTTCACGTGAAAGTGCATCCAGAGAAAGAGGCAACTAACCTGCTAACTCATTAACAAATAGTACCAGTAAACTCAAATATAAAGCCGAGTCCCCAACCTAGATAAACCAGAAGTAAATCAAGATATCAATATATGCAATCAATAATCATGACTCAAACGATAAATGAGGCTATCAAATATATCAGTCGAACATATTAACAGAAAAACCAAAGCAATGCTAGGTTTAACTATCACTTAAGTCTACAAATCCTTGCCCAACCAACTATTTCCCCTTGTTCACCCTTATTCAACAGACTGCAACTAATCTAAGATCAATTTTGCACCTCAATACCTAGTTTTCAGTCAGTAGCACAACTGAACTAAACTGCAGCAATGAGCAGTTGCACCAATTGAGGTTGCGATTTACTAGTACCTGCTCTTTTAGATATTAAATTAGATTCCAACTCAATGTACCATTAGCTGGTTCCAATCAACAAAATCTTTCATAAACTGATGGAGTATTTTAAACATGTAAACTGCAGAATTGCCAGAACGTTTGAATGCATGGCTTCAAGTACGGGAATTTCTGTCCTATCAGAATGTCATTCTCTTATTCATACAATTTCCACTATAAGTTTTTCCAAGAGTGAGGATCCTGCATCCTAGATAGTTTGCTTTTCTCCATGCTGTGTAGCAAGATTCATAAGAACATTTAACTCCTAACTCAAAAATGAACTGTATGAATATCTTATGAATGAACAAATACACACAAATATATATGTCTAACTTATATGCATAATAAAAGAGTAGTCATCAATTCTAGGGCATAATTCTTGTTTGGGAATGGGGAGAACTGGGAGTAGTTATTGGTTTTATTTTCCTTCAATAGTAACAAAAAGTAACAGTTGTTGGTTCCATTTTCTTTTTGAAATCTTAGAAGTATACACTAAATAAAGAGTTGTTCAAACTTCAAAGCATATTTGATCTAAGCAAAGAAAGATGATAAACAGAGAATGGGTCATAAAAAATGTCCCAACCAAAAATAGAAACATTAAGATTTTATGATTCAGATAATATGGGAAAGCTCACCGAAGGATAAGATTTTAGCATTGAAGAGACTGCCAAGTAAACAAAGGCCAAAAAACATGGCCTATGATTTAGCCGTATAGCTAACGGCAGAATCATGAATAGGATGTTCACATGAAAAACTATCAGGAAAAAATTCCTGAAAAAATCAAACACTTCCGCAAAGAAGTACCTGCAGTAAAGATGCAAATATGTTATTGAAGTTCGGAAAGAAACAAGCTGCTAGGCATTGCACATTTGACAAACAAAACACTCACTTGGAACTCACCATAAGACGCCAATATTTGGTGACAAATCCTCAATGGCAAGAATAAATCCATATGTCCTGCAAAATGGAACCGGCAGTAATCAATGAATTCGAGAAAATAGATAGGCAAACATATCAAATCTTAGGTCTTCAGTGGACACGATGAGAGAAAACAAAATGAGCAAATATATAACAAAGTATAATCAACAAAATCCAATAGGAAAAGCACATTCAATTAAATATTGCAAAGATCAAAGAAATTATTTCAACCACAGCTAAGAATATTACTCCTATTGTCCAGTTGGAAAGGGGGTACGTAAATGGGTCAAATTCTGCCAATACTTCCACTCCAGTTAGGTAAGAGTTCAAGTAAAAGTAACAAGTTGAGAAATCATAATATGGTCATTCACGATACATTTGATGCAGCATGCATGGCATAAAGCATAGCTACTATTTCATATTGATATGCCTAAATTATGCTAAACCGAAATGAAAATTATAACCAAAAAATGTATTTACACGCAATGTTTACCTCTTAAACATCTCCCCAAGACCACCATACTCTTTCATAGAGATGACACACATAATTAACACATAGGAAGTCCATACAGATGCCCACAAGAAGAAGATGATAACTCTCCACCAGGAGAAATTTGTTTTAGAAAATTTATCATTCAGTGAGTTGAGTTCAGCATGATCGGTAGATCTCTTTTCTCCGCCTTGTAGATTACTCAGCGCAAAAAGCTTTCTTGGGGGTGCATCAAGACCATAACCCAACAAAAAAACCACCTAAATGGGAGCAAAATCAGTGAATGTTCTTTAGCATCTATCTGTAAAAAAAATTACCGATAGCTAAATAATAAATTTCTGCCCCAACACATACCGGAATCACTAGAACTATGGGATACAGAGATAAATGTGATGATACAACCCACCCAAAAGCGGCCAATGGTACTAATCCTGCATATTTGGAAAGCAAACTTATAATCCACAGTACGTCAAAACTGAATACTGGTGTTTATTTTTAAATTTTATTTGTCGTAAAACATTAGCAAATGTAAAGTTTACGGAATGAGTTCAACCACCGTAACACATGCAAATTGAAATTTGGGACACAATCAAAGAGTTGTATAGTATTACTACTACTTAAGCCTTTCCTGACAATATGCATAAGACAGCCTCGAAAGCTTTACAGAAATAGCAAAATAAATGTGTAGCAGTTTAAAATTTTTAATATCCTATATCAATAATGCAGAAAGAAAGAAGGGTTGCTCACTTCATACCTGCAGATGCTCCATAAAGTGACATGACAACAAACATATTTTCTATAGCTGAAGTATTGAAACCAATGCAAGAGACGATTGTGAAAGGGTTCCACAAATACACAAGTGCAGCAATATCACCAGATGGCACAACCTCTATAAAAAAATTACAAAATAAAGTTATTTTTATCAGTTTCTGGATGTGCCATTGAAAAAACTTAAATGACCAATTCAATGGAAGCATTTTCAGTTACCATTGCCTTTGGACAGCTTATCAAGGCCTAATGATTTCCAATTGCGAAGATGTGCTCTTACAAGACTGGTCCCAGTTGCACGAATAAGGATTGCGCTGATAAAATCTGCAACCACAGAAACCAGACTGTATCCAAAAGTGTGTTGATTTTCTACTGAGCTTAATGATATTCGTACAAAAAAAATCCAAATACAGGATGTGAAATTGGCACACTTTCAGTTCTGAAGAAAGGAAATGAAGATGTGCAGTACATGCTGCATGAAGTCTACATCTTGTAGCCGAACCCCATCCACAAAAGAAAAGGCAAACTAATTTGACATGGTTGTGTGGGAAATAATAGTTTTTTTTACATTACAATTGTCAGAGAGCCACGTCAGAGTGAAGGATCATGTAGCATTTTAAGTGATGAACCAGAAAGATGAAAGGTGTAGCATGGTAGCATGGTGTGACATAAGATTGTGTGCATGGAGAAATAACATATCTATTCTACGAACAGTTAATAAAAGCTTCACTTGATTCCTCTGAAACTGCTTAGAAAGATGCAATGCATCAGCATCACCAACGATCCTAATTAGCATTCTTAGTATTTCTGATAGAATTAGAAAGTATAGATTACAGCAATGTGTGACAAGACATGAATCCTTTATAGGGTGGACCATAAGCCACAGAGAGAGAGAGAGAGAGAGAGAGAGAGAGAGAGAGAGAGAAATTGATAGGAAGCTGATACCTGCATAAAAGTTCACTGGATAGCCCTCCAATCCTGCATTACGCAATTGAATAATCACCAAAATGACAAAACATTGATGATCAAGTCAAGCATGAAGTTATTCAAAGTCTGTTCAATAGAAAAATTAATGGGGTGATTACTTTTTAACGGTAAGTGGCCCGAGAATGGAGAGCAACAAAGGCGACCCATGGTACATTGAACCTGTTTATCACACCCATAAGAGTAGTCTTACCACGATAAAAATCCAAAACGAAACAAAATATAAGTTCATATACGAATGCAAGCACAACATGAACTATCACAAACCAGAATAAGGAGACATTGACAATTGCTTTAGCCAGTAGCCTTCCGCCACTACAAGAAAAAATAAATTTCAATCGAACTTATTGCAGATATAGTAACATCACATACATGAACGCAGCTAATACAGAGAGATAGTGAGAGTGGAAGTACGGCGGCGGAGGCTGGTGAGCGGAGTGGAGACTTCAGGCCGTGAAGAAAGGTTGAGGTTTTTGGAAAAATATGTTAAAATTAGTCTGAATAATACAGAAGCAATCGCCCATTTCCAAAACCCTAATTTGTTTCTCCAACTTCCAGTTGTACTTCTGTCCTCCATCGATTTATTGTTGGAAAAAGCTTCTACTTTCTCTCAGATCAGGGCCTGCAACAGATATTTCTGCTAATGTCGATAATTGTCGAATTGATTGAGAACCAGAGATAAATATATATAATGCAAAACCGGTGAACATAAATTGTGTGCCAAAGAAGTGGAGCAAATTCTACACTTCCAATTTTAGTCTTCTTAACAATTCAACCATGCCAGATTCCATATTGCTAGATCGATCGAAGCTCACTATCTGTTTCCATATTGAAGAAATATAATTTTACCAAGCGGATGCTGTTCGACTGAAACGGAGAGAGGCGGCGGCGTCGCTGGTCTCCGTCGAAATGGAGAGGTGCGGCGTGAAATGGGAGGGAGAGGGAGAGTGAAGTGGGATGGTCCGATTGCAGAGGTGGCGGAGGCGGGCTCAAAGAGTGTCCACTATAAGGCGGACACGCCCAATAGCCCCGCCCCAGTTTTTGTCAATAGCCCCAATTTTGTTGTCCATAGTCCTAAAATTTTGTGTCCGCCACTATGGTGGACACCTCCAATAGCCCCAAAATTTTATAATCAACTTTTATTTTATAATATTTCAAGTAATTATGAACAACTTTATCGGGCTATACGTAATTAGAAGAAGCCGACTATACGAATTAAAAATAAAAATAAAAATAAAAATAAAAATAAAATACAAATTAAAATTAAAATTAGGATTACACACTAAATTATATTTAAAATTAAAATCACACACTACATTGAATCTAGTACAAATCACTATCAAGTTTACACAACGCCACCACCTCCCCTACGTGCCCACACTTCTTCAATCAAATCGGCCTGCATTGTGTTATGTGATGTGGTCCTGCGCATATCAGCGAAGCGTTGGATCAAATATTCATTGCTCCGTGGTACGCCCATCTGGATCGGCGCGGAGGCGACACCATGACTTGTACTTGCACCCTCTTCCGGCGCCCATCGCTCTGCCGCAAATCCTTCATCTTCTATTATCATATTATGCAATATGATGCAGGCTAACATAATATTCGCGACATCATCTTCGTGCCAAACTCGTGCGGGACAACGTATAATAGCCCACCGCGATTGGAGGACACCAAAAGCCCGCTCAACGTCCTTCCTAGCACTCTCTTGTTTGCGCGCAAAATATTGTTTCTTCGGTCCTACCGGTTGGCGGACAATCTTCACGAATACGGGCCACCGCGGATATATTCCATCTGCCAAATAGTAGCCCCTACTGTACTGCGTACCGTTGGCTACGAAGCTGATTTCTGGCCCCTCCCCCCGACACTCCTCGTTGAAGAGAGGCGACGACTGAAGAACATTGATGTCGTTATTCGAACCTGCCACGCCGAAATACGCATGCCAGATCTTCAGTCGGTAGTCCGCAACGGCTTCCAGTATCATCGTTGGATGTTTGCTTTTGAATCCAGTAGTGAACTGGCCTTTCCATGCCACGGGGCAGTTCCTCCACTCCCAATGCATGCAATCGATGCTTCCTAACATTCCTGGGAAGCCGTGCACCGACCCGTGCATATCAAGTAGGCGCTGACACTCATCTGGGTTGGGCTTCCGTAGAAACTCCCCACCGAAAATTTCCCGGATCCCCTTACAGAACTGCCTAAGCACCGTGAGGCCAGTAGTCTCACCCATCTGTAGGTATTCATCGAACATGTCCGCTGGTCTGGCGTAGGCAAGCTGTCGGATTGCAGCGGTGCACTTCTGTTGTGTGGACAGCCCGATCCGGCCAGCCGCATCACGCAGGAGGGTGAAGCACCGGTAACGCTCCGCCAAATTCGTCGCTATATAATTGAACAGCCGCTGCGACATCCTGAATCTCCGGCGGAATATCTCGGGTGGATAACGGGGGTTATCCACGAAGTAATCATCCATTAAACGTTGGTGAGCACCGACGTGGTCTCGTGGGATTGTCCGCCGATGAGTAATGGTGCGAGGGATCGGATCCTCCGCATCCTCCGCCTCCTCCGCCAAACGGGCCGCTACCTCCTGGGCGGCCTGGTGTTGCACCTGTTGAATCAGAGCATTCCAGTTGTCTCTCCACAAATTGTTCATTTCCGACCCCAAATTGTAGTGAGAGAAATTTGTATAGATGTTGTGTTTGAATGGTGTGAAAATAATGAATGGAGTGGGGTGTATTTATAGGTGAATTGAAGTGAAAAAAAAAAATCGCATGCAACCGCCGCGGCTAATGTCTCCACTATAGGCGCCGCGCCTATAGGCGCGGCTATAGCACCCCCGCCGCGTCCTCGCCGCGCACACGGCTATCGCGCGTCCGCCGCATCTCGCCCCACTCGCCGCGTCCACCCCCGCGGCGGACACCCTTCCCACTATAACCCGCCCCGCTTCCGCCCCGCTTTTTCCCCAAACGTGGCTATAGCCGCGCCTCATTATAGTGGACACTCTTCAATTCAATTTGATTTTAATTTTATTTTTCAGAGTGAAACTGAAAAAGAAGCGTGGAAGTTCAGAAAACTACAGAAGGAACTATAAGAAAATTTAATCCCCATATTACCCCTCGATCTGTGCAAAAGGTCAGCTCAGTCTCCACGTATTACACACAATTGCTGAATATCTCTATATTTCTTCTAAATTTGCCAAATAAATTAACTTTATCACTCACAAAATTAATTCACTTCTCAGTTCTCACGCAAACTCTGATTCCATTCTCCTCAAATTGACAAGAAGTAATCGGGAAAAATGGCGACTGATCAAGGAGCTATTGAAACGTTCATGAGCATTACCGGAGCCGATGAAACCACCGCTATACAAAAGCTTGAGGTTTTTTTTTAGTATAAATTAGTGCGATAATTTTATATTATGTTCTCGTGTTGTTTATTTGATGATATTGATTTATGTTTTTCGTTTTCTTTCTGAAAATGTTATGTGTGATCGCAATATGAGGCGTTGTTGGATTGCAAGCTGCGGGAATATATATGTATGTGTGTATGTATATTGGTAGAATATTAGGGTTTTCTTTTATTCAGATTTTAGTAAATTAGTTGTAGGGAAACTCACGTGCTAAAATTTTGTTGCTGCGTTGATGGGGGAGCAGTTTCGTATTGAGATTGGATTTTACTGACTAAAGATGTATTTTTGTTCGAATTAATCAAACCTTTTGTACTGCCGAAGCTACACGTTTTGGTAGTGGTGATGGATTCTGTGGGACGGAAAACTTTGAATGAGGTATGGCAGTGATGAGACATTAATTTTATTTTAAACTAATCACTATGAGATGATTTTGTGGAATAATTTAGACTCTTACAAAGGATTTGTAACTTGCTATTTACTTATATGAGAGCCAGCATTCTTCTTTTATGCTAAAGCATGGTGTGTTTGGTAAGCATCATGCAGTGAAATATACAAAGTGTTTAATTCAAAGTGGATCAGAATCTATTCTTCCTGAAATAAGTTCTTGATAGGAAATTAGCAAATACCTCATTCGTTAAGTTTTTTCGCTTGAACTAGTTTGTTTCGGCACATAAATACGCTAGTAGTTATAGACACCAAAACCTGGGAGTCAACAAGGCAATGGATTCAAGTTTATGGCGTCTACTATTGAAAAATAGTGGAGCGGTTGAAAAATCAGTGCAGATGATGCAGTTTATTTTTAAAAGTTTGTTCCTATTCAGGAAGAAATTCTGAAGATGATGAAACCTAGCTATTTAAGTATACTAAAACTGAGTTGCTAACTCCACTTGTTGACAACGAGAAGATCCATCTCCTGACTCCCCCTTCTGCACATGCACGCCACAGACAGATAATATCATGAAGCAACCATGTTTCTTAAACAATAGCTATTTCTTAATATATCATTTTAGTTTAGTCTAATGTCTGAGTTCTAAATGTCCATTGGCCCCAGTCACTACCGCTGTATGGTTTGCTTGGTTGATCAGTGTCTCATCCTAGGCTACTTCACCATCTCTGTTATTATGGTGAAGCTTGAGATTCAGTTCTATAAAAGGCTCAGATGCTGGGGTTTGCCCCCCCCCCCACCACAACCACATTAGCTAATGTGTATGTCGATGGCGGATCAGTATCCTCCAGCCCTCAAACTAGCAGATTAGTATTTTTCCTTAGCTACTATCTTGGGGAAGTTCAAAATTATCGATCAGAAATCTATGTCTGATAGAAGGTATTTCCTCTACAGCCGAGCCATCAACCTACTATCGACTTCTTGATAGAAAATAAGTTTCTTTAAATTTTTAATCTCCAATCATATTGAATAAAAGTCACCTCATCTTTCAAATCCTTCTTTCAGAGTTACGTGAGTTATTTCATTTTTCCATTATGGTTTAAATTATTTGTTCAAGGAAATTTAGTTTTTATACTTTGTTGTTTCTCACTTATAATTTTGTTGGATGCCAATTATCTGACTATTTGTTATTTCTAAGTCATTTTTGTTTCACTCTTCTGTCTTGGTTGAGCAGGAGCATCTGGGCAACCTCAATGAAGCTGTCAATGCCCATTTTACAGAAGGGGACAGAAACTTGTTAGTGGCTCCACCTTGGTTCATTGTATCTCTTGTATTCTTTTGTTCTGTTTGGTTGAAGATACTTAAAAGCCAAAAGTTAGTATGGGTCATTATGGTCAAGGTAATTGCTTACTTTGTCTGCATACAGAACTCAACAGACATCTTTTACGTCTTCTCGAGCTGAAGGCATGGATATAGATGATCCTATGTCATTTGAGTCCAATAGACCTCCACCTTCCTTATTACCATTTGGGAGAGACTTAAATCCATTCTCACTCCTTGATCCCAACTGCAATAGAAGTATTTATGATAGAGGTGATGCTTCAAATCGAACACCCTTTGTCTCACATCCAAGAGAGGTGAGGGAGATCCCAATCGGGGTGAAAGATGAGACTGGTGCTACTGGCCGTTCCGTTGGTGCTTCCATCATTGAAGATGTAACTGGATCTACACACGGACATGGAACAGAAGTACGTGGAACAGTCATAATAGATGATGACGAACCCTTTCCAATTTTACCACCTACACGTGCTGCCACACATGGGACTGGATATAGCTCCAGGTTTTCTGAACCAAGTGCTCCAACTACTGTCGACTTGCCTGACTATGGAAATGATATAGAGGAAGAAATGATACGTGCTGCCATTGAGGCTTCCAAGCAGGAAGCTGGATTGTCAAGTCAGGTACCTTACTCAAGCAAATTCTGAGTTGCTATATTTATTATGAAATACTTTTAATCAATGCTGGCCATCCATTCTGATACAGGATTCTGAAGATCCTGCTCCTGTGCTGACACAGTCCCACCCAGAAGATGCTGAGTTTGCACATGTCGTTTCCTTATCATTGCAGGTTTTCTCTTCTTCTGTCTGCTATATTTTTCTAACCTTGTTGCTGCTCAGCTAATGGAAAAGTGGTACTAGACTGCAGAGAGGGAAAAAGCTCTGAGGGAACGAGAGGGGAAGGCTTTACCCTCAGGAGAAGTTCAGATATCAGGGACTTCAGATGAAGTAGGGATATTATCTGCAAATGGGAGGTGAGCCTGTTCTATGTCAATGTGGTTGACAAACTACAGTTTGCATGAGATCGGCTACATGTTAAGATTCTGCACATAATAAAAAATTTATTGCCTGGAGTCAGATAAGCTATTAGTATCTGCAGGCAATCTCAATTGGAGGTCGGAAGCACAACCTTGCCCGATGAAGCTGAGGATGTGGAAGATCTACCACTGGTCAGACGTAGGAGGAGATTTGTGTCTTCAGCCCCTATCGATACTGCCGAACTTAGTGAAGACATTGACGATGCACCACCTTCGAGTCCTCCACCAGAAAATAATGTTCCCCGTCCCCACCAAATTAGAAGTGAATTCCCATCTGATGAGGTTACTTCTTTTTTCATAATATTAAAAATCTTTAACTCATATCTTCATTTCATCTTCAGTGGACTTGCATGTATATTAGGAATAATTATTTTTTTCTTCTATCTATGCATATTGAAAGTGGGGGGGCATCTCATCTGTGGAACATGATGAAGCTGTAATGCTTGAAGCAGCGATGTTTGGTGGTATCCCAGAAGGAGGTGGATATAATTTCCCTCATGCACCTCATCATCTCTCACAGAATGGTTTAGGTGTCTCTACATATCCTTACCCCAGGCATAATCTTCGTCCTCCATCTCCTTCTCTTACTGCTCAGCGATTGATACGAGAGCAACAGGTAAATATCTCATGCTTTTAACGCCAGCTAAGTTTTCAGGGCTTTGGTTACAATGTATGCTTTTGTATGTAGGATGATGAGTATCTTGCTTCATTACAAGCTGACCGAGAAAAGGAATTGAAGGCCAAAGAAGAAGCGGAAGCCGCTCTGGCAGAAGAGAAACTCAGGGAGGAAGCAATGCACAGAAAATTGCAAGAAGAACAGGTATAATACGTTGAAGATTGTTGTTGTTGAACCCGTTGAATTTTTAATTTTTTATGCACTTATAGAACTGATATGCTTCCTTGGGTTCAGTTACATCTTGTTCTTAGATTTTTGTGTTAAGGGGTGGGTAGCCTTGAAAGTCCGGTATGATATCTAGGTTTTATCAACATAGTATTGGATCATGGTTCTCTGTCTCTAATGGTGAGAAACATCTTACATACTTTTTACTACACACAACACTGGACTCAAAAATCCATGACGCCTTCCTACAATTGCCTCTTCCGCTACCCCTTGCATTGAGAATTAATCAGCATGCCTGATTAATTCCATTTACCTGGCCTCCCTCCCTCCAGTCTATCTCATCTTCAGTGACCTAAAATACGTTTGCATGTCCGACGAAATGAATTTGATGAAACCTAGGTCTTTGTTTATTGGTTTGTTGTTACAACTTTGTGAATATGTATATTGCGTTCTGTGCTTCTTCCTATATTGTGTTAGGGTTTTGTTTTTCACTTTCAGTTGCTTTATAATTTCCACAAGCTTTAGTTCCATGTCTAATTTTGGTAGGCCCAAAAGTTCATCATAGAACAATCCATCTTTTGTACTGTTTTAAAAAATATTATGGCCTGTATTATCAACTTATTTTGCCATCTTAACAAAATATTAAAAAAGTAGTATGGAGTTATACACTTTCAATAGTTGTAATTTTTAGAGTTATACTACTTATTTTGCCGTCTTCACAAAACATTGAAAATAACCCACTTTATATATAGGTTAAAAGTGAAACATGCAACCTTGTTTAGTGGATGGATCCTTCGTAGAAATGATTTTAAGGGTTAATTGCTGTAGATAACAATAACACACCATTTACCAGTATTTGCAATTTTACGCCCGAACTTAAATTTCTGCAGTTACAACAGCACTTTTTTTGAAAAAAAATCAGTTATGACTTCCATAAAATTAATTATTGAAGTTTGTCTTACATCACATGTTAGGACTTAGCAGTAAAGGCGATAACAAAGAATTCAAGTGGAGATCTCAAATAAAGAGCAGAATAGATGAAAGGCATAGCAGCACAAAGGGGTCCATGTCTTTGTCCTTCACTGCACTTACCGGATTAAACTTTCATTCATAAATAGATAACCACGCTCTCTCACTAAGTGGTATTAATAGTAAACTACACATAACAGCATAACTGACTCAACCCACTACTCTAATAACTAAATATAAAATTAGACAACATGACAATTTGGTGGTATGAAGTGCTTATTTCCTGAAGGATGCATGTCTTCTTGTTGTCCAGGAAAAAGAGAGACAATTAGCTGCAAAAGAGGCATCCCTTCCTGGGGAACCAACTCCAGATGATGAGAATGCCGTTACCCTCCTTGTGCGGATGCCTGATGGAAGTAGGCGGGGACGACGTTTTCTCAAGTCAGACAAGCTACAGGTAATATGTTTGTGGAGAAGTATGTCTGCTCTCCTAGGCTAAAATATAAGTGTTAGATGAAGACACATTTCCACATCTTGATGTGTATATAAATAATGCTTACTATTTAACTAGTATTAAATATTCTAATTAGCAAAAAGGAATCTTATCAGATTAAAATGAGGTTTAAATCCACTATTTATTGGTTTGTATTTAAATTTAGGTTTGGGAGATAGCAAACCACCTGTATTTAAATTGAAGTGGTCATTTTGGATTTGTTTAGTCCTTAACATTTGTTTACTCTTCTCTTGGTGTGCCTTACTTAAGGTCATGCATAGTGGGAATAAAATGGTTAAAACCACTACACATACCCATTCATGTTTATACGCTTCATTTTATTCAATGTTTTTTTCCTTTCGGGAAAGTTCGTGCATTTAATGAATACTAAAATAGATTGTTCCATTTTTAAATACTCTATATGTGATGAGATTAACTAAATAGGCATTGTATGATTACAGAATTTGCTTCACATGTATCATTATTGTTTAACCCCTCAGCAAATTGCTGTATGCTGATTGATGTCCTTGTTATCTGAATTGTGTATCGTACATCTCAATATATTAATTTAGAGTTACTCACTTGTATTTCTTGTTTTACAGAGTGTATTTGACTACATTGATATTGGCAGAGTGGTCAAACCTGGCAGCTACAGATTGGTAAAAATTGTTTTCTGAGTGAGAGAATCCTTGATAGGAACTTGATGGTGTTTGAACATGGGATGTTTCTTATTTTCAGGTGAGGCCATATCCTCGACGTGCTTTTGGTGATGGAGAGAGCCCCTCAACTCTCGACGAATTGGGTTTAACCAGCAAGCAAGAAGCCTTGTATCTGGAGCTGATATAGTTTATATGCTTATTGTTCAAAGCTGCAAAGAATACAGGCCAGTTCAATACCAATTTATCTCAACTCTTGTAAGTGATGTCGCAGTTGGTTTGTTGCTTTTGGTCGGATGGTGACTAATATTTGTTTCATTGCGGGCATGATTTCTGGCTGATTTTTATATAAGTTAACTTGAAAATGGGTTTTAGACTAGCAGTGGGTGCATTATGTCGTGTAAAATCTACTGTTCCCTTGGGAGATGGTCAAGAAGAGGCTTTTGCCTGGCCCTTAAATTTAGAAGTGCGTTCTCCTTGTTGCTATTAATTGCCTTTGACATTTCTTCGTTTTGGATGGCTATTTTTTTAATAGGCAGATGAATAGAAATTTTAAAGGATCGCATTACGGTGGACTCGAACTCGAGACCTTTTAGGATTAACCACTCTATGACTAGGTCAGCTCACCCGCACACATAATTGCTACGTGCGGGGCGGGCGGGGTGGGTATTGGATTTGAGCCTTGTGTGCTCTTGCATTTCGCATCACCACTCATATCTGAGTAGAGGCTGTCTCCCATCTCTCTGGCTTGGAAATTTTGTCGTTGGAATAATGATTCTGTTTTAGGCGCTCACTTTTTTCTCTTTTCGTGTTTCTCATTTATGATTTCTTCTGAAATGCTAGTCATCCAATACTAAGATTTGCATTTCACGTTTTAATTTTATTTCAATTCATTGGAAGGCTCTAGTCGGCGGCATCGATTTTTTACTTATTAATCAATCAATCATCGGATGTCTGAAGATGAAGTTGACAATAAAGAAAAATAAATATCATGATTATGTTTTTGCCTTACCTATGGCTATATACCATTAACGACCTTATGCTTTCCAAATTGCACTAATACTCTCTTTGTTCCACTCTTTAATATTTTTCCTTTTTCATATGGTTGACAGATTTCCTAAATATGATTCCAAAATTATTCTTCTTTATTTCCTCTCAACTTAACTCACAAATAAATTTCGCGCCAAATGGAATTGTTGTATTTATAGTGGACCAAATGAGGTATATAAGAAATAAATAATTTCATTCCTAAAATTATGATATACTAAAACTCACTATTTTTTACAACAATGAGTTAACTAAAAACTCAATATACTTATTAATTTTATTAATATTAAAGCATAAAAATCTAAGTTGCACCAAACGTTATAGTTAGAGCCTCCACAATAATGTGGACATCCCAACGGACTAGCACTAGGACATCTCAAAAACACATCATGTCACGTCATAAGGACATCTCACTACATAATAATAGCCTAGCACTAGGACTAGATGACGTTGTAGCCAATAAAACAAATTGAAAAATAATATTAATTCATTTTAATTGTTGGTGTTTATCAAATATACAAAAAATGAAGTGCAATGAGTTGTATTGAGTATAAATAAAAAAATAAAAAATTAAAAAATCAGGACGTCCGTGCTCTTATCCGTCGCCTGCCCACAATACGAGCGCACTGACAAGGGGACGAACTTCCGCCTTTTACGACGGACGACCTCTTGTCCGCCTGGGACGTCCGCCACCCGCTAGCCGCATGCAATAGTGGACGTCCGCGACGGACGAGCTGCTTGGCGGTGGGACGTCCGCTATTGTGGATCCTCTTAGACTAATTATGCTAATATTAAACGCATTTAAACACATAGACTCACTATATAAATCCCAAAATTGAGTAAATGAAAAAATAATGTAGGGACGACGTTGGGCCATGTGTTGGAGGATAAAGTAACAAAACTGAATAACCCAATTAGTATGGTGAGACAAGAAAAAACAGTTAATAATAACATATTTAAGCAAATCAAGAATTGCGAATAATTATTAAAAAAGAGAAAGAGGGGAAAAAAGGACGAAATCCGAACGGTCAAGTTCCCAAAAAGCGAGGGGGAGATGGCGCACGTGTATCCGTCGTGGCACCACCTGACTTTCCCCCAAAAACATTTTGTCTCTGCAATTCCCCCTTTCAACGGTCATATTTCACCGACATCTTAACGGTCACATTTCTCACCCATTTCCCACCGTGGATCTCATCCAACGCCCCAAAACCCGCCCTCTTTTCACTTTAATTCAAGGTAAAAACAACCACGCCCGCTTTGTAGAATAGTTCAGTATATAAAAGCTCAGTTGCGTTTGCCTTTATGGCTTTTTGGGTAGTGGGGTTTTCATAAACGACTGATTTCTGCCAAGAGATGATGACCGTTTTGTTTGTTTTCATGCATGCTTGATTGAATTTATGACTTCCTGAAAATTGCGGGGTTTCTTTTGGGGGGCGGGTTGAATTGAAATTAGCATGGGCGGTTGGAAGGCCGTGTTTGGGAGTATTGATAATCATTCGTTTTCTGTGTTTCTCAGCTGCAAAATTGGTTGGAGATGCGAATGTTGCATTGCTGCTTTCTTGCTTCGTTTGATGGAAAATCGCGTTTCTTGCGAATGAGTTTTCAGCTTTGAATGTCGAGGAATCCGATTGTCGTTTTTCTTTTCTTTTCCTAGATAGGTTTTGAATGTTGATGCATTGATTTGTTAAATTCTTTGATTCTTTGATTTGGTCGCATTGTTGTTTTTCTATTTGTTTATCATAAATTCTTTCGATTCTTTGCTGCACATATCATATAATCATCTTTCAGCATTCATATAGGACATTATAAGGCATTTATAAACACACACACACGCACTGAGAGAAAGGAGAGGTTTGTTCGATTTGTTTAGACATCGGATTCCCGTTTTTTTGGTTCTTTCTGGTTTTTTATTTCCTTGAAACTCACACACACTCACTATAGCACACATTGTTCTGTTTCTCTTGATTTCTCCTCGTATAAAACAGTTTTCTTGGCATAAAATAAATTAGTAAATGTAATTTTTTCTCATAGTTTGGCAAGTATAGGATCATAGAGAAACATAGAGAGGAAATTTCTGACAAAAAGGGTGAGTGTATTAGGAGTTTAGACAAGGGAGAAAGAAAAAAAGTAAAGGAACAGCAATATTTGGAGGTCTTAGTGAGTGAAGAATGTTGGCTGGTTGTTCTTCTACATTGTTGTCACCAAGGCATAGATTGAGGAGTGAAGCATCTGCACAGTTTCAAGCTTGTCATATCGCTGACATGAGCACACAGAGGTTGGATTTGCCATGTAGCTTCGGGCGCAAAGAGGCGTTGCGGCCGCAGCCAGTTAGGCAGGTTGGGATTTCAATTGATAAGGGTATTGAGTCCAAGAGTTCTCTGAGGCAGAACATTAAGCTCCCTCCTGTTGCAACAGAGAGAGGGGAGGAGATTTGGGGGAGAAGTAAGAAGAGATATGCAGCTACAGATGAAGGGAGTAATTACATGGGAACAGTGAAGAAGAGGAAAAGGGGCAATGGGAAATCTGTGGAAGAATCAGGGCAGTTTATGAGCAGTGAGGATTTCTGGTTCCATGCTGGTACACCTCAGGTCCCTTTCTCTCTCTCATGCTCAGGTGAGGAGAGAGAGGAGAGAGGGTGCTTCGACCCGCCTCCTCTCCCGCCGTTGTCATGCATCCCATGGTTTGATTCTGTTGTGACTAAGGTTACTGATTCAGGGAAGTCTAAGGATGTGCATCCTCACAAGGAGGTCTCAGCCTCGGGTTCTTCAAGCACTTCCTCGAGTAGTCACAGCCTGGCTCTCGGGTTGGGCAGTGGTAACCCCACGGTTGAGCGTGAGGCTGCTGGCAATGGCTCGTCTTCGCGCAATCCAAGCGAGGCCGTGGCGGGGCACAACGGGAGTAGCCAAAGGGAGCATGAGTGTGTCGAGTTAATCAACTTAGTTGTGGCTTGTGCTGAGCAAATAGGCTCCAAGAACATTGCTGCAGTCAGCCATTGCCTTGCTAGGCTAGGTGAGCTCGCATCGCCACGAGGCTCCCCTCTTCACCGCCTCATCGCCTACTTCACCGAGGCCTTGGCACTGCGCGTCGCAAGGCTATGGCCTCAAGTGTTCCACATCACGCCCCCTCGTGAGCTTGAGCACGTTGATGATGATGCGTTGAGGGTGTTGAATCAAGTCAGCCCGATCACCAAGTTTGTTCATTTCACATGCAACGAGATCCTGCTGAGGGCGTTGGAAGGGAAGGACAGGGTTCACATCATTGATTTTGACATCAAGCAAGGGCTACAGTGGCCTAGTTTGTTCCAGAGCTTGGCCTCCAGAGCAAGCCCTCCGAGCCACGTGAGGATCACAGGCATTGGTGAGTCGAAGCAGGAGCTGATGGAGACAGGGGATAGGCTAGCCGGGTTTGCTGAGGCGTTTAATCTCCCCTTTCAGTTCCATCCAGTGGTTGATAGGCTAGAAGATGTGAGGCTGTGGATGCTTCATGTGAAGGAGAAGGAGACAGTGGTGGCGAACTGTGTATTTCAGCTGCATAAGATGCTATATGAAGGCAGCGCGTTGAGGGAGTTTTTGGGGTTGATCAGAAGCAGCAATGCTCAAGTGGTTGTAATGGCAGAGCAGGAAGCAGCACACAATGAGGCCACTTTGGATGCGAGGCTTTTCAATTCACTCAAGTACTACTCGGCCGTGTTTGACTCCATTGATTCGAGCCTTCCCTTGGAGAGTCCGGCAAGGATGAAGATGGAAGAGATGTTCGGGCGGGAGATAAGGAACATCATAGGTTGTGAGGGGCGACATCGGTTTGAGAGGCACGAGAGGTTCGACAAGTGGCAGCAGCTGATGGAGCAAGGAGGGTTTTGTTGCGTCGGAGTTAGTGAAAGAGAGCTGTTTCAAGGGCAGATGATGTTGAAGATGTACTCTTCTAATCACAATTATAGGGCGGAAGTGCAGCAAGGGTCCTCCTCCTCCTCGTCCTCGTCACTGACCCTGAGCTGGTCGGATCAGCCTCTTTACGCAGTGTCAGCGTGGGCTCCGGTTAATGGTGGTGGAGGCTCGTCGTCGTCTTTGCCTCGTTGATTGTGGTCGTTGTCATCAGACATTATTTTGAACAGAAACAGATACGATCTATTCTTTGTAGGTAGAGATGTGGTATTGATCATTCTTTCATTCGTTGCAGTTGCAGATATCATTTGTTTTGAGGTGTAGTCATGAGATATACCTGTAATTTCATAAATAGGTTTGTAGTTGTCTTTGGTTTATATAGTCTTTGATTGTTTTCTGTGTCTGTTGCGTTTAGTGATCGATGTATTTTCTTAATTTCAAGATTATTGAAGTTGTGTCATATGTAATACTAGCTAGTATGAATTATATGATTAATGAACAAGTTCTATGTTGGTTTCTTCATTGGAATACTTGATTGTTTTAGCTTGTAGATTAATTACTTGCGTCTCCATATCCTTATTTACTTTCAATAGTAAAGCGTTTAATGGTTGAGCATTCTATATTTATTGTTAAGAGATTTCTGATTTCACCTCTTTTATGTTATTATCAGGCGAACATTTCAGTAATTATAGGTTTAAGGATAGAAGGTCAGAAGTGTTAGATATTCACTATGCTCACTATGGAGTGTTGCTAATAGAGAAATATGGAAGTATTTTTAGGCCCACAAGAGGAATAGCATGACATTAGTCATAGCATGCACCTACTAAACATTAGACCATCCACAATATGAATAACCCAGCAATAGCCCAGCCATAGCCTAGCCACTGCCACATCATCAGCACTAAAAATCCTCCTGCCACATCATCAAAACAAGCAAATAGCCCAGCAATAGCCTAGCCACATAATATCCACATCACTATTAACAAATATATACAAAATGAAATAATTAACAATCACACAATATACGGAATTAAATTTACGACACAAAAACAAGAAAATTCACTAATATTAATAAAATTTAAAAAGTACATTAATTAAAAAAAATTACATAATTAAAAAAAACTAACGGCGGTCAATCCTCCGCGCCCATAACTCTTCAATTAAATCCTTTTGGAGTCGAATATGAGCCGCGTTTGGCGCATGTCGGCATGTGCTTGTAGGAGGCCGGCTTCATCGTGAGGTACCCCACTCCGTACGTTGGGGGCGGCCACGCCGTGGCTTGGACCGGCTTCATTATCGTCGTTGGCCCAGTTGGTCAGTTCGCCACCTTCATCTTCGACAATCATGTTGTGCATGATAATACAGGCGTACATTATATCAGCAATGCATTGGACATTCCACAAACGCGTTGGACCATTAATTGCCGCCCATCGAGACTGGAGCACACCAAATGTGCGCTCCACGTCCTTGCGCGCCGACTCCTGTCGTGCCGCAAAGTAGGCCTTCTTCTCATCTCCTGGGCATCGGATCGTCTTCACAAAGACGGGCCACCTAGGGTATATCTCATCCGCCAAGTAGTAGCCCATATCATGTTGGTTGCCGTTGGCGACAAAACTGATGGCCGGACCGACGCCCTGGCACTGCTCGTTGAAAAGTGGCGACGAGTTGAGGACGTTGAGATCGTTGTTCGAACCAGCTATCCCAAAATACGCGTGCCAAATCCAAAGCCGGTAATCAGCTACGGCCTCCAGGATCATCGTGGTATTCTTTCCCTTGTAGCCGGACGTGTAGAACCCCTTCAGGCTGCGGGACAGTTCTTCCACTCCCAATGCGTACAATCTATGCTGCCTAACATACCTGGGAACCCATGCTGACTCCCGTGCATCCGCAACAGATCTTGGCAGTCTTCGGGGGTAGGCGTTCGGAGATACTGATCACCGAATACTTCTATCACTCCCAGACAGAAATTCTTCAGACATTGCAGGGCAGTCGTCTCACCGATGTGGAGATACTCGTCCCACATGTCTGCCGCACCTCTGTAGGCCAACTGCCGGATTGCCGCAGTGCACTTTTGAATAGGTGTGTGGCCGAGTCTGCCAGCCGCATCGTGCCTGAAGCGGAAATACAGATATCGAGACTCCAATGCGTTGACGATACGCATAAACAGGTCCCTGCTCATCCTAAAACGACGCCTGAAAAGGTTGGCGTTGAACCGAGGCTCCTGTGCGAAGTAGTCTTCGTATAGGCGCTGATGTGCAGCTACGTGATCCCGATCAATCACACTGCGGCGGTGGACCGCTGGGGGAGGTCGAGGTATCGCCAGCTGCAAGGCTCTTTCCATCCATTGGTTTATCGCGTTGGTCGTATAGGTATCCAACGCTTCGGCCATTCGACGTTCGTACTCCTCAGCATCCCCTCCGCTACCACCACTACCACCACCAGCGTTACTCATTTCGCGTTGTTGCTCTTGTACAGAAATTAAGATAGAGAGAGTACTCGTTAAAACAAGTGGTGCGAATGAAAATGACGAGCAAAGCGCGTATATATAGTGTTTCGGAAAAAAAAATTTAAATTTCGCGCTAGGCGGTGCGTTGGGCGATCCGGGCGCTGCAATAGCGCCGAGCGGATCGCCCAGCGCACCGCCCAGCGCCACGCGACCACCTAGCGCTGCGCGGTTTCTCTCTCCATTCGCCCGCTGGGCGACTGCAATAGACCGCCCAGCGAACCGCCCAGCGCCGGCGCTAGGCTGGGCGGTCGGCTGGGCGGCATTGTGGATGGTCTTACAGAATCAGTATTAAGACCATCCACAATGCCGCCCAGCCAACCGCCCAGCCGAGCACCGGCACTGGGCGGTTCGCTGGGCGGTCTATTGCAGTCGCCCAGCGGGCGAATGGAGAGAGAAACCGCGCAGCGCTGGACGGTCGCGTGGCGCTGGGCGGTCCGCTCGGCGCTATTGCAGCGCCCGGATCACCCAACGCACCTCCTAGCGCGAAATTTTAAATTTTTTTTTTCCGAAACACTATATATACGCGCTTTGCTCGCCATTTTCATTCGCACCACTTGTTTTAACGAGTACTCTCTCTATCTTAATTTCTGTACAAGATCAACAAGGGAAATGGATCTCAACAACGAGCCTAGTTCCGGGAGTAGCGGGTCACAAACTCCATCGATCCCCGTGGGAAGTGGATGGGGTCAGATGCCCGGGTACTACAACATGTACCCGTGGCAGCAGATGTATTCCGGGATGCCAACGGGGGGGAGTCCGCCGGGGGGGTATCCGGCGATACCGGGGTGGGCACCAACGGGATGGGCACCCGGGATGCAGATGATGCCCGGGGGGTACCGCCGACACAGGGGACTCCGGGGGTCATACCGGCTACACAGTGGACTTATAGGGGGTCCCCGGCGACGGCGGAGGATGTCTATCGCCCCAGTTTAGATTTTTCGACTGGTTCATCGCACACATCGACCCAAACGCCCTTGGGGTTTGATAGTTTCTCCTTAGATGACTTGGTGTTTGATACTCCCGGAGCTCCGGAAACTCTCGTTGAAGGGGGAGGGGCAGAGCGGGTGCGTGGCGCCCCCGCGAAGAAGGGCAAGAAGAAGGTCGGCGAGTCATCGCAGCCGGGTGAGGAGGAGGTATGGATGAGGTGGACGGACGAGGAGAACGTCGCGCTCTGCAAGGCGTGGGTGAGTGTTTGCGACGATCCTCTCGTTTCGAACGAGCAGAGGATCGTCAACATGTGGGGCAAGATAGCAGCAGCCTACATGAGATTTTGCCCGGAGGGGAGGCCACGCAACGGGGAGGATTGCCGGAAGGCCTGGAACCGAATCAGGAGTGCGGTCTCCCGATTTTTGTGGCGGGTGGCGACGGATCCCCGTGGAGAAGAGCGTGCTTTAAACCTTGCTCATGAGCCTGCAGGACGAGTTGGAGGCGGCACGGAGGGAGACCGGCGGCGGCGGTTGTGGCGGCGGCGATGGTGGCGACAGCGACGGAGGCGGCGACGACGGAGACGAGGAGTGAATTGGCACTCCTTTTTATTATTGTATTTTTTTAAAAAAAATTAATGTATTTTTTAAAATTATTGTTCTTTTGAAAATTTTAATATTATTATTAAACTTTTCCCGTATATGTCTCGTAAATTAAATTTCGTATATTGTGTGATTGTTAATTATTTCATTTTGTATATATTTGTTAATAGTGATGTGGATATTATGTGGCTAGGCTATAGCTGGGCTATTGCTGGGCTATTTGCTTGTTTTGATGATGTGGCAAGAGGATTTTGAGTGCTGATGATGTGGCAGTGACTAGGCTATGGCTGGGCTATTGCTGAGCTATTGCTGAGCTATTCCTATTGTGGATGGTCTAAGAGGCAAAGCCAAGAATTTAATATTTGGGTGCCTAAATACTACAGTACTATTAATAACTGTGGGTTTTTTATGTCAACATTGTCGAAAGCAATTGTTGAATTGCTAGATAAATGAATTACAGGAAAAGTGATAAAAACTAGAGATAGATAAAGTGATTATTGATTGAAGTAACGTCGGCATCAAATCAAAAGAATTGACAATATCGTGAAAAACAAAAGTGATATTCCCTATATTTCTAATTTTGATCCCTTACCTTGGTCATAAAATTTTTTTGGTTCCAGATATTAAGTTTGTGACCTTTTAATCTTAAATATATTAGTTTGGTACATTTTGGTCTCAAACAATGTCATAAACTTAAGATATGAGACTCGAAAAGAATTTTATGGAAACAAATGTAAATGACCAAAATTAGACTTTAATCCTAGATTATAATTGAGTTATTAAATTGATCAAATATTTTGACTATTAATTTTAACAGAAAATGATTTTTTGGACCAAAATAATATGTTGGAACCTAAAGGTATCAAAACAATATGTTAGGGACTAAAATGTCACGAACTTAATGTATGAGATCAAAAAGAATTTTAGGACAAATGCAGGGGACTAAAATTAGACTGGTCTCTTTAAAATAAAAGAGTATAGCAGATTTTATTTTACTCTTTTAAAAGACAGACAAATTGACATCATTTAAATTGTAATTGTAGGAGTTCAAACGACTCAACAAAATATAAGTAGGAATATATTACAAAATGAAGTGCAATGTTGTCCCTAATTAATATTCCAAATTTCGTGGGATATAGTACTACATTTCTCGCATTATAATCATTTGAGTTCAAGTAATTTTCATTTCTTCGAAGCCAATTTTCATCACATAATATGTTATAATTTATATCAAGTCAAAATATGATGTAACAAAACTTCCATTTAAAAACAAAAAGTATTTTTATCATACATGAGATAATGCATCAAAGATCAACTTGTGTCTTTTTTTCTAGTCTAATTGATAATTGGTGCGTTCCCATCGAAATCTTCGTCGTCAACTATTTTATCATACTTATGTTTTGCATTGGATGCTATAATCAGATAAGCTATTGTTTACAAAGAAATAGAAACAATGCAAAACAATGGTATGAATTAGTGCAAGCAAATGATTTTGAATTTCATTAATCATACTTATTACATAATTATTTCCATCACACAAACATATTATTTCCATTATGCACAAATATTAGTTACAAATATTATAGTACGAGTATTTTCCAAATTACACTAGTAAATAGAAATAAATAATTTTGTCCAAAAAGTATGATATACCGTTAAAACTCACAATTTCTTACAACAGCAGACAACCTATCAATTAAAAACTCAATATACTTCTTAATTTATTAATATTAAAGCATAAAAATATAAGTTGCACCAAAGTGTAAAAATTTACAGAGTCATACAAACTATGCTAATACTATTAGACAAATTAAACACACAACTCATGATATAAAATCCTTAAAAAGAGACGTCTGGCCATGTGTTGGAGGATAGAGAAACAAAACTGAATAAAATTTGATGAAGAGTATTATATTTTTCTTTTTAGTTTGCTCATAAAATATATCGCATATTCATCCGTCTTTTAAATTAAAATATTTTAAAATAACACAAATTTTAATACATAATTGATAAATAATAAAGTATTATTATTAAAGAATAAATCTCACCTATTACCTAATGAGAATATACTTTCTAGAATAAAATAAAATAAATCTATATTTTAAGAGACGGAAAAAGTATTACTCCCTCCGTCCCAAGATAGTTGAGTCAGTTCCGTTTTTGCACCATTTTAAAAAAATTATACTAATAAATAATGAAAGTTGAGAGAGAGTAACGTAAGAGAGAGAATAGTGTAGAGAAAACTCTTATCTATATTAATTTCTCTTTTACATTACTATCTCTCTTACATTAGTGTCTCCTGACTTTAACTATTTATTAGTATCGTTTTTTTTAAAACGAGTGCAAAAAATGACTAAACTACCTTGGGACGGAGGAAGTAGTATAAAAAGTCTTTCTTTGTTTTGTTTAAAATAAACCATTTTTCTTATTGGACTGTTCCATTAAAATTGACATAATTTCTAAAATAAAAATAACATGTACTCCCCCGTTCCACCATAAGCGGACCATTTCTTTTAGAACAGGATTTAAAAAGTTAAAAGTAGTGAAAATAAAGTATGAGAGAGGTAGAAGTAGACGAGTGAAAAGAATAAAATAAGTGGGAAATTAAGTAAGAAAGAGAATTTTTTTACTTATAATAGAACGTGAGTGGAACGAGAGAGTATTTTTTGTTACTTAAATTTTATTTCCTCGTCAATTCAGTCACTAAAACACGGTATAAAAGCTCAAGCAGGAGTTTCATATTCCATGTGGATAAAGAGTTATAAAAGAACCCCAAACGGTCAAGTCGAGGGTGAGAGGCGCGCGTGTGTCCTACATGGCATCAACGAACTTCCCAACAAAACATCAACTCCCCTTCCAACGGTCATATTTCACCGACATCTTAACGGTCACAATTCTCACCCATCTCCCACCGTAGATCTTCATCTAACGCCCCAAAACCCGCCCTCTTTTCACTTTAATCCAAGGTAAAAAACCAACGCCGCTAAGTAGAATAGTTCAGTATATAAAAGCTCAGTTGCGTTTGGATTTATAGCTTTTTGGGTTGTGGCCCAAGAGATGATGACCGTTTTGTTTGTTTTCAGCATCCTTGATTGAATTTATGACTTGTTGAAAATTGCGGGGTTTCTTTTGGGGGGCGGGGGAAACTTTTTTCAGGTTGAATTAGAATTAGCATGGGCGGTTTGAAGGCCGTGTTTGATGATCATTCGTTTTCTATGTTTCTCAGCTGCAAAATTGATTGGAGATGCGAATGCTGCGTTACTGCTTTCTTGCTTGTTCTGATGGAAAATCGCGAATGATTTTTCTGCTTTGAATGTCGAGGAATCCGATTGTCATTTTTCTTTTTCTAGATAGGTTTGAATGTTGATGCATTGATTTGTCAAATTCTTTGATTTTTTTGATTCGGTGGCGTTGCTGTTTTCAATTTGTTAATCATAAATTCTTTCGATTCTTTGCTGCACATATCATATAAGCATCTCTGAGCATTCATATAGGACACACAAAAGCATATATAAACACACACGTGAGAGGAGAGGTTTGTTCGATTTGTTTGGACATCGGATTCCCATTTTTTCATTTTTTCTTGTTTTTTTCATTTCCTTGAAACTCACACATAGCACACATTGTTCCGTTTTTTCTTGATTTCTCCTCATATAATACAATTTTCTTGGCATATATGAATGTAAGTGTAAATTGTCTCATAATTTGGGAAGTATAGAATCATAGAGAACCCGGAGGTGAGTGCATTTGGAGTTTCAGAGAAGGAAGAAGTAAAAAAAAGTGAAGGAACAACACAATTTGGGGGTTTTTAGGGTGTGAAGAATGTTGGCTGGTTGTTCTTCTACATTGTTGTCACCAAGGCATAGATTGAGGAGTGAAGCATCTGCACAGTTTCAAGCTTGCCATATCCCTGACATGAGCACACAGGGGTTGGATTTTCCATGTAGCTTCGGGCGCAAAGAGGCGTTGCGGCCGCAGCCAGTTAGGCAGGTTGGGATTTCAGTTGATAAGGGTATTGAGTCCAAGAGTTCTCTGAGGCAGAACATTAAGCTCCCTCTTGTTGCAACAGAGAGAAGGGAGGAGATTTGGGGGAGAAGTAAGAAGAGATATGCAGCTACAGATGAAGGGAGTAATTACATGGGAACAGTGAAGAAGAGGAAAAGGGGCAATGGGAAATATGTGGAAGAATCAGGGGAGTTTGTGAGCAGTGAGGATTTCTGGTTCCATGCTGGTACACCTCAGGTCCCTTTCTCTCTCCCATGCTCAGGTGAGGAGAAAGAGGAGAGAGGGTGCTTCGACCCGCCTCCTCTCCCGCCGTTGTCGAGCATCCCATGGTTTGATTCTGTTGTGACTGAGGTTACTGATTCAGGGAAGTCTAAGGATGTGCATCCTCACAAGGAGGTCTCAGCCTCGGGTTCTTCAAGCACTTCCTCGAGTAGTCACAGCCTGGCTCTCGGGTTGGGTAGTGGTAACCCCACGGTCGAGCGTGAGGCTGCTGGCAATGGCTCGTCTTCGCGCAATCCAAGCGAGGTCGTGGCGGGGCACAACGGGAGTAGCCAAAGGGAGCATGAGTGTGTCGAGTTAATCAACTTAGTTGTGGCTTGTGCTGAGCAAATAGGCTCCAAGAACATTGCTGCAGTCAGCCATTGCCTTGCTAGGCTAGGTGAGCTCGCATCGCCACGAGGCTCCCCTCTACACCGCCTCATCGCCTACTTCACCGAGGCCTTGGCACTGCGCGTCGCAAGGCTATGGCCTCAAGTGTTCCACATCACGCCCCCTCGTGAGCTTGAGCACGTTGATGATGATGGGTTGAGGGTGTTGAATCAAGTCAGCCCGATCAGCAAGTTTGTTCATTTCACATGCAACGAGATCCTGCTGAGGGCGTTGGAAGGGAAGGACAGGATTCACATCATTGATTTTGACATCAAGCAAGGGCTACAGTGGCCTAGTTTGTTCCAGAGCTTGGCTTCCAGAGCAAGCCCTCCGAGCCACGTGAGGATCACAGGCATTGGTGAGTCGAAGCAGGAGCTGATGGAGACAGGGGATAGGCTAGCCGGGTTTGCTGAGGCGTTTAATCTCCCCTTTCAGTTCCATCCAGTGGTTGATAGGCTAGAAGATGTGAGGCTGTGGATGCTTCATGTGAAGGAGAAGGAGACAGTGGTGGCGAACTGTGTATTTCAGCTGCATAAGATGCTATACGAAGGCAGCGCGTTGAGGGAGTTTTTGGGGTTGATCAGAAGCAGCAATGCTCAAGTGGTTGTAATGGCAGAGCAGGAAGCAGCACACAATGAGGCCACTTTGGATGCGAGGCTTTTCAATTCACTCAAGTACTACTCGGCCGTGTTTGACTCCATTGATTCGAGCCTTCCCTTGGAGAGTCCGGCAAGGATGAAGATGGAAGAGATGTTCGGGCGGGAGATAAGGAACATCATAGGTTGTGAGGGGCGACATCGGTTTGAGAGGCACGAGAGGTTCGACAAGTGGCAGCAGCTGATGGAGCAAGGAGGGTTTCGTTGCGTTGGAGTTAGTGAAAGAGAGCTGCTTCAAGGGCAGATGATGTTGAAGATGTACTCTTCTAACCACAATTATAGGGTGGAAGTGCAGCAAGGGTCCTCCTCGTCCTCGTCCTCGTCACTGACCCTGAGCTGGTCGGATCAGCCTCTTTACGCAGTGTCAGCGTGGGCTCCGATTAATGGTGGTGGAGGCTCGTCGTCGTCTTTGCCTCGTTGATTGTGGTCGTTGTCATCAGTCATTAGTTTGAACAGAAACAGATACGATCTATTCTTTGTAGGTAGAGAAGTGGTATTGATCATTCTTTCATTTGTTGCAGATATCATTTGTTTTGAGGTAGTCATGAGATATATCATTCTTTCATTTGTTGCAGATGCTACATAGGTTTGTAGTTTTGTTTGGTTTATATTCTTTGATTCGTTTCTATGTATTTGTTACATTTAGTTAACGATGTATTTTTTTCAAGATTATAGAGGCTGTCATATGTAATAACATGATTAATGAAAAAGTTCAATGTTGGTTTTTGCGTTGGAATACTTACTTGCCTCTCTATATCATATTTTTTCAAAAAGTGTTTTGCAATTGTCAATTATATGCTCGGGCTCTAATTGCTAAATAGTAGTAGTACTAGACTTCAAATGAAAAATCATTGAACTATATACTAATGATTACTAAACATTTAGTAGTAGACTTCACAATAAAATTCCAAAGAAATACTATATGGTTTTGATTCATATAATTTGGAAGAACTAATTTTAGGTTTAGCGCAGCCACACATAAAGTTGTATGTGCATTATTGGCAAGTAATGGTATTTTTATTAATTATGACAACATAGGAAAATATAGATAGATCGACGTCTAATCTTTGATTATATACGTGATCAATGTTATCATTATACATATATAATAGTACTAGTTTACTATGTTGTGGTTGGAATTTTGCGGCCTAGTTGCTGCTCGGAAATATCATCATCGACACTATCATTGTATAATTGTCTGCCTCTATTAAATCCAGGAACTACAATTGAGACCTGAGATATTTTGTACTGTAGCAATAATAATTTTGGCTTGTTAATTTTTTTTTAAAAAAAATCAATTGTTTCATTTTAAATTTAATTGTAACCTTGTTAATTAGGGTTGGTAAATATTTTTTGTATTTAATCATTTGATTTATAATTGATAAGTAGTATACCTAAGGTTCTTTGATTGTATACTCGTTTAATGCACTTTTAATGTTATTTATTTTGTATAAAATTTTAATTTAATTTTAATATATTATAAATTGTCATTGGTATATAATTTTCCTATATACAGATACATTGTAAATTACTGATAGTATATTAAAAAATTAAGCTCTATTTGCCCCTTATGATATAGCTCCGCCAGGAGCCGAGCAACCACTGACTTTAAGGGGAACTAATAATTGAAATATAAGAAATTCAACACAAAAATATTTTCATTACATAATTTTGTAACCACTTACTTTATTAGCATACAAAAGAAAATGTGTGTCCCAGTCCCAACTCCCTATTACTTTTTTTTAGAATGCTTCTATATTGTTTTCAGTTTTAGTTGGAGCACCAAAAATGAAATGTTTTTAAAGCATGGGTGGTACACTTTAAAACACAAATCTACATTCCTAATGCATTAAAAATGCCCTCAAGTGAAACAAGCAGTACGGAGTATTAATTATCCATAAACTCAAGTGATAAACTCATGAATATAAACGGAGTATCTGAAATTGTATTGCAAGTGATAAGCTCATACGAAGATAAGCTGTTAACGAAGAATTAGTAAATGAATACTCCATAGTTCTCCTAATTTAAATTTGTAACATGAGTACTCCCTCCGCCCGTGAACAGAAGTTCCATTTTTCCATTTTAGTCCATCCGCAAATAGGGGTTCCGGTTCACTTTTACCATAAATGATAATATAGTCTCACCTTCAACTAACTTATTCCACTTACATTTCATTTAAAACTAATATATACAAGTGAGACATTTAGAGTGTCCACAGTGGGGGAGCCGCGGCCCGTGGCTCGGGTGCGCGGCCCCCACTGCAGAGAGCCGAGAATGGTGGCTGAGGGCCAAGAGCCACGAGGGAGCCGCGGCCGCGGCCTTCACGCGGCTGAGCCGTGTGAGCCGCGGCCCACCACTGCAGCGGGCCACGTTTCGCGGCTGGACCTCGATTTTTAATTTTTTTTTTGTGTTCCTTTTTTTATTAAATACACCCCATTTTTCCTCCATTTTTCTACCCCAATTCAAACACCACTCTCTCCAATCTTTCCCATCTATTTTACTTCAACTTCTGAAATATGGACTCCGACGATGAACGGTTCCAAGAAGCGGTAGATCAGGAGTTCCAAAACCTGGTTGCAGCGGTGCAACAGGAAGCTGACGAGGCGGAGGCGGCGGCCGCGGTAGTAGTCCCTCGGCCGTTCTATCATCGGCGGTGTATCGACCGTGACCATGCCGGGGCTGACCGCCGGTTGATGGAAGACTACTTCAGCGAGAACGCCCGTTATCCGGCAGAGATTTTCCGTCGGCATTTCAGAATGTCGCAACAACTCTTCGTCCATATAGCGACGTGTTTGGCACATCGGTTCAAGTGCTTCAACTTGCGATATGATGCCACCGGCCGACCCGGCTTGTCGACATATCAGAATTGTACGGTGGCAATTAGGCAGCTTGCCTATGCCGGGCCCGCTGACATGTTTGACGAATACCTGCAGATGGGTGAAATGACTGTCCTACACACGTTGAGGCAGTTTTGTAGGGGCATTAAGGATATCTTCAAAGGGGAGTTTCTACGGAAGCCAACGGTCAATGATTGCCAGAGTCTGATTGATATGCACGGGACTGTACATCATTTTCCGGGGATGTTGGGAAGCATCGATTGCATGCACTGGGAGTGGAGGAACTGTCCGGTGGCTTGGAAGGGGCAGTTCACTTATGGTTTCAAAGGTCGACATCCCACGATGATCCTGGAAGCCATTGCTGACTACCGCTTGCGAATCTGGCATGCGTATTTTGGGGTCGCTGGGTCGAACAACGACATCAACGTTCTACGATCGTCCCACCTGTTCAATGAAGAGAGTCGGGGTGAGGGTCCGCAAGTTAGATTCATGGCCAACGGCACGCAGTACAACATGAGATACTATTTGGCTGATGGGATATACCCTCGTTGGCATGTGTTTGTGAAGTCGATCCGACAACCCGTTGGGCAGAAGCAAACCTACTTCGCGAAAAAACAAGAGGGTGCTAGGAAGGATGTAGAGAGAGCGTTTGGTGTCCTCCAAGCGCGATGGGCCATTATACAGTTCCCGGTTTGACAATGGCATGAAAATGATGTCTCAGGCATCATGACTGCATGTATCATATTGCACAATATGATAATAGCTGACGAAGGATTTGCTGCAGAGCGATGGACACCGGAAGATGGTGCTAGTTCGAGCTCGGGTATTGCCATGGAGCCCCTGCAGATGGGTGTACCACGTACTAATGAATACTTGATCCAGCGGTACACGAATATGCGGAGCCAAATATCGTATACATCACTGCAGACTGATATGGTTGAAGAGGTCTGGAACCGTAGAAGGAGCGCCGCATAGTGATATGGGTTTTCGGGTTGTTGTTTTTAAAGTATAAAACTTTCATTGTATAATTTTCTTATTTTATTAATATAATACAACGATGTTCTTGTTACACTTTTTTTTGGTTAGGCTGTGAAATTTTTTTAGTTACAATCCAAATTATTTTATTTAAATTAAATTTATAAATATAATAAATTATAGGCTAATAAAATTTATTGTACTTAAATTAAAAAATATCATTAAAAAAAGCAAACAAAATTAATTTTAGTTTTGGAGAGGGCCACATTTCGTGGCCCTTGTTATTTTTAGGTTTTACCATTGTGGAGAGCCACATTTGGTGGCCGGGCCAATTTTGGTGGCCTTCAAGGGCCACCATTATGGACACCCTTATTTCACTAACTTCTTTCACTCACTTTTTTTTACATTTCTTAAAACTCGTGCCGCAAAAAAATGAGACTTCTAATGCCGGACGGAGGGAGTATAGCGTATCCTTTAATTCGACTAACGAGTTAATATGGAAGTTAAGTGACACAAGTATTCTGTAAATTCAAATTCAAAATGAAGGTCAATACGAGTTAATTATCAAAATTCCAAGTACTCACTTTGATAAGTATTCTGTAAATTCAAATTCAAAATGAAGGTCAATGGAGGGGAGCGAGGAGAGTCCCAGGCCGCGCCTGGTGCCGCAGTTGAGTCCCGGGGCCGCTCCCTGTTGCGGCCCGGCTCGAGGTTGGAGGATGTGGGGCCGTGCCCCGGTGCATCCCAGTCCGGCGTTGGAGGCCCTTCGGTCCGGACCCAGGCCTCAATTTCTAATTTTTTTTAGTCCGGAAGAGGAAAAGGGAGAGGGGCGACGGAAGAGGGAGCTGATTTTTTTTTTATGTTTTCATTTTTATTTTTATTTTAAATTAATAGTTGAGGCCTGGATAGGGCCTGCAGGATTTCAGAGTTGTGACCTGTGACTGAAATTTAAAGGAATGATGACGTGGAGGGGACTTAGGACCTGAATCCGAACCGGAATTGTGGATGCCCTAATAGCGGACGGACGGATGGAGAGAGTAATTATATTTTCGTCGATAAAAAAGATAAATAATAAAGAAAGGAGAAGTGGGTTCGAGAACTGTACAAAGTTACCTAGACCTGTTTGAACTAGGACAGTTGTACTGAAAGTTAAGACCATCCACAATAGGCGCCCAGCGACCGCCCAGCCGAGCGCCGGCGCTGGGCGGTTCGCTGGGCGGTCTATTGCAGCCGCCCAGCGGCTGAGTGGAGAGAGAAACCGCGCAGCGCTGGGCGGTTATGTGGCGCTGGGCAGTCGGCTGGGCGGTCCGTTCGGCGCTATTGCAGCGCCCGGATCGCCCAGCGCACCGCCTAGCGCGAAAATTAATTTTTTTTTTCCGAAACACTATATATACGCGCTTTGCTCGTCATTTTCATTCGCACCACTTGTTTTAACGAGTACTCTCTCTATCTTAATTTTTGTTCAAGATCAACAACGGGAAATGGATCTCAACAACGAGCCTAGTTCCGGGAGTAGCGGGTCACAAACTCCGACGATCCCTGTGGGAAGTGGATGGGGTCAGGTGCCCGGGTACTACAACATGTACCCGTGGCAGCAGATGATGCCCGGGGCCCCAATGGGGGGGAGTCCGCCGGGGGGTTTCCGCCGATACCGGGGTGGGTACCCGGGATGCAGATGATGCCCGGGGGAGCACCGGCGACACAGTGGACTCCGGGGGTCGTACCGGCGACACAGTGGACTCCGGGGGTCGTACCGGCTACACAGGGGACTCCTGGGGGGTCCCCGGCGACGGCGGGGGATGTCTATCGCCCCAGTTTTGATTTTTCGACTGGGTCTTCGCACACATCGACCCAAACACCCTTGGGGTTTGATAGTTTCTCCTTAGATGAGTTGGGGTTTGATACTCTCGGAGCTCCGGAGACTCTAGTTCAAGGGGGGCAGTGCGGGGGCGTGGCGCCCCAAAGAAGAAGGGCAAGAAGAAGGTCGGCGAGTCGTCGCAGCCGGGTGAGGATGAGGTACGGAGGAGGTGGACGGACGACGAGAACGTCGCGCTCAGCAAGGCGTGGGTGAGTGTTTGCGACGATCCTCTCGTTTCGAACGAGCAAAGGATCGTCAACATGTGAGGCAAGATAGCAGCAGCCTACCAGAGATTTTGCCCGGAGGGGAGGCCCCGCAACGGGGAGGATTGCCGGAAGGGCTGGAACCGAATCAGGGCGGCGGTCTCCCGATTTTCGGGTTTGTACACCAACGCACTCCGCATGATGAGCAGTGGCCAAACGGAGGATGACTGCAGGAGAATAGCGGAGAAAGCCTTCCCACTGAAGGGTTTATACAAGGACTTCACCTACTGGAACTGCTATCTTGTACTGAGCGAGTCCGAGAAGTTCCGAATAGGTGTCGACTCTGGCTGGCCGAAGAAGCAACGACTGAACTACACCGGCGATTACAGCGGCAGCAGCAGAGGTTCCCACGACCTCCCCGAGACGACGCAGGAGTTCCCCACGCCGCGTTCGGTCGGTGGCCGACCTCGCCCGATTGGGCGCAAGCGCGCTCAGCAGGCGGCGAGAGGGAACGCCGGGGCTTCCCAGGAGGTCCAGTCGGCATCCCCCCTTGGCCAATCCACCCAGGAGCTCAAATTCTTCGCTCGCGCCCAAACGCGCGCTCAGTTGATCAAGACGATGGCGGGTGGCGACGGATCCCGTGGAGAAGAGCGTGCTTCAAACCTTGCTCATGAGCCTGCAGGACGAGTTGGAGGCTATACGGAGGGAGACCGGTGGCGGCGGCAGCGGCGTAGGCGGCGGAGGCGACGGCGATGGTGGCGGCGGCGATGGTGGCGACGGAGGCGACAGCGACGGAGGCGACGACGACGGAGACGAGGAGTGAATTGTCACTCTTTTTTATTAATGTATTTTTTTTTAAAATTAATGTACTTTTTTTAAATTATTGTACTTTTTTAATTTTTAATAGTATTATTAAACTTTTCCCGTATATGTCTCGTAAATTAAATTCCGTATATTGTGTGATTGTTAATTATGTCATTTTATTAGTGATGTGGCTATTGATGTGGCTGGGCTATTTATGATGTGGCTAGGCTATGGCTGGGCTATTTATGACGTGGCAGGAGGATTTTTAGTGCTGATGATGTGGCAGTGGCTAGGCTATGGCTGGGCTATTCCTATTGTGGATGGCCTAAGGGAGTATCAATTATTTAAGCTTGTGTTGATGAGCTGTATACCATTGTCGTTTTGCGGTTTAATAGAAGGAAAACGACAACGAAGTTTCAATAAGCCGTTCTGCATGTTTGGCAAGTCTAGGTAACCTCAGGCATTCAGCCTTATCGCTTGCTAGATACATTATCAAAACAATTTTTATTTCTTCCTTTTCCACCAACAATAATGCATATCTTTTTTTTTAACTACTACGTAGTATATCATTGTTTACATAAGAGTATAACCAAATTTAAATGTTTGATCTTATTATTCGATGTGGGAGAAATAAAAATACAAACACAATTTGTTGGAAGATCTCCGAAAGATCACACAAATTGTACAGATAAAAACATGAGACGAACATGAAATGTTACACAATTTTCACACAACACGTAAAATTTAAACCTTAATTAGAAAATATACTAATAGTAAACATAGAAATAATAGTAGTAGTAACTAGAATATGTATTGTAATTGCGATGCCGATTCAAATACAAATTGAATAAACGAAATCTATGAGCTGAAAACAGAACGCACAAAGGATTACGTGATTTGACTGTAAAGCCTACATCCACAGAGAGGATGAGCCTCTTTTATTCACTGACTCTCAAGATGGGATTTACAGAGGAAGAATACCATCAATTCGCACTCAAACTATCACAATCTCTCAAGAACCCTCTTGCTCTCGGATGATCTTGAAGAATATAATAATCTCACAAAGAAAGTGTAAAATCAACTCTAACTGATTAAATGACTCAAGGAATTGAATCAGAGATGTATATATACTCTCCATGACTTACGGTTTCAGCTCAAACTGATCAAGTGAGCTGATTCTTCTTCAACACCTTAAACCCCCACTCCCTTCCTTGTTTGCAAACCAGTCCATCAACTTAGTAAGTTGTTCAGTTGCTCCCAACTCTCCCAACATATAGGGTGCATTTTAGTCTCTTAGTAGAATCCTTCACCGAATTGCACCGTGTACGGTATATGCATAGCGCCCAAAAAATGAAATTTTTGCTCTTTTAGGCCATCCACAATAGGAATAGCCCAGCAATAGCCCAGCCATAGCCTAGCCACTGCCACATCATCAGCACTAAAAATCCTCCTGCCACATCATAAATAGCCAGCCATAGCCTAGCCACATCATAAATAGCCCAGCCACATCAATAGCCACATCACTAATAACAATTATATAAAATGACATAATTAACAATCACACAATATACAGAATTTAATTTACGAGACATATACGGGAAAAGTTTAATAATACTATTAAAAAGTACAATAATAGCCCCGCTACTCCCGGAACTAGGCTCGTTGTTGAGATCCATTTCCCGTTGTTGATCTTGAACAGAAATTAAGATAGAGAGAGTACTCGTTAAAACAAGTGGTGCGAATGAAAATGACGAGCAAAGCGCGTATATATAGTGTTTCGGGAAAAAAAATTAATTTTCGCGCTAGGCGGAGCGCTGGGCGATCCGGGCGCTGCAATAGCGCCTAACGGACCGCCCAGCCGACCGCCCAGCGCTGCGCGGTTTCTCTCTCCAATCGCCCGCTGGGCGGCTGCAATAGATCGCCCAGCGAACCGCCCAGCTCCGGCGCTCGGCTGGGCGGTCGCTGGGCGGTTACTGTGGATGGCCTTAGGATCCAAACCAGATAATTTTCATATTTTAAGTGCAGTAAATTTCAGAGATGATTCATTCACATGACACAATCCTATCAAACTACACAAATTGAATAAATCAGACTACAGCTAATGTCAGTATGTCACACACTCACGTCAATGGATAGAGTACTACAGTTTAATGATTATAAGTATATGTCTATTGCAACATGTAATATCACTATCCCAACACACCTACCGTATCAAACTAGTATTCAGGCATAGAAAGTGACGTTGATTTCACTATGTGATTCTGTGCACTTACTCATATAATTATCATTTTAAATCATCATTTTACACTGATGTAATTGATGAATTCTATACACTAATGTGAATATACCGAACTTCAGTACTGATGTAAAAATAATATATAGTAGTAAGTTCTTAATGAAGAATGCCGTATTATAAAGTATGTAGTAGATTGTTATATACATGTAGCAAAACTAAAATAAACTGTACGAAGCTCTTTGTTTGTCTCCCTTGATCATGTATATAAATTATACTCCCTACTCACGAAAAGTTCAAAAGTATCTCAACTAAAATTGAATTGACGAATTTGAATTTGGAATATTTCAATAATGAGATTGTTTCATTTCCAGTATTATTTGAATATATATTCATATAGTATAATAGCTAGTTCTTGTTCTGCAATTATCATATACTCGGTTTGCAATTTCAACTAATTGATCAATGTTGGTGCAATAATTTTTCTATGCATATTTTTCACTCCCTTTGTTCCTTCTTCATAAATGTCATTTTGATTTTTGAAGAATGAGACAAGTTATCAGTGTCCCACATGTTCTTATCACTCGAAAATAATGTACCAAATACAATGTCACTATATAAAAGAGATGATAAGCTGTCATGTTGAGATCTTATCAAACCTTCATATAATTGCCGCATCTTTAATTTTCTAATTTAATTAAATTCTTGCCTTTTGATCAATGCATGTGCAACTCCATATCGAACTTAGCTAACAACTAATTAACATTAATTAATTAACAAGTAGTGCATCATCATTGCACATATTAGCAATTTAGATTATTATATAAAGTACATATGCGGACATATACAGTGCTGGACCCACTCCTCTAATAATCTAGCTTTATTTTATTTATTTAATTAACTTTAATGAGTTAATTATTGAGTAAGCTTTATTAAGTTAATCATTACATTTTAACTAAGAAATTAGTCCTATATTTTAACTGAGGGTTGGTCACGTTCTGTGCACAATTTTTTTCCCAAACTGAACATATTTAATAAATTTATTACTGGGAATATTAATATGGAGTATAATTTATTCTTACGTTTATGATTTAATTTGTTTATAGCTTTTTATTTCCACAAATAATGTAGCTAGGCTCAGCTAGCGGGTGTGCATTAATTAACGTGCGCTTCATTATATTCGATGCTTATTCAGTTTATATATATTCATCTATAATAAAAATAATTTAGAATTAACAATAGAAAATTACTCCGACAAAGATTTTAAATTGGTGAATAGATTAAGATTGTGACGCACACTTACGTGGCATCTTTAATAGGAAATTATCTAATCATTTACTTTATAAATAATTAAATGTATGCTAATGGAGATGGATAATGTGGGCTCTGTATGCGGCTTTGATTATTATATTTTCGTTGGGTTTAGACTAATTGTCAATACCATGTAGCTGAAAAATAATAACACTAATAAAAGTGTCATGTTGCCGAAAGTTGCCCAAACAGATTTATTTAATTTATGAAGATTGTTAAAACCTCCAATAATCTACGCTACACATTTGTGAAATATAATTCAAGTTTAATTGCTAAAATTCGGTGCAAAAATAAAAATAAATTACTTACTTAAATTTGCATCCAAATTGAATGTTGACTTACCATTGAAATTTTTATAGCATTTCGGAAGATTCCAGAATACTCCAATCCCTCTTAATACCAATGAGTTACTTTATTTGATTTTTATAAACAAAATGTCAATTTTAAATACTAAGGGAAACATCAATAAGTTACTTTATTTGATTTTTCGTGAAAATTTGTCATTTATCTCATAGTTCCTTAAGTTTATAGAAAAATGACATGATTAATCAAATTACATAAAACATCATTTTATTACTACTTGATAGCATAATATGAATCACTGATGAAAATTTGTAATATGGGATCCTTAAATACATGTGTAGTGCATAAATTGACAACTTTTAAATATTAATTTTAGTACAATAATTATATTACAATAATTATATACTCCTAATAGGGATTACTCGGTCCTCAAAATTTTTGGTGTATACATTCATGATGAGATAATTTAAGTAATACTCCAAAACATCTCTATTACTCTAAAATTTGTTAAATTACTATACTATGTAATATAAAAGGGGTCACTTGCGAGTCGCGACGATAGAAGTTTCTAGCTAACACTCGATTCTCAAATTTACGTTTAATGCATAAATCTTAAGATTATAGGAAAATTGATTAAAAAGTAAATTAGCATATCATTATGAAATCCTTTAATTTATCACTATATTTTATTCTCCCATTCCACTATAAATATCATTATACAATTATATATTTGGTATATTTACTGAAAATTTATATTTAATGGCATCACACAAGAAAAAGAAAAGGATAGTGAATAAATAATAGTAGTATTAATTAAATTAGGGAAATAATGATATCACTAATTTTGGAAGGTAAAACAACTATACTAAGGCTCTACCTCTAGATAATATTCAATTTATTTAAATTTGATTAATGTAATACTAGAAAACATTTGAATAGTTGGATAACAGAAATAAAACTTAAATTAATAGGGAATATATAGTTTTTAGTATTTATTAAAAAAAGTTTGGGAAATAAAATTAATAGTATATTTTTAACATTTATAAAATTTTTATACTGCGAAATTGTGAATATTTTGTTATTATTATGATAATCTGAAAAAGAAATGAAATACAACTCATTAAAATATTAGGCACGAATTTAATCATTTAAAATTTTGATATGTAAATATAGACTAAAGTCCATTTTTTGTCCTTAACCTATAGCGATTTTTTGATTTGGGTCCATAACATTATATTTTGAATTATTCGGTCTCTCACATATAAAAATGGGTCACATTTGGTCCATTTTGGACGGAACCGTCAAATTTTTGACGGTTTTAATTACCGGGTCACAAATCCGTCACTAATTGGGAGAAACTAATCCGTCACTAAATAAAAACACTAAAATCAATAATATTTAAATTTTAAAAAAAGACTGTGAATGAAATACAATCTGGCATTGAAATTTCTATCAATCAAACACATTAGCCGATTTAATATCTCTATGAATCACATGTGGATTCAAAGAATGCAATACATCGACAGCTTTAGCAATCTGCAAAGCCAATTTGATCCTCCTCCCCCAATTCGGGGGCCGTGAGGTGGAATGCAAAACATCAAAAAGTGTACCGTTGCTCATGAATTCGACCACCAAAAGGCGATCTTGGGAGGGATTCTTGGTGAATCCGACGAGATTGACCAATCTAGGGCTTTGCAGCTTGGACAAGATGTCGAATTCGTTCTCGAATTCGGTGGAATTCTTGTGCAGTCTGTGAGGGGCTCTGGAGGGTTTTTTTACGGCGACGAGGCGGCTGCCGCGGAGGACGCCTTTGTAGACGAGGCCGTGGCTGCCCCGGCCGAGGAGAGTGGCGGCGGAGAAGTTGTCGGTGGCCAATTCGAGATCTTTGTAGTTGAATTCTTGGAGTTTGATGGGATTGGGGGTTGAGGCGAGGTCGGAATCGGCGATGGAGATGGAGGATTCTGCTTTAAATTTAAATATTATTGATTTTAATATTTTTATTTAGTGACGGATTAGTCACGGATTAATGACGGATCAGTTTCTCCCAATTAGTGAAGGATTAGTGACGGATTTGTGACCCGGTAATTAACACCGTCAAATATTTGACCGTTCCGTCCAAAATGGACCAAATGTGACCCGTTTTTATTTATGAGGGACCGAATAATTCAAAAGATAATGTTATGGACCAAAATCAAAAAATTGTTATATGTTAAGGACCAAAAATGGACTTTAGTCGTAAATATATGAAGAATAATTATACTCGTGATTTTTTAATGATCAAATAGATGATATATTTTGTAATGTAAAATATATAAAGGTAAATCAATAATGGAGTAATATAATTAATTATAAAAAATATTAAAATTTGAGGGATATTATATTATATGTATATTCAAGGGTGTATCTACATACAAGAAGAGAGGGGCAATTGCCCCACCTCACATTTTCATATTCATATATATATATATTGTGTATTTTATAATTTAATTTTTTCAATTTCTTCTTAAATGCCCATCCTCAAATTATTAAAATTCTCTCATATGTAAACTTGCCCCTCTCCCTACGAATTCCTAGCTCCGCCCTGTGTATATTTATCTTTTATCAAGAAAAACTTTGAGCTGTCGTCGGGAAACATGTTATAATAACTCCTCAAGGATAAAGGTTTGCCTCTTTATTTAAGAAATATGGATAAGTTTGACCAAATCTGTAAATTAGAAGGATTATAAGAGTATGACCAAATCTTAGATATAAAAGAAAAGAAAAGAAAAGAAAAGAAAGATAAAAATTAAAATGCAATTTGTCGAAATAATCCCATGTATTCTTAACCCAACCAAAACAAAAAATAATCGTCCATATTTTTTTACTAATATTTTGACGCACCAAATACACACAAGGACAGAGTTACATTCACACCGTACGCGTCCACCTCCTTCATATATATCCATACAACTGAGCCTGGTTCTCCTTCTCTCCTCATTCTTCCCTCTCTCCTCTCTTACCACACTCCATATTTTCATTTACATAAACCACATCATATTCCAATTACGCCCACGGCCAATTCAATTCGGTTCGTTGATTGCAATCACATGGGCTTATTGTTTTCGTTGCCGGCGGCGACCGCCATAGCCCCGTCGCCGGTGCCCTGGCTGGGCGACTTGCCGGAGAGCTGTGTGGCGTCGGTTATTGGCCACCTTGAGCCGATGCAGATCTGCCAGCTCGCAAAACTAAACCGGGCTTTCCGGGGAGCGTCGTCGGCCGATTTCGTTTGGGAGTCGAAATTGCCGCTGAATTACGAAGATCTTATCGGTAGGGTATTCGAAAATGATGCCTCTTTCTGCAAGGGTCTCTGCAAGAGGGATATTTACGCGAGGCTTTGTAGGGCTAATTCGTTCGATGGTGGCTCTAAGGTGTGCCCTAGAATTGATTCAATTCCTTAATTATCTCAATTTGTTATGCTTTTGGATTTTATTTTTGTTGAATTGTTTTGGAATAGGGTTTCATTGAGATTTGGGTGATTGATTGATCGATTTTGGGTGATTTTGCAGAAAGTATGGTTGGATAAGAGGACAGCCAACATTTGCATGTCGGTGTCTTCAAATGGATTGGTGATAACAGGGATTGATGATAGGAGATATTGGAGCCGTATTCCAACTGAGGAATCAAGGTGAGGATTAATTAAATTGAGAATTTGAAGAATTTAATTATGAAATGAGCTAAAAATGTTCAATCCATCAATGTATTTGTCGTATTAGCCAATGTCATTCTTCTTAGTCCAAGCTTTGACACAAATTAAACGCAAGAAAGTAGTTACATTTTAGGTGTGTTACAATATTATGCAACAGAAAGATTTTGTATTGATTGGTCTTTCTATGGGATTTGCTGAAATAATTGCCAAAATCTTGAAAGATACATTGCTTACCGAACATGGTCATTGTTAGGAATTAAACAAATGGCTGTAAAACCATATCTTGCTATTCCTTTCATAGGTATGAATCAGAAAACATTTCTGACTATTGGAAAAGAAACCGATTTTAAAAGTAAATTTGTTGGATTTCACAAACGAAGAAAGTATGCTAACTTGTGTATGGTCAATTGGATTGTTGGTGAGTGGTGACTAATTACAAAAGTTTCTTGAATCCTGCAGTAGAAATAGTGAATCTTGTTAATGACCTCAAACTCTGTAGAAATAGTGAACCTTGTCTCCCTCCCCGTGTTCTTTTAGAAGCAATACATGTGCATTTCATAGCCAGTAAGTTAACTAAAACTGATGAAATTTATTCTTGTGTGTAGGTTTGCATCAGTTGCGTATCTCCAGCAAATATGGTGGTTTGAGGTCGATGGGGAGATAGAGTTCCCCTTTCCGGCAGGGTCTTACAGTATATTCTTCAGATTACAACTAGGACGCGCCAATAAGAGGTTTGGGCGTAGGGTTTGCAACTCGGAGCACGTTCATGGCTGGGATAAAAAGCCTGTGCGGTTCCAGCTTTCGACCTCTGATGGTCAGCAAGCAACAAAACAGTGCTACTTGAAGGAGCAAGGGAGGTGGATCCATTATCATGCCGGAGATTTTGTTGTCTCCAGCTCGTGCAAATCGATCAAAGTCAAATATTCGATGACACAGATTGATTGCACTCACACCAAAGGTGGGCTGTGTGTGGATTCTGTACAAATACTTCCTGCTGAGTTCAAAGGGAGGTTGCAGCATTTTTAATTGCAACCCTTCTCTCTGTTGGAAATCAACAATCTTTGTAGAAAAAATGAAGTGTAAAGGGCTTCATAATTCAGAGTGTAGGTTTTGTAGGCCTCATGGTAATGAGGTATCTGGTAAAGATCTATATTTGATATCTTTTATTGTAAAATAATGTGCATCATTATTGTAAAATTGTTCTCCTTAATGTTATTTGTACTAAATATATGACCCACATGTACTAATCATGGTGGTTATGTTCCTGCTATGCATGTGGAGTTTATTGGTGCAATGAACATGAGGTGAGATATCATTTTGCAGTAGAAAACCAGACTTCTAGCAGAAATGTTAGTCATGAGACCTAATTTTCTGGATATTGGTTTCTGCCTTTTATTTTATGATTTTTGGCTGATGCAGCTATTTTGGAACAATTTGTCCAATTATTGTTTATGTTACTCCCACTTTTTCATAAGGAGAAACAAAATATATCTCAGTTGCTATATCATAGTTTGTTTGTACTCTCATCTCATGTGAGCTTGTAATCAGAAATAATTTTTAGTGTTTATTTTTATTATTATTCTTTATTTATTTGGTGGGTAGTTTTGAAATATTGAATTACGAAAATGTTATGCGATTTTCTGGTAACATTAATGGATCTCTCAAGGCATTCATAACGGTGAAGCTTTTCTCAGGAAGTAGGGAATTTAATTTATCTTAAATGAAGGATTTTTGTTAAGTATGGAGAAATTTAGTGATCAAACTTCCTTCATTTGTGCAATCGTACATTCACCAATTTTTTAAACTATCAAACTAGCCACAAGTTCATTCTACAGAACTTCATTTTACAGTAGACGTGAAACTAAACATTCTTTATTTGTTTATTATACCTTAATGGTAGGTATTTTATGTGGATGTTATGCATCTGTGGTCCCATCCACGTAACCCAATAATATCATTACTTTTATTATATCTTGTTCTTGTACAAAAAACATCATTTGTAATGTACTATTGTCTAGTTTCATAATTTGCTTTTACCAATGATATCATTTGTCATATATCAATTGCATTTAATAAAATTATTACTCTTTGATATCATTTGTCAACTGCATGGAGGGAAAAGTAGGGTCAATGCTATTTTTCATGTAGCATGTATTTTTTTTTACTACTATTAAATACTATAAATTGAAAATAGTGATAATTGGATGATTACGTTCTTATTTTCAATTATAGTTCAGATATATAATCTTCAATTAATTAAATTACATAAAATATTATATTAATATTAGAAAAAATATGCATATTCAAATTTATCTTATTACAATAATTTTTAAGAAAAACTGAATTGAATTAAGGAAGATTTTGGAAAATATAATTAGACAGAATAATTAGGGTCATAATTAAAATATAGTACTACGGTCTACGTAGCATTAATAGTAATGGGCCTTGTTTGTGCCGATCCAAGAAGGTCTGAGTAACTGTGTGATTTCTTATGGCTCTAGGCCTAGATTGGGCTTCGGTTGAAAACGGTCAAATTAGAGTTCATTTCAATCGAATAGCCCAATCCAATCAAATCCCTCTACATTTTAATGAGTTTTTTATACTCCTATTAAAAGGGCAGCATTATGTTGCTAACTCAATACTTAATTGCTAACTATAATTAAATAATAGCATTTAGATATTTAAATCAAGAGCCTAGATCATTAGTTCCGAAATGTCAATACGATCAACAAAAAACGTCAATAAGGGTATTAATGTCAATTTACAACAAATTAGTTGTAACTAACTTTTGAAAAATATCACATAACTTTAAAACGCATATAACTTTCTCGATCTAAATTATTTTTATGCACAACATATATCAAATTAAAGATAGTTTCATAAGGATTCTAACGAGATCTCCCTTGCATATGTTCCGATTTCAAAATTTGAAAAAAAATTCAAAATTTTTCAATTTTTTCGTAGAACAACAAATGTCAACATAGTATATAAAATAAGTCAATATAATGCATGTAGAACGTCATTCTTAAAGTAATATGCTTTATAAGTCAATATAATGCATGTAGAACGTCATTCTTAAAGTAATATGCTGACATAAGCAATGTGTTGACATTCTCAAAGCAATGTGTTGATATTTTCAAAACACTATATTGACATTTTCATCCAAAACCCTAATTTGGTATTTTATTTTTTATCTATTTCGATTTAATTAATAAAAATGAAAATTACAAGCGGCAAATTTTAGACCACTGGATTTCTAAAATCCAAAGGTTTTAAATGAGTTGTAGTTAGCAACTAGAGAGTGAGTTAGCAATTGATAACTTCCCGATCAAGATTGGTTCAAACCGCCTCATCTACCAAAATAAGTACAATGCAGCTCAACTAAAAATAGAGAATATTAGCTGCAAAATTCCATCTCTCCCTAAACTAGATTTAATTGGACTAAACTCCCTAGCATATAATGATGGAGATATTCGCACAAAAAAGCTAGCATACATTGATTGTTTCACAAACTATGATAGACTTGCATGATGGAAAACGACATTTGTTGTAATTCCCGATCTTCCTCAACTTTTCAAAACCAAAAATTGATTGTTCACTGGTTTTAAATATTTAAGTAATTTAATACTTACTATATTAAAAGTGTTTATTATCCAAAAATCGTTTACAATAAATAGACGGACTGTTTTACTTGACGAGCCATGAGACCAAACTGCAAACACGACAAAGCTCTCTATCTCAGATTCACTCTTCCAATATGGAGTTGGATTCCATGCTTCCTCCATTGGAGTATCGGTTCCGGTGCTCCGCTTTCTTTTCTGCTTCGCCGCCTCCATCCCCGTCAGCTTCTTTCACCGCTTCGTTCCAGGTGGACCGGTGCCGCGCCACTTCTACGCCGCCGCCACCGGAGCCTTCCTTTCCTATCTCTCCTTTGGATTCTCCTCTAATTTGCATTTCCTTGTGCCGATGCTCTTAGGTTACGCCTCCATGCTGCTCTGCCAGAACTATTGTGGAATCATTACCTTCTTCCTCGCCTTCGGTTACCTCATTGGCTGGTCAGTTGGAACTTTTCATTGTTGTTACCGAAATCTCGATTTCTTTTGATTTCAATTTTCAAGCATTGTATCTATCGCCTCAACTGTGTGTAAGTCAAATCTTTGGAATGCCCCTATCTGCTGTGAGGTTTGACATCTTAGAGCTCTTTTACATATTACTCGTTATTTGTGAGCCATATTCAATTCACTTCTACTGTTTTCTAAAATTGGAGTAGGATTAGTTGTTTATTTGAAGTTATTTGGACAAATGTTTTATTTGGTATGGTAGCAAATCATATACAGTTCTAGTTAATGTGTGGTAGCGTGGGGGATTATATCATCAGTTTCTTAGTTTTTGAATAATGTTGATGTGTGCAGCTTACATGAGTGGTGATGCATGGAAGGAAGGGGGTATAGATGCTACAGGTGAGCACCTTCTCATTACTTCCAACTTAAATTTGTTTCATTCTTGATCATGCTCATCTTTGGTTGTTGATTAGTATCAAAAGCCTAATTCTGTTGAACACGTACTGACATGGTTATGACATGCTGTAGCATTTATTTGCTGATGTGGGTATCTTAACTTTATTCAAGCAATTTTCTTATTATGGTATGCTAAAGTGTGTCTAGAGCTGCTTTAAAAACTTATTGGTTGAGCTACTGTATTACGCATTAGGATTATCATGCTTCTGTATAGTGACATAGACTATGTAATACTGTCTATATAATAATGAATGATGAATAACATGTTTTTTTCTTATTCGGAATAATCTTTACTTTACTTTATTTTCTGTAATGGTAGTAAAACCGATAGTTCTCTCAATGTTTCTATCTGTAGATTCTTTGGTCAAACCATTTTTCTACTGAGGAATAGTGTAGTTAAATCAAGCCTATGAACTAATATCATGTTTTCAATGAAATTTCTTATACATCCTTGGTGTTCTCTATGTATAGGATCTCTGATGGTGATAACACTAAAAATCATATCATGTGTGATTAATTACAATGATGGAGTTCTAAAAGAGGAAGATTTGCGTGAGGCTCAAAAGCGGAACCGGTTGAAAAAGCAGCCATCTTTGCTTGAGTACTTTGGTTACTGTCTGTGTTGCGGAAGTCACTTTGCTGGTCCAGTGTATGAAATGAAGGATTATTAGGAATGGACTGAGAGAAAAGGGGTATTGGTTCTATATTCTTATAAATGCTTCTAACATGTATCCGTACTTTTGATCTTGTTTTTGATTCAGCGGTTATCATGTGTGATAGATTTGGCAACCTACAAAGCAGGGGCCATCCCCTTCTCCTTATTTGGCAACTTGCAAAGCTGTTCTTGAAGCCGCTGTCTGTATGGGATTATATCTCTATCTTGTACCACATTTCCCACTTTCTCGATTCACAAAACCAGTATACCAAGAATATGGCTTCTGGAAACGACTAAGCTACCAGTACATGTCAGGCTTCACTGCTCGTTGGAAACTGACAAGACTAGTCACTCTATATTTAAAAGCCTTCCAAAAATATGTCAAGTATCACCTTTGTTCCTCCAAAAATATGATTACATGCTTTCTAGTTCCACTACCAGATTATTCAAGAATAATCTTGTGAGGATAACCTGAAATAAATATATAAGGGGCACTAAGGTTGAGTTGTTAATATTCTGAGACAGTCAAGATGTTTCAAATTGTGTGGCCATGCTTTTAAGGCCTGGTGTCTTTGTAGGATAACATATTCGTAATTTCTGAAACAAATTGCATAATTTTGTCAGTCAATCTGAATGTACACAAAAGGATGGTCACAGAAGGCTTAGTTTAGTTAGTGCTTTTCTTTCTTTCTTTCTTTCTGTTTAAACACTCTCATTTGAACTGCTTGTTTCTTTTTCATTGGTTGACAGGGATTATATCCCGGGTACATCATCTTCTTCATCCAATCTGCTACTATGATTGCTGGTTCAAGAGGTAAGCATCAATCTATGCCAACACTACTTTCGGGCAACATCTGAATCATTTCTTCACATCCGACTTCGCTTGGTCTATGGGCAGTTCTTTACAGATGGCAGCAAGCTAGGCAATCATCTCTGGTTAAGAACCTGCTAGTGTTCGTGAACTTCGCTTACACACTTCTCATTCTGAACTACTCCTGCATTGGTTTCATGGTTCGTATGTCTCTCCACAATTAAATTTCGACTTAAGATATCAACAGTAATGTGTAGCTGATTGACCATAGTGTTGTGCTTGTACCTTAACAGATGCTCAGCCAGTCAGCCTTCACGAAACAGTCAGCGCCTACGGAAGTGTTTACTATATTGGAACGATTGTTCCAATAGTTTTAATCCTGCTTGGCAAATTGATCAAGCCGACGAGGCCAGCAAGAGGCAAAGCTCTAAAAGACCAGTAATGGGATTCAAATTGCATTTTTGGAATTCTATCTGTGATTCGAAGTAATGGAATTGTAAGTTATGTGCATCTTTTTGTATTTGTACCTTGCGTACATCGTATCTAATAGGAGTAACAAGGATGTTGAAAGTTAAGTGTTGATGGCAGTTTAATGTACTACTACATTTTAAATGAAATGCCAAATTTGCATCAAAAGTTGGAGAAGAAGATAGATGACTTAATTTTAAATGAAATGTCAAATTTGCATCAAAAGTCGGAGCAGAAGATTGTGGTCTCTCTCATCACAAATACTATAATAAAATGCCCCTTGAGGGCTTCATGGTATTTTGGAGCATAAAAGAGTTCAAAAAATAAAAGTCTTTCCAAAGATATTAGTACATCAAAGTTTAGAGACTTGTATACATATTTTTAAAGAATGAGGATTGCATTTGATATTATGACAAAGTTTAGGTAAAAAAATATAGGTCACTTTTTTTGAATTATGGTATGAAAAATAGATTTTAGAGGTTCACAAATTGTATATGACGCGTGGTATATACAAAATGAGATTTCACATAACAAAAAAAAATTCAAATATCCAACATGGTGTACGTAATCAAGTTATGGTATACAGAAAGAATCAGATTGCATGTAAAAAAAGTGGGTTTACCATAATTGTTCCACTATAAAAATGACTAATAAATCACTTTTTTTTAGTTTGGGTACAACACGAGCGACACATGGTAAAATTCCAACATCCCGATTTTGAAATCATGCAGTATAGATGGATTATTCGTTAACATATGAAATGTTATTATTTGAAAACATATATTTATATATTTACAATATTTTAATCATGAACTTGTAATTTTTTCGGTTGACATACTAGTTTGGTTTTCGGTTGACATACCAATTTGATTTTCAGAATATTGAAAAACTATCACCAATAAGTTATTTAATACTTCAAAAAAACTACTAATATTACAAGAGAGATCTTACGAAAAATATATAACTATGAGATATACTCGATTTTTCAAAATTATTAACAAAATATATAATTATGAATACAAATGATTTGAAAATATCATAAACAAAATTTCAAGCTTAATACTGCAAATAATGAATAGTATGGCTCATATAAACAAAACTAAACACAGTGTATTTAAAATAAAAATTCGAAAAAATAAATGGATTTGTGAAATTATGAACACTATATCCGAAGTAATACACTCGAAGTAGGAGTACAATTTAAATTATAAAATCATCTGGATTTGTTTGAAAAAATAATGATTAGATTATGATTCTTGCAAAGAAAATATGAATATTGCGAGACTTTATTCCAAAAAGTATGCCAACTGTGTCTGTGGCTGGTTTTTTTGTTCCCCGTTATTCACCGCCCACTTCGCTCTCGGGCCCACCTTCAAATCTACAAATTTCCCAAACAACACTTCTATTGGTTCTCTATACAGTATCCCCAACATCCGCCCGCACTCGATCCCGACTTTTCAAAGCCAAAAAAAAACTCAAAATCTTTCTCTGCCTTCTTCTCATTCTCCTTCATCTGGGAACAGAGCCTTCAATTCATCGCTGGTTCTGCTTCTCGTCTTTCTCTCTCTTACTTCTTGTCCAAATATCGTGTCGATCACTTTTATCAGTTTTTTAATCCTTGGTAAACGGGATTAATTTTTGTGTTGAAGTAGTAAGGGATGGCGTCCGGTGGCGAAGCAGCGGCGTGGGTGCCGCAGGAGGAGGGACTGAGGGAGATCTGTGGGCTTCTACAGCAGCAGATGGCTCCCACCGCCGATGACATGTCTGCGGTTTGGCAGAAGCTGGAGCACTACTCTCAGTTCCCCGATTTCAATAATTATCTCGCCTTCATTTTCGCGCGAGCGGAGGTTTATTTGCGTCTTAACTCTCAACATTGACTTTGCTTTTAAACTTTGGCTGGATTGTGCTTACGACTGCTGTTACTTGCTCGGTCTAATTATACATGGAACTGATTAGGTTTGGGGGATTATTGTATCACATTATTAAAACGGCTGTGTTTTGAAATTCTACCAGTTAGGGCTTTATGGATTCATCGGTTGCAGGATAATGCTAAAACTTCGCCTGTTGTGGCGTTTCATTGTTTTGTTTTAGTTAGTACTGCATATTCTGGTGGGGATTTAGATTGAGCGTGATAACTTAATGTTAGTTTGTTGTAATTTATCATTGTTCATTTTTTCAGCAAGTTGTGCTACTAAGTCGAACAAAATACCAATAAGTTTAACTGAATGTGGAAGCAAGTCATTTCTTTTGAACTGACATGGTAATACTGTATAAAAAACAACTGCATTCCTGTGAGGTCCAAATTTGGCCTGGATAGATGTAGTTGCTTGAACTATATATTATATAACTCCTGGATAGTTAGAACTTTTGATTAGCTGGTGTTGGTTGAGAAGCTGCTAATAATAAAATATTGTGTCCAATAGCCGTTGATGTGGAACTTTTGTTGTCTCAGTCAATGTACTCATACGTAAATGTAATATATCAGGGAATCTCAGTTGAGGTTAGGCAAGCAGCTGGCCTGCTTCTGAAAAACAACCTTAGAAGTGCACTCAAAACCATGCCGCCTGCAAATCAACAATATATAAAGTTGGAGTTGTTACCTTGTGTGGGAGCAGCTGATAAACAAATTAGGTCTACAGCTGGGACCATTATTAGTACTTTTGTTCAGATTGGGGGAGTTGCTGAGTGGCCTGAATTGCTACATGCGCTTGTAAAGTGTTTGGATAGTAATGATGTCAATCATATGGAAGGTGCTATGGATGCTTTGTCTAAGGTATAATTTCTTGATTTTTCTGGCTATCTATACATGCTAGTATCTCAAACACTTGTCTTTGTTTCATTTTTGTTCCTCCTATCATTTTACTACGTCATAAGTTCATTCCGCATTGTTGGATTATCTAAACTATCACACTTTACCATTCTGTATCTCTTAGCCCCAATAAGATGTAAAACGGAGTGATGCAAGATATTCTGTTGGAATTTTCTTTCCTGGTATCTTTTGCAGTGGTAGTAATACTTTTCATGTTGGTTTCCTTTGTCTGTTCTCAAACTATTCTTCTTGCATTGGAAGAAAAAAGAGCCAAACATATTTTGTACAATTCCGTAAAATCTTTCTAATTTTCAGCATTCTCGTTTTGGGATGAGAGACCTCACCCTTTTGACTCGGTGATTTGTTTAAAGAAAATAATCGTGAGGCTGAATATGTAGCTCTGTACGTACGAATGCTCTAATTTAATGTCTTTCAATGCAGATTTGTGAAGATGTTCCCCAAGTGCTAGATTCTGATATTTCTGGATTATCTGAACGGCCCATTAACGTCTTTGTTCCTAGATTCCTTCAGGTTCGCATGATGTGCTTTTCTTGCTGCCCCCCCCCTTCCTATGTCCGTCGACACTTAAACCTATGATATCAAGGTTCATTTTGTCTGTAATTTGTGCAAAAACAGCTATTCCAGTCACCACATGCTACACTACGGAAGCTTGCTTTGGGTTCAGTGAATCAGTATGTTATGCTAATGCCTACTGTGAGTGCCGTTCAATTTGGATTTGGAAAAATTAGTTACTTATGTGTCTTTTTAGCTGCTGTTCAAATGTTATAAAAAGCTGTTGTAACCGTGTGCAGGTTCTATCTGTGTCTATGGATAAATATTTACAAGGTTTGTTTCTTCTTGCTAATGACCCAACTCCGGAGGTGCGGAAGCTGGTAAGATTATTTAATTATATATTTATTTTTTATTGCTAAATTGTTGTAATTCAATGCAAATGATGAGTGGATATGTGGCAAACGATGTAATAAAACAGTCGTACAGACATTGGTTGTTTATACATTTGTTTCTATTTCCTCTATAATGTTTTGTTGTTTATGCATTTGTTTCTGATTTAGCTGATGGGATCTGTCAATTCTTGCCTGTGCCTTTCTTTCCCTTGTTCCATGTCTTAACTTTTACATCTCATGTTTGGTAATCTAGACATTTTTCTTGTGTATTTATTCACATTAACTGATCATAGGATTTGTTGAGGTGAAAGGTCCTTTCTGTAGTGTATGATTTCTTGGAAATGTGTTCCATGGTGCACCAATTATTGGTGGCTCATACATTATTGTGAGACTATCCAGGTTTTAACCAATATCTATCTAATCGCTGGGGTTTTTGATGCACTTTTGCTACACAGGTGTGTGCTGCGTTTGTTCAGCTAATTGAAGTTCGTTCTACTGTATTGGAGGTGTGTAATTCAATTAACACATTTCACATGTATAAAAATATTAATAGTTTAAAATGTCCTTAATCTTCAAATTTAAGTTGCTAATAGTTTGTTGATTTAGACTAATATATCTATTGATCCAACCATATTACTCACAAAATTGTTAATGCTGATGTTCCGGATACCATTTCAAACTTATACTGCAGCCTCATTTAAGGAACGTCATCGAGTATATGCTGGTTGTCAACAAAGACCAAGATGATGAAGTGGCTCTAGAGGCTTGTGAATTTTGGTATATAGTTGCTTTCAAGATATATTTTACAGTTCTGACCATTTAGAAATCTATGATGTGCTATGTTGTCATTTTATTTGTTACCAAGTTTGGCTTTATTTGTGTGGAATGCTGAGCTACTACTATTCTATAGCTCAACTAAAGAGTTCTGCTACTTCAATTAATGATCACTGTATAGGACTTCTCTGATCATGAATCCAAATTCCAATCTTCTGAAAAGCTCATGTCCTGATTTAGTTTGGATGTTTTGTTAGATTACTTTATTTAACTGTAAAACAGTATTTCTGTATGGTTAGAAAGGGAAAAGCAAGATGAAGTGGATATATGTTTAATATTTGAGTCACCTCATTACACTATGAATAGGTGGTCATGCAATCCATGTTCTTGTTTTTCTCGCTTCCTTTCTAGTGGGGGTTCTCTCTGGTGGCTGACGTTTTAGTTCTTAGTATGATAGAATGAATTGAAGGTAAGAATGGAATGACAATTCCTTTGCATTTCCATTCCATTCTCTCCTCCATTCCATCACATGAACATTCCATTTTTCATACCAAGTAGGGCCTTAGCGTACAGATTAGAATTTTTCATAAAATCTTAATAAATGGTTTTGAAGATTTTGAAGTTCAGCTGAATAAAAATTTACTTTAGTTTTCGAGGATTATTTTCTGCTGCATGACCAAATTATCTGTAGTGCATACCACATAGTAAATCACGTTAATGGTTTTAGCTATAAGTTTAGCAGTATACATCTCTTGAATATAATTACAGGAACTAGATTTTTTCCATCTATTTCCTATGCATATGCTGTTTTTGTTGTTTCTTAATTTCACTGTCTTTTTGTCTCATCTGAGAATTAACTCTTGGATGTTGAGATCTATCTTTGTTATTGTACTTATTTTCCTTGTTTTCGCTTGACAGGTCTGCCTATTGCGAAGCTGAATTGCCTCCTGAAAACTTGAGAGAGTTTTTACCACGGCTTCTTCCAGTACGATTCATGCTTGATGCAGCCTTCTCCATTGAATAACTTGCTTTACCAATTCATTTCATTAATATGCCACGCTACTACTTCTACAGATTTTGCTTTCAAACATGGCGTATTCTGATGATGATGAATCTATTGTTGAAGCTGAGGTTCGCTTATTATTCTCATTGGTTTTTTTATAAATATTCTCTCGACCCTTTATTTATTGATTTATTGAAATTAATTCTGTTTGTTTTCTCGTCACTATTTCTCTTTTTGCAGGAGGATGGATCTCTTCCAGACAGAGAGCAGGTTACATTGCAATTCATACTGTTTCATTTGGATGTAGCATTTTGATATGCGACATGTTCCTGAGCAAATTAAATAATGCAGGATCTGAAGCCTCGCTTTCATGCATCTCGCTTTCATGGTTCAGAGGATGTGGAAGATGAGGTAATTATGACATTTCTTATTGGTTTTGGTGGTAGAAACAGAGTCAAGGGTTAATTGAGAGAATGAGAATATGGTCATACTGATGTATTGAACTGAAGAGAACTTGAAGGAAAAAAACATGATTAAAAGGCACTAAGTAGCCTGCCCAAGAAAGTTGCCAAAATTCCTGTTAGAAATAAGCCACCCACCCCATAAAAAGACCTTATAAGGGGGAGGGTTATCCACTCATTTATAGAGGAGTCAAGATCACTAATTTAATTTGTCGATGTGGGACAGGGGGGGGGTCAATACGGCCCTGCAATGTGTGGGCCGGAAAGATCATCGGGCTTTCACACTTGCAACAAAGAAACCCATCATTGACTTGGGCCCGCTGTAATACCATGTTAGAAATGGGCCACTCTCCCCCTTAAAGGGCCTTAAAAGGGGGAGGGTTATCCACTCATTAATAGATGAGTCAAGATCAGAAATTTGTCGATATGGACAAAACGGGGTTTCAATAATAACAATTTTTGGTTTCCGGAGGGGAATGTAAATTGCTCCAACCTTCCCACTTGGATAATAAGGAAAACTAAAAACACACATGCAGGGCCTAACTCCTAGCAATAGCTAAGCACCCCTTGTAGGGAGATGCCATCCATTGCAATCAAGGGTAGGCCTACTTTCTCAGAATTAGTAATGAAAAGAGTTAGAAGAATCAGGATTGTGATGTACGAATAAACACTTTTTTTGCCTGGCAGAGCTAATAATTTGGGTCATCACCATGAAAAAGTGGAAACTCTATCTTACTGAAGAGGCTGGTCTAACCGCAACTACAAGAGTTGGTGAACGCATGAATTGTCTTGGAAAATCGGCTCTGGGTACTGTGTCCACTTCAGGCCTTGCCGTGGAGAACATACACGATAAGTTGCTCAAGACGTCGGTCTTGTTCAACTAATTGATTTTGCTGAGCTACTTAGTAGAGTACAATCTCAACCAACTAAGCCTTGATGCAGCTCATTTGAATCATAAATGTGGTGGAAGGGCAAGTTGGACCAAATTGGTAAATTCAAATGACAATTGAGAGAAAAGAAGAAATCGAACAAATTAATGTACTGTGCTGAACGGAACTTGTAGAAAAAGAAAACATATTGACATCGGAGCCTCCCAAAAAATCTGTCATCTCAAAGTTCTCTGAGATGATCATATATGAGTCCAACCCTATACTTACATTAAGTAGGAAACCAAAACACAAATGCTTATACAACTACTAACTACTAACTAGTAAGACAAATATTGAAAATAAACATTGAAGTAACTTTAGGAGTGGTCATCTAGTAGACTCAAGTCTGGGGTTGCTATCATGTAGTACCAATTGCACATTTTGACTGGAATTGGCTTGCTAACCCTTCTACTCTAAATAATACTCCCTCCATCCCACTCTAAGTGACACATTTTCCTTTTTGGGATATCCACTCTAAATGACACATTTCTTAAATTAGAAACATCACCCTCTACTTTGTTCTCTCTCTTACTTTATACTCCACTTAACTCACAAAACAACACTACATAAAATCTCGTGTCGAATAAGAAATGCTCCACTTAGAGTGGGAAGGAGGGAGTTATACAGATACAGATTCATAATTCATTAATGTTGTTTTATTTCTTCATATTTTTACTTGTGCCCCTTTGAAGTCTTTTGTTTGGTATATTCAAGTTTTCTTGTGATTTCAGGATGATGATATCGTAAATGTGTGGAACTTACGTAAATGCAGTGCAGCTGCTCTGGATTTCATTTCCAATGTGTTTGGAGATGAGATCTTGCCCACCTTGATGCCCATTGTGCAGGTGATGCTGTTTGGTGAAAGATGTTCTGTATTCCTGTTATTTACTTTTTTCTTCTTGGTTACTTTCCCCTTCATCATTGATGGTTGAGATTTTGTTATTACTTTTTAAATTTTATTTCAAATCCTGATGGAGTTTTCTATATGTAATTCATTGCTAAATGATGTTTAAATGGTGGAGGCTTTCAAAAAATGTTGTACTGATATACTAGATAACATTCTCAACTGTATAAAGCTGTAAAAGTTCATGAAGACTCAAGTGTCTCAGTTGCTTATTTTAGTTGCTGGACATGAAAGGTTCCAACAACAACAATTAGCAGGACTCATAGGTGTAGTCACTCTGAAAATTTTAATTTAATGATCCTTTGATTGCACAAATGTTATATTGAATTAGAAAGTCAAATATTATTCTGTATCCATTATGGAAGGTGATGAGAAACATAATGTGGCATGGGAATAATATTGTGGATACATACTGCTGCCATATTTTTTTTTCTATTGATGTTTACATATTTGCTGTTGCTCAATTTTGTCGAAATTGTGGTTGGCTCTCTTTGCAGGCAAAGTTGTCTGCTACTGGTGATGAAGCCTGGAAAGATAGGGAAGCTGCCGTTTTAGCCTTTGGTGCCATAGGCGAGGGATGCATTAATGGCCTCTATCCACATTTATCTGAGGTAGTGGACATGTGTAGAGACTGAACAGTTTATCAGGGTGATCTTTCATTTTAGCTACATAATCTAATCTCTCATGGTGTCACTGAGATATCTATACTTACTTCAAAAGGCTTCTAAACTTACTTCAAATGGCTTCTATAGGTGATAGTTGAATTTTTTTTTGTTCCAGCTTGTAATTTCAATCATATCCTCCTCTCCCTCCTATCATGCCAATTTCAGTGCATGCTGTCTATCTGTCTATTTCTTCATTTGATATAAGCTCTTTCCTAATGTGCATTGCATGTGTATAATGATCCTGGTTTGTTGTATTGTTTACTTTGTTTTTTAAGGAATTGATACCTTTAATGTGGTTTTGGTTCATTAAATTTATTGTATTCAAAAGTTCAATCCATAATGAATAGTATACCTCTGTATTTTCCCCCAATCTGATTTTCCGTGATACATTCGTGTCTAATTCTTTTGCAGATTATTGCATTTCTTGTTCCTCTCTTAGATGACAAGTATCCTCTGATAAGGAGCATCTCTTGTTGGACACTATCACGGTTCAGCAAATATATTGTTCAGGTAAATTATTGTAATTCCTTGCTTTCCACATACAGTCAAGAAGCATCTTGGAGTTGGTGTGCTTTTGTATAAGGGATATTTCTCTGCTTTCCTGGAATGGATATTGTTTTGGGAATTGGTGTTTTAATTGGGGAAAAATATTTCCATGTGAGGCTATTCACTTTGCTCACCTCTCGTCATCTGATCAGCCTTGTATTGGAGACTTATAGTCTATTTGCTCAAGATTCTCAGTGTTCTATTGTTTTTTAAATATGTTTTGAGGCTCTGTTTCATCTTAATTGGTTTTATGTTCATTTGGTGCCCATGACGAGATTATTGAGTTTATCAATCTTCCTTTATGTAAACTGAACTCTATTGGAAATTGTTGTAGGGTACTGCACATCGAGAAGGTCATGATCAGTTTGACAAAGTTTTGACGGGTTTCCTACGAAGATTATTGGATGATAATAAGAGGGTACAAGAAGCTGCTTGTTCAGCATTTGCGACACTTGAAGAGGTCTCTTTCTCCTACATTTGTCTTTCAAGAAGCTTTTAGTAAATGGAGTCATATTGTTGTTACTATTGATTCATATACTGTTTTTTCTTTCTTCCCTATAATGTTCTTTTTTCTCTTCAAAATTTCAGGAAGCCGCGGAAGAGTTGGTACCACGACTGGATGTCATTCTGCAACACTTAATGTGTGCCTTTGGAAAATATCAGGTTCATTTTGCTCCTCCTCTGTATGTTCTTTATTCCAGTTATGTGGTTACTGGGTAGAAAGCTTCATAACTTATTAGTCAAATACATGTGTAACTTTTCCAGTGCTTATTTAGCTCCTTTTTTCTACTTTCTTTATTTTTTTCTTTTTCATGATCGCCTTTTTGTTCACAGAGGAGGAATCTCAGAATTGTGTATGATGCCATTGGAACATTAGCAGATGCTGTTGGAGGGGAACTGAATCAGGTCTGTACTGTGCATGATTGTTCACTGCAATTGTATTATTTAAGTCTTCCCCCTTGTTCAGCATTATAAGGACAAATGTTGTTTACTCTAATGCAGCCTAAATATCTTGAGATCTTGATGCCCCCACTGATTACAAAGTGGCAGCAACTTTCAAACTCTGACAAAGATCTTTTCCCACTGCTGGAATGCTTTACATCAATAGCACAGGTAAACTGTAATCTCTTTGGAAATCATATTTGAATTTTTTGCACTTATTGCTGTGCAAATAGGGAAAACTATATGAATTGAGTATATCTGGGACAATATAGTCAAGAGAAACTGAATAGCATGGTCTCTTTCAGGCACTGGGTACTGGATTTTTGCAGTTTGCTCAACCAGTGTATCAGAGGTGCATAAGCATCATCCAGACTCAACAACTGGCAAAGGTTTGAATTAGTAATATATACCTGCTTACTGAGTCCTTAGCTTATCTTGTCACTTAGTATTTACATGAATAGTGGCCCCTGATCCTCATGTTGTGGTTTCATTAGATTTAGGGTTTCTTTCGGCTTTGTTCTATTCTGCACGAGATCAAACTTATACAAATCATCTGTAGAGCCTAAGGGATTGAACTATTTGGTTCTTTTGCTTTGAAAATGTGCAAATATAATAGTTAGAATGTGCCTGATGCATTTCAGTTTAATAGAATGGGTACCTTTGAATCACCTTGACTTTTTTTACAATTTATTATTCTCCCATAATCTCTTGCTACTTTAAGGTTATTGACGAAAATTTTGTACTTATTTTTTCTTCTTGCAATGAATACTCTAAAAGATGCACTTCTCCATTCAGGCTGATCCCATTTCAGCTGGCTCACCGTATGATAAAGAGTTCATAGTTTGCTGTTTGGATCTTCTCTCTGGACTTACTGAGGGTCTTGGTCCTGGCATAGAGAGTTTGGTAATTTTCCTCCTTCCTGATAATGGCTAATGTTGTGATGCTGCACCACGTACTCATCTTGTTTTACAATTTATTTTTGGCGAATTATTCATTGTGTTGACCCCCCTTACACTTGAGTGATATAGTGTTATATTTTTCCCATTGATTTCTTATTGGATAAGCATTTTTTTGAATGGCAACTACTTTGAGTTGTTCTTTGTTATTGCTGTGGCAAACTTCAGCTTTTACTTGCTACGTCACAAAGTTCTGTAACCTAACTGTAAAAAAATAGCATAAAAGTATGTTAATGAGTTCATAACATCTGTTTTCCTGTATATTTTTTGTTGTGGGGCTCACAATTTCATATTATCATTTTTACTAATTATTTTTTTATTTTAGGTTTCGCAAAGTAATTTACGAGACTTGCTGCTGCAATGTTGTATGGATGATGCCTATGATGTCAGGCAAAGTGCTTTTGCACTGCTGGGGGACCTTGCTAGAGTAAGTTGAGAATGATTCTTTTTTAGTGCTGGTCCAACTAGCTACCCTAGCTGGGGCGTTCATTCAACGGTGTTTTCTTTGATGATATGATTAGGTCTGTCCAGTTCATTTACATCCACGATTAGCTGAATTCCTTGATGTTTCTGCTAAGCAATTGGTAAGTAGAATAATTTATCTGTTACATTGGCTATTGTTTTATTAGACCTTCCTTTCTAATGATTCAATTTACCTTCACTCTCGTCAGAACTCCCCAAAACTGAAGGAAACAGTATCTGTTGCCAACAATGCATGCTGGGCAATTGGAGAACTAGCAATAAAGGTATCATCCTTTTTGCACAGTGTCAAGCCTTATCTTGTGCATATTGTAAAAAGTTGAGAAATATGAATAATCTTCTAGGCATGATGCAGAATCTCTTAATTTATTCATAAACATTCCTGATATAATATTTTGTCGGATAAAAGAAAGGAATATGAGATGGCATCATATTCATGCAAAATTCGAAATGATTGCCGATAACTATTGACAACGAAGTAATTCGTGAAGCCTTGCAGTGCAACACTCTGCTATTCTAGAGGAAGTACTTGAACTAGCATGTATCTGTATGTTTACTATGGGTGCATTTAGATCCTTCACCTTCTGATTGTAACTTCCTTCCCATCTTGATGCATTTTGTTCCAGTGCTTTCTCAATTTCACAGTTTCTCCTGTGGTCTAGTCTGTGAGCCTGTTCTTAACAAGTCTCAGTGAATACCATAAAGGACCCAATTATTTTGAATGGCAGAAATAATTCTCTCCTCATATCTTTAATGAGCCTTGACATTTTTTTGGTTGAAACTTTTTAACTTCAGGTTCGCAAGGAGATGTCTCCAGTAGTTCTGACTGTGGTATCAGCCTTGGTCTTAATACTTCAACATCCTGAGGTAACCAGCGTTCCTTGATTCTTTCTTTTGTTGGACTTCTAATATGCTTGCTTAAGTTTTACTCTGCCTTCTGCATGTGAGGGTGGCTTTACATTCTATTGCTTGAAACTAGTTGATCTTATGATTTATTTTAAAATGAACTCAGACAGGAATGGTCCGCTATGTGAAAGTTCATGCTTCCCGTTCCATTGGGAGTAATTTTCTGCCACACCTACTATATGAATATCTCAGCTAGTCATGTGTTCTTCCATTGTTCCTCAAACTTGAGAACAAGATCTGATTTTGTGTATGCATTACAAATGCTTTAGAAGATTGATACTTAATCTACACGCTGCTACTTGCTTTAGATGTGGCATGTGGTTTGAAATCCATCAAATGATTTAGAACACTAATACCATGATACTTTATTAATGTTCAATATTATTTACAAAGTAGTTCAGCAAGGAAGAATGTGACACACAGCTGCCAAAGTAATAGGGTATAGTACTAGATATTAGACCCATTCATAAATGTATTAGCAATAATACTACCTTTGTCCCAGTACTTTCTTTTTATCACATAATAGTATTTCCATTTGTGACTATACATAGAAATCCCAGGACCCAGAGTATCCTCAAGTTGATGCCCTGGAATCAGGGATATTATAGTGGGAAAGTATGTCTAATTGCTTTTCTCATGCTGCTTATGCTAATATTCCAGGGCCTCAACAAATCACTCATTGAAAATACAGCAATTACGCTTGGAAGACTTGCATGGGTTTGCCCTGAGCTTGTCTCACCACACATGGAGCATTTCATGCAGTCTTGGTGTATTGCTTTGTCCATGTAAGTTCTGTTCATTTGTATCAATATTTTTTTTTACTACTTGAATTTTCTCTATCAAGGATTAAGTTAATTGCATCTAATGCATCACTAGGGAAGGTGATGTAAAGGCCAATAATATATTTGCAAATGAGAGTTTGAACATCTTGTTGGAAAAACTGCAGGAAATACATCTCCTTTTAATTTAGCAGCCAGTTTCAACTTAAAATACTTGTCTGTCTTGTACACTCGTAAACTATGCAGGAAAAAGTTCGTTAATTTGAATTGGTTTCATGATGATTTCAGTTTTCTTCATTTTGAAGCTAGTTTGATAACCTTTTCTGTGGAATAAAATTAGGATACGAGATGACATAGAGAAGGAAGATGCTTTCAGAGGTTTGTGTGCAATGGTAAGAGGATTATGTTCTCATATGCCCATGGTATTTTGACAGTGACTTCCTTTGTGGCATGATTTGACAACACGTTATCGATGGGTTTCAGGTTAGAGCAAATCCATCAGGGGCCTTAAATTCACTGGTTTTCATGTGTAAGGCAATTGCAAGTTGGCATGTAAGTGATGTTTCACTAGTTTCTTTGTGTGGAATATGCAACAAGTCATGTTTCTTATTTTATGTTATGTTCCCAGGAAATAAGGAGCGAGGACCTACACAATGAAGTATGCCAGGTGTTGCATGGGTATAAACAAGTAAGTATTTTTTTATTGATAATCTCAATTCCTTTCCTAGATTGTTTCCTTTCTTTTAAGGAATGGAATTGGGGCATTTTGATCAATTATACCGCTAGTTGGGACTAAATTCCACTCTAGAATTTGGAAAGTATACTAGGTTGGTGAGGATGTGTTTAATAATTATTCCTAATTTGAGGAAGAATAAAGTGATGACGACTCACTGCTTACTTGAAATGTGGCCAGATGCTCAAGGATGGAGCATGGGAACAATGCATGTCCGCTTTGGAGCCACCTGTGAGGGACAAGCTACGGAAGTATCAACTGCAATGATCCTTGTTTTTGGAGAGTTTTCATTGTATGCCGTCTTGCAAGATTCACAGTGTCATTCCTGTCATCTGGTCTGCTGTTTTCTTGGCACTAATTATTGGAGGCATTTTCAGTTGGGGATGCGTTTGGGTGATGAATTCCAGCACCTTTCTTATTGGACCTTGAAGTTTAACACATCGGGACTGGAATCGTGCAGTATCGTAGTTTTCATTGGGAAATTGGTTTTCTACACAAGGATGTGCTTATTTGAACTTGGGTACACATCTTGCAAGTGATTGGTTTCCATTATTTCATTTTGTTGGCATATTGGGTTGTGGAGTTGTGAAATTATTTTTAAAGGGTTCTAGTGGGAAGAAATGAAGCCCACAAAGTTCCATAAGTTTTGTTAGGATGCTGCTGATTCTGTAATTTGTTTGTAGGCAGGGAAATTCATGTTGTTTCCCGTATAGATAAGATGATGGGAACTCACAGATGAAAAATAAGATATGTGCCATGTAGTAGTAGTCTATGCGTCTGATGATTTGATACGAAAATTAGGTGTTTTCTTAAATTTATTAATGTTGTACTACTACCCATTTTATGTGTTCTCGTTTTTATTGTAAAATTCTCGTGACTATTTATTTAATTTTCTTTTCTTTTATTTTATTTACTACTAGAAACTTGTTTAATCACTAACTAGGCTTGGTTTTCGAAGGCAATTAAAATTTATGTGTTTCTTATAAGTGAATGTGCTAAATTAATGGCTGGCGGCTTGCTCTTGAATATATTTTTCTATAGTTTGTAAGAAATTCATTTATTTTAGTACATGATCTCAATAATTTTATGCTGGGTGGTTTCTTATTACCTCATCTCCCTTCTTTTACATTCATTACTATCGCTCATGATGAAAGTTGAAACACAATTCAAATTGATTTTTTTTAATTTATTAAGAAGATAATTATGGTTTCCTATCTACCTCTATGTATACTTAAATGATTTTGTTTCATTTATTTTTATTTTATTTTAAGAATAAATTTATAATTTAACCATCCCAACTTCCAAGATTACAAATTACAGTCAACATTAGCAATTCTTAATCGATATTCTCGAGAGAAAAAATGCTTGAGGGATCGGATCTACAAGCAAGTGTGGATTTTCTGAATTTTGATGTTGGGATATGTGGTTCGCTTCCAAATTACTCACTCCGTCTATTTAGGGCATCCTAAGGCGAACACTTCCAATAGCTCCGCCACTTTTTTTGTCCATAGCCTCAATTTATTTGTCCGCGTCCACAAAAAAGTGTCCGCAGCTATAAGGTGGACACTTCCAATAGCCCCAAAATTTTTAGCCACTTTTCATTTTATTTATTTCATTTATTTTAAATCAATTATAATTAATATTATCGGAATGTAAATAATTAGAAAACGAGGTAATTGAGACCAAATATTCGTTGTATTGGAAACGGTAAAATTATACAATGAACAATTAAAAAAACAAATTTAATTTTAAATAATCGTCAATTATTTAAAGGATTTGTCTCCAAAATTATTGACGCCCCTTCTTCCTCCTACTTCTCTCTCTCTCCAAAAACGTGTACTACCTGCTACTTCTTTCTCTCCTTCTTCCTTCTCCGATCTCCCCTCTCTCTAAAATTGTCGAAAACTAAAAAAAAAATCGCCGGATCGCCGTGCCGGGCGGATGTGCTATTGGAAGGCGCGTCTATCGGCGCACCTGCGTGTCCTCGCCGCCTAGTCGGCGAAGGATGTTCCGCCCCAAAAAATTTGTCCGGGGCGGACGCCCCGCCCACTATAGTCAGCCGCGGTGGCGGCGGTTCCGGGGCGGGCGGCGTGCCGGCCCTATAGTGGATGCCCTTAAGTTGTCTTATTTAAATTGTCCTATTATACACTATAAGATTTTTTAATTACTATAGTTAGTTGTATATTTGTCTTTCACTTTTTTCTCAGTCTAAAACTACACGTGAATCAATACATTTAATACTTTAATCATATTTTTCTTAACATTCTCAATGAGGATTTTTCAATAGGACAGGAGGAATACTTTTGAAATAATATAGTATACTTTTGTTACAATCGGATCAAGCCTTTGATGTGCTAATCGTCAGATGGCACACTATAAGCTTACTTGTTATTTCCCTCAGAAACAAATACGATTATATATGGGAAAAAATATTCCATATCAAGAGAAATATGACATAATTTGATTAAATGTGGATTAATCCAACGCCACTAGCCAATTAATTGCAAATGGGCCCGGCCTACAGGTTGTGATATATGCAGAACTCATTCCTTGTGTCGAACCAATACCGACTTCATTATTAGATAACACGGAGTTCATTTTACGATCGTTTTAGTTCATTCTTTCTAGAAAGAATGAAAATAATCTACAAATGAACTCCGTATAAAATGACCTAAAAATGAACTCCTCGTCATCTAAATTTTTTCTAAAATTTAACACAAACTAAAAATGAACTCCTTATTATCTATAAATGTTCTAAAATGAACTAACACAAATTAAAAATGAAGGGCTCGACGGTTTACGCTAGAAATTAGTTCGACATTGATCATAATCCCGCTGCCTACCATGATATACCTTAATTTATCTTTATAAAAGTTTCAAATATTTTGGACCTTAACATTTTAAGAGTCAAACTAAGATAATCAACTAAGGCGTGGGTGATTCACATATTTAACTACTTAATCAAGTAAAACATAGGTATTTATGCAAGTAGCAATTGCATGTTTATGCCGGTATAGTCAAAGTGTCAAAATACAGATATAGTAATTCACCGATAACATTCCCTTGAATTCAATATATACACCACGTTTTGTAAGAATGAAAAACAAGAAATTAACAAATAAAAAGAAAATACCGATAGTAAGCGGTCATTCCCAACAAACTATTCATCATAACAATTCATACAATTACACTTCCACCATATTCTTTTCATTTTTATAGATATAACCTGAAAACGAAAGGTATTGACCTCTGTAAACAAACAGCTCAATATTAGCTCACTTTTTTATGCTACAATACGTGTGTCTCCACCCATGTCCTCAATTTACCCACGAATTTCCCACGGTTCTTTTTTTTTTTTGACACAATCCTATTCCCTTATATACATATAGTTTCTCTTATAATTTCTTCCATAAATCAACCAAATCATATATTATACCCAAAATTCAACCATTACAATTATATGTAATATATATACACAAACAAAAAGTGAGTCACTCATGATTCCATGTATGGCTAACACTCCAAAGAAATCCACCAAAACAATCTCCTCCTCCTCCTCCTCCCCGACCTCGGGAAAACACCCAACATACCGCGGAATAAGGTGCCGCAGCGGGAAATGGGTGTCAGAGATTCGCCAGCCAAGAAAAACCACGCGCATATGGCTCGGCACCTATCCCTCGCCGGAGATGGCCGCGGCCGCCTACGACGTCGCCACCCTCGCCCTCAAAGGCGGCCAAGTCGCATTGAACTTGCCCGATCACGCCGCCTCATTTCCCATCCCGGCCTCCTCTTCGCCGCACGACATCCGCCGGGCTGCCGCCGGCGCGGCCGAGCTCATGCGTCCCAAAGCGGCCGCCGGCTGTGAGGAGACGGCGGCGGCGGAGGATGCGAAAATGGTGAGCGAAATGCATGCGTATGTTGATGAGGAGGAGTTGTTTTACATGCCTAATTTGCTCGTGGATATGGCGGAGGGGATGCTCGTTAGCCCGCCTCGGTTGGAGACTTCGCCGTCGCCGGATGAATGGCCAGAGATTTTCGGCAGTGATCGCTTGTGGAGCTACTTTTAGTAGTGTTACTTGAAAAACACAGATTTTGCATGTTTTTAATACCTGGATTTGGTTCGTTTTAATTGTCAATCATGAAAATCATAGGGTAAAAATGAAATTAAAAAGAAGAAAATTTTGCATATAATAACTTGATTGTGGAGGATACGTTGAATAGTGCATGATTAGAGATTTTATTTTATTGAAATTGATAGGGTATTATATTTAGGGTTGCATATCAACAATGGATTACAAGTAGAGTGATACGATGATGATAATGATTATTATTATTATTATTATTATTATTATTATTATTATTATTTAGTTAGTTAATTATGGATTTGCATATCTTTTCCATATCTTTTGTCTTGCTCATTAAGTTAGTATCTACTATTATAAATAGTGGACATTGTTCTTTAGTTCATTAATTCAATAAATATCAATTATCCTTCTATTTTATTTTCTCTTACTCTCTTTCCTTTCAAACGTGCAAAACGCACAAAATCATAATTTTGACGCCGGATTGATCGACGGGCAAAAGCTCCCGCGACGTTCGACGCAAAATCTACGAGTTAAGGAACTTCATCCTTAACAATTGGTGCTTTCATTCTCGAACTCATGGCCGAAGTCAATCTTCATTCATGGCCAGAGATATCGCAAGCATCCGAAGGCTTGCAACTGAATTCAACAGCAGCAACGTGGGAGTATATCCACGCTTGTCTCGCCCGACTCGAGACCCGATTGGTTGAGCATAAGCGCGGGGTAGCAGCAACGCTCCCTCCGTTGCAACCCGAACCGGACCCACCGGATGGCCCCCCGCTGTACACCGTCCCACAGCAGCAATTCCAGATCACCTGCTACCAGCCGCCGCCTCCAATCAGCCGCCCACTGCTGCGACCCCCACCAAACCCACCTAACGGACAGCCGTGGAACTACGTCCTGCCTCGTCCCAACCAGCAAGTCCCGACCTATGGTCTTGTGTCGGCGTATGATCCTGAGCTTTACCGTCACCAGTTCAACCCTCCCGCAGCCCTGCAGCCGCCCTACACCTACATGGATTCATACGCGCTGCTGCGAAGTCCTTATGACGGACCTCAGAATCCACCGCTTCCTCCATACAAGCCGGACAGAGACCAATTGCACCACGGCCACCAGCCCATCGACTATCAACAACCACCGCTGACAGCAGGCGCCGCCGCAAACCTACCCCACCAAAACTACCAGCCCGTTGGACAGCAGCGCTGCACCAGGAAGCCCCCACTCGACTCGCCAAGGTTGTGCACGCAGCATGGATACTCTCAGCCTCATCAACCGCCTCAGCAGCCACCCCACACCGCGCTCAGACAGCCCACTTGCTGGGACCCGCCATGGGTGCGCACGCAGCAGAGTTCTTCGACCTATGATCAACCGTCGTTGTTATATCCGCAACCTCCCGATCAACCGGATTGGCAATGTCTCCCAACGACTAATGATGTCGGCCATATGGAGCCTCTCGACATGCCACGTGATCCAGTGACACCGGAGTCTGAACCAAGCCTAATGGTGGCTGACTTGGCTTCACAGCTCGAGCGTTTGATTGCTATTGTCAGGGAATTGGGGTCTCAGATGGATTCACGTGAACGTTGCCTGGGTTATCCACACGCCGCAATGAGGCCGACGAGCCATCTCCGCAGAGCCGCCCCATTGGCCGCTACAACTGCTGTCTCGTCCACGAATCTGCCCCCGCCAGCTCCTTCGTGCAGCCCCGATATCAATGGAGATGAGGGCGAATTGTTAGACGATGACCCACTCCCACTAGCCGTGATATCTCAGTCGGGCGACTCCAATACCATTCCAACATCGGTCCCTCATTTTGTACTTGTTGTTGTCCCCGGTTCTATAAAATTGGGGATTTCAGAGGGTGTGAAGCGCGACTGCTATAGTTCTTCTCTCGGCAAGAGTAGAGTTACAGAGAAATTTCTCAATTTGGATGATATAGGTTTTAATGATGACGCGAATCCAATTGATGGTGATGTTGCAAGAATGAATCATCGACCAACATCGCTTGACGGTGATAAACGGTGGATTCCTCCGCGCAAGGACACGTCGTGTTTGAGCATTATGGGACGCGTGGACAAGCTTCCCATTTTAACGATGAATTTTGGCAACCACAATAGTCATCCTTTGATGATTTTTGATGGAGGTGATGCAGGGAGACGCTCAACTATTCGGTGTATGTTTGATCCAGGAGGATTCCTCGACGCTCATCGTTGCTTCATGGTTCCCACCTTGAGGACAAGGTGGATTTCAACCGTGGGGGAGTTGATACGATGATGATAATGATTATTATTATTATTATTATTATTATTATTATTATTATTATTATTATTTAGTTAGTTAATTATGGATTTGCATATCTTTTCCATATCTTTTGTCTTGCTCATTAAGTTAGTATCTACTATTATAAATAGTGGACATTGTTCTTTAGTTCATTAATTCAATAAATATCAATTATCCTTCTATTTTATTTTCTCTTACTCTCTTTCCTTTCAAACGTGCAAAACGCACAAAATCATAATTTTGACGCCGGATTGATCGACGGGCAAAAGCTCCCGCGACGTTCGACGCAAAATCTACGAGTTAAGGAACTTCATCCTTAACATAGAGCAAATTCAATTCCAAACCCTGAATTTTTTTTTGCTAAACCCCTCTTTTGTTGGTATGTGTGTGTAAAATTGATGATTAAAGTGCCATTGTGTAACGTTTTTTTTATAATGTACTTGTTCTAAGCTCTCAATGATTATGTATGTATTTTAATTTGGATAGAGCTTGTTTCTATTTTAAGTTGACAGATATATGTTGATATATAGTAGTGTTATTAATTGTGATTAATTTTTGTGAAGGGCCATAAGAAAGGGACAGAGAGTTCTAGGGATTGAGTAAGTCAAAATAATCATCAAAGAGAGGAGTAAGAGAGGAAAGGGATGTGTGTTGAAATCGGAAAATTAATTTGGGGTGTTGATGAACCGAAATTTTGAGACGCAGACGATTTTGAAAACAATGGAAATGATAAGAGACATTGGAAGGACCATTTCTTACACCTACGACTTTTGTGCAAACCAAATTTTATCTCATCACATTTCCAATCATTACATATTTACTTTTCACCAATTTTAAATTTGATGGCTTAGAATCGAGAAAATATTAGGAATTGGGTTAAGAATCGCTATTATAATTAAGATGATTTTGGTAGCAGAATAAGAAGATGAGCAAGATGTATAATATTGACCTTTGAACTGAAATTTTATTGCTTCATGTTTTTACTGCTCATAATTTTAGGTAATTTTTATTTAATTTATTTTTGGGTTTAGATTATTTTGTCATGAAATAAGATTCGTTTGAATCCTATCAATATTTTAATATCATGCGCTATCACATATTGTGCAATATATGCTTATTATTGAACTTTAATTTTCTTTCCATTGAAGAGTTTTTGTTTTAAAATTAGGTGTTCATTACATGTTAATGTTAGTACGTAATGCTTGGTTTATAATTTAACAGATATCTTACTTTTAGATAAAGTACGGAGTACTTGCGAATTCCAAATATAGTCGCTTTGAATACAAAATTAATAATCTTCAACAGGTTGTTGGCATATAAAGAATAATAATTTTATTTAAAAATAAAGATTTACTTAATTTCTTATTTTTCATGTGCACTCCAATAAGAATAAGATTATCACTGTTTACGGGAAAAAGATGAATAAGAAAGGGTGAAACTGAAATCATCTTTCATACTACAAATTAAACTAAGAAAAATTATGCTCCGTATGAAGAATTTAAAGGGAGAGAATTATATTATCCCTCATTTACCGTGATATAGTATTTATCATTAAAAAAATATCAGATCCTTATTTTTATTACTTATCACAAGAGAAATGGTACATGAATTCGATAAGCTATGTACATGTTCTTATAAATATTGAGATACAGGCAATTAAAATACTAGTCAATTTTTCACATTAGCTTGTGAGCTATAGTAAAAATGAAAGAAATGAATCTTATAAGATTCTGCATATAGTATCAGTTTTTACTCAAAACATTACGTTTTTTGTAGTTATAGTATTATTAGCATTGTTACACCTTAAAACAGTAAATAATAGTAGTTTATAAACTTTTTGAACTAATTACACAATTTCGATGTACTACAAAATTGAATGTTTAACCTGCGTAAATTGTGTGATATAAAACTCGTATTAACATTAATTTTACAAAAAGTGGAATTGCGTTTGAATAATGATGAGATACTCCTATTATATGTCCAAGAGGAGGAAGGGCATCCAAAAGGACCAAAATCACTGGAGAGACACGTGAGTAAATATGAGAAGGAATTTGGCCTACCCTGATATATATAAATACTATTGCTAAAATGACCCATACACATTTTATATACACGTAAAAGTCGGGTATGCATGTATGCAAGCATACAGTAATACATCCAAATTATGTAGTAAAACATTCTATAACTATATACAACTAAGATGTCATGCTCTCTGTAATAACCGACTCCATCTTCTCCCTAACACTCAACGAGTCAACTCATTGGACAATTACTTATAATCCTTGTAGCCATTTTATTTTGGAACAAACCACCAACCTATTCTAAACCATTCTCTAACAAAACTCCATCGTTTTTACATAAAACATGACAAATTCAACACCTACAATTTTTTTTTGCTATGATAATTCGCAAAAGAAACAATTTATAATCAGTCAAATAAAATACAAACCTGTAAACAATTGCAACATGTAAAACTTGTAAACATGTTAATAAATCCAAAAATGAGAAGGATTGTGTAAGTTGTTGTTGGATTCTGCATGTGTTTCAAGAGGAGAAAGCTGAGTGAGATTAGGGCATGTGTATAGACATCCATATGAATTTACGTTGCCAACATCTACTGAGAAGAGCTATGCATTGTGGAGATTGGGTAGGTTTCAAAAGGTATCCAATTGAAAAATGCCATTAAATTGGTTGTGCCTAATATCAAGTTCCAAGGAGAGCAAATTAGTACAAAAAATCCTTCAGAAATAAGAAATCTTAATTTAATTTCATGCCTAAATTTGAATAGATTGTGGGTGTTTTAGTTTAAAAAATAGTAATATATTAACGTCGTAAGTGATCAATGAAATTGCGGATGAAATTTTAGGCTCAACTCAATTCTGGAATGAGAGGAGAGAGTGGGCGGTGGAGTCGGCATTGGGCGGAAATGGGGTTGTCTGAGAGCATCCACAGTGGTGCGGATGTCCCGGCGGACATCCCCGTGGACATCCAAAAACACCTCCTGCTACGTCATAAGGACTTTCCACTGCACAGCGGCGGACATCCGCGCCGTATTTATAGAATTTTCAGAAAAAAATATAAAATAATCGGGACGTCCGTGGGGTAAACGCAATAGTGGACGTCTGTGGGGTAAACGCAATTTTCGGGAACGCTGCGGAACTCCGATGTCCGCAACGGACGTCCATATCCGCATCACCACAGCGCAACGGCAGACGTCCCGCGCCGAACTCCGGCACGCCGGCCGGACATCCGCCGGGATGGGCGCCATTGACAACCTACATTAATGTCAGGTCAATTAAGAAAGGAGTGGTTTATTCTTCTTTATTTACATTAGTTTTTTTTTTTTCTTTTTTCGTGGACTGTCTTATAAAAAGTTGCTAAATTTTAGGACTTCAACATTTTTATACTACAAAAAATTGATAAATTATAGAACAAAGTAGTGGCATTAATAAATAATACTCTCACTAGATACGAAATACTTACTTTTCGGCATAGTTTTATATTGTGTTATTAATAAATAATACTCTCACTAGATACGAAATGGAGTACTTACTTTTCGGCAGAGTTTTATATTGTACTATTATTTTATGAGATAAGTTAAAAGAAATTAAAATAATACAGAAAAAAATAGAAATGATAGTAATATTATTTTTATTTTAGAAAATGTATAAATTTTAGTAGGATAATCGGAAAAAAGAAACATTCTATTTTTAATAAGACAAATATTGAAGGTATTTGCTTTTGTATTCTTAAACATCTGTTAAATTTTTATTTTGACTATATTATCAACTAGACAATTTGTCTATAAATGCACTAAATTATTCTCGATCTCGAACGTTAACCAAAACACCAACTTATATATTATACTAAGTTAAATATTTTAATTTGTTGTAATCCCTTTAATCTCATTTCTCATTTTTCGTTCTTACTTCCAAGTTCCACCTCATTTTTTTTAAATATAAATTATAATTTAACAAATAAATTATTTGATTTAATGTACTAATACGATATTATTCATTGCCTATAATATGACATCATTAAGGTTGACGTTCATCAATTTATATTAATTTTAGAATTTTGATTAGTTGCTAAATCAAAACAAACCAATAATTTAGTAATTTATAGATATATTTTAAAGTTATCAACAAAATTAAAAGTTAGTGAAAATTTAAGAATTTAGAGACAAATTATCCTCAATTAACCCAAGCTAATATAAGAATGTTTCAATATTTTGTCCTATTATACGAGAAAAAATACGAATCAAATGCTCAATATACCAAAATACAAAAATGTAACTTAGAATTGAGAGAATTGTTGATGAATGAATGAATGGTGGCACTGCCAATTTGTCGAATCCTACACACTCGAACAACTCTCTTTTTCCCCACCTTTGTATTTGAAGAATCTTTCACTAAATGGAGCATGTAAATAGATTCACACCTTTGGTCATTATTTATTTAATCACTTCTTGTTGTTTGCAATGGTATCTATCAATCAAGAGTAGAGAGCAGTGTGTAGTAAATACTAACTTTATAATTACAACAAGGCTTCCTCTCATCTAATTCAACTTAAACTAAAAACCAAAGGCAAAAGAGACACCTAAAATGCCAAAGCTTCAAAAGGACAAAATAAACCCCCCACTATTCTAAACCATGCACACTCCTCTCCAATCGCCATTGCTACTACACACAGGCACTCACCCCTCAAACTCTCCACCTGCTGCCGATTCTCCTCCCTGCAAACGCCCGATCTCCATCTCCACCTCCACCTCCGCCAGCTTAAGCTGCTCCTCCAGCCTCCCCAAATGCTCGCTTATCACCCGTATATCCCTCTCAATCTCCCCCCCTCCTCCCACTCCGCACCTCAATCTGCTCCATTATCCCCTTAGCCCGACCCACAACAACTTCATCACCCGCTCCCTCACCGCCCCAAATTTGAAACCATACCTCTCTAAGTCCAACACCGTCTCCTTAAGGTCGTCCGCCACACTCTTCGGATCGCTGAACTTCAGCACGCGGCTCGCCTCCACCGCGTTCGTGAAGGTCACCATACACCCTATTGCCAGCCCCTCCCGCTGGCTCTCCTTGAAGGCACTCAGCAGCTCAAAATGCGGCCTCTGTGGCATCCTCCGCAGCACCTCCATCGACTCAATCGATTTCCAAATAGCGTTCCGTTTCACAAACGGCAGTTTCTGCGCAGAATTTGGTGCCCTAGAATCATCATCATCATCATCATCAATCAATGGCAGCATCGCTGGAATGTGTACATCCTGTATCCGTTTCGAGCGCCGCTCTCGATCATACTCAACATCATCTCCGACTTCATCAACATGCTCTGTTTCTCCATTTGCGTGTTCAATTTGGGGCTTGTGCCTTTTCAGAGAAACCCTAGAATCAGAAAAGGTCGATTTTCTTCTACTTTTCGACGACTTTGGCGTCGATGACGCCGCCGCCTCGGCGACGCCTTCAATTACCCATTTCCCATCCTTCCATTCCAAATGCGGCCTCAATTCCGGCCGATCCATCTTCTTAGTAGAATCCCTGTGCTCAAAATACACAATGTACTCATTCATCTTAACCTTCTTCATAATCAATCCACTCCACCACGCATAATCGAAGAACGCATCCACTTTCTCAAAAACCCCAAATTTCCCATCGCCTAGAACCGGAGGGCAAGGCCTAATTCGACCACATTCAACCTCTTCTTCAACACTCCCGCCATTTTTATCCTTCAATTCCACCGAATAAACCCCAATCCCCAAATCCCTCACAATCACCGCCGGAAACCAAGCGCCCCTAAAATCACAATCCCCACCATCTCTCTCAATCGAAACCTCCACCTTCTCTCCCACATTAAAGCCCGAATTCACATTTTCCCCCTTTCTCTGAGGAAAGGTCCAAACCCCATCGGCCCAATCCCAGAGCGGCCGCAGCCTCGACGGCGCAAACTCGCGCTCGTCGGGAGGGTTCTCAAACGTCACCACGAGCCTCTCCCCGCCGTCCACCGAGGCGGTGACGACGCCCTCCCACCAGCCGTCTTTGTAGTACGCTTCGACGAGGTCGTCCACCTCGAAGCGCTTGCCCGCCTTGTGCGGCGGCGGAGGCGGAGGCGTCGACGAACTCGTGCAGGCGGCCCGACCGGCCTTTGCGCGCCAGGAGAGTTTTGTACGTCAAGTGAAGCTTCCCCTGATTTTCGGGGTCGATATTTCTGGGAAGAGGGACCACGTTGCCGACGAAACGTACGCCTGCGTCGCTTTCCTGTACTTCAACTGCGGAACCCACCGGAAAATGGTGGCCGGCGCTGAGTGGTGAGTTTTGGGGATGTTCCGCTTCCTCTTCTCCCATTTTTTTTAATGTTTTGGAAAAGTGAATTTTTGAATAAAAATCATCTCTTTTCAGGTTCCAGTCTTTTATTTATTTCCCATCATTGCAGAGCACGCAGAAAAGTTTAAAAACCCAATAAATATTGATTTTTCGAATAAATATTGGAAAACAAAGTTTTATTTATGGAATTTGATTTGTCTGTTTTATAAAAGAAGGAATGATATATTTTTCATATAGCGATAAAAATCTTATGAATTCATATAATCGATTAAGATTATCGACAAATTAAAGAATTATGCATGTGCAAGATATTTACTTACTTAAGTATACTGACTGTAGTCTGAATCATAGTAATAGGCTAATAGCTATAAACAGGAAAAGAGAATCAATAACTATTATATACACGCCACTGAAATTTTGAATATCACTCCATTTAGAAGAAAAAAGAGAAAGTTACCTGCCAACAAATGCAAGGGCTCTTTGGGTACGCCACTAAAATATTTCGAACCCACTTTAATCAGATAAACCCCGTATTTGGTGTTAAAGTGGAGAAGCTCACAAGCAAGATCAATATTCTCCGTGTTACCCTCCCTATTCAATTACTACTACTAAGAACATCTAGCGGACGAGCGACCAGTGAGCCGCTCGTCCGTCGCGCTCGTCTACTATTGCGACCGGCGAGTGGCTCGCGACGAGCTAGACGGGCGACCTCTCATCTGTCGGATTTCTCGTTTCGTCCGTCTGCTCGTCCGCTATTGTGAGTCCTCAACGGACGAGAGCATTTTTTGATTTTTTTACTTTTTATTTTTTTTTTAAATTTCAACTCTATGTATCCGGCTCGTTACACTTCATTTCATTTGCACTTCATATCATACCCAACGATCGTCGAAAATGAAGGTCTAAAACATAAACATATCATACTAAACTATAAAGATTCAAGGCATACCAAACTTTGTTTAAATTGTTGTTTTTTTGTTGCATTGTATTATTTTAATTTTTTTATTTAATAAAATTATTATTGCACTTTCTCCACCCGTATTCGTGTCGAAATTTTAATTCCGTAATTGCATATTTGTGAATTTGTGAATTTTTATTATTATGCTTGTCCGCCGGCATGTCCTAGTGCTTGTCCACTATTGTGTAGTGGGATGTCCTAGTGATGCGGCAGTGGGGTGCGAAGTCCTAGTGACGTGGCAGAAGATGTTTTTGGGAAGTCCTAGTGCTAGTCCGTGGGGAAATCCTTCCTATTATGTATGCTCTAAAGAATTGAATTACACATTTATACTCCCGCGGTCCTCAAATGGGGTGTTCAGTTTGCAAGATTGTATCCGAAATTAAATTTGTAGTGTGTTTGATTCATGAGATTCAATCTCACAACTCAATCATAGATGGATAATCATGGGATAATTAGTCATTACTAACCCCCTATGACTAAAATGATCTCATAACTCAATCCTAGATTATATCTTGGTATTATTTTATCTTGGCAACCGAACACCACAAAAAAATATGAACTATTTCCTTTTACGTCCGTCCCTAAAGAGTATGAACTTTCTAATTTTAAAAAAATGCAAACAACATACTACCAATACACATAATTTTATTTACAACTTATATCATTACCATTAACACTTATATCATTATAATAATGTGGACATCACTCTCCACTAACATTATTTCCATTATCCTTTCTCCCATCTCTCTTACCTTTTCCCTTATTTATTAAAACTCGTGCCGAACCCAAAGTTCATACTCTTTGAGGACGGAGAGAGTATCAGAAAACAATTTTACTTATTCAAAATAAAAAATGCTGCTCAAAATTGGGACGATTTTTGGTATTGTTCCGATAAAGATTTACAAAGTGTACTCAAACTTATCCGGCTAACTATTTATCTTAGAGCATTAGCAGTGGTGCGGATGTCCCGACGGACATCCCAAAAACACCTCCTGCCACGTCATACGGACATCCTACAGCGGATGCCACGTCATACGGACATCCTCATGGACATCCCGACAGACTTCCCACAATAATAAAAATTCACAAATTAAACAATTTCCAGAATTAAACAATTTACGGAATAAATTTCGCCACGATTACGAAATAAAAATTTCATTAAATAAAAAAAGAAAGGTACATTTCAACAAAAAAAAACTAAAAAAGTACACTTCAATAAATACAAATTTCATCCACGATGACCCCTCCGCTGCCATACTTCTTCAATTATATCGTTCTGGAGTCGAATATGGGCTTGTTTTTGGCGCATGTCGTGTTGGTTATTTTAGTGTAATCGGATTAACTTGATTGATCAATATTGTCATAATGAGACATCATATAAGTTTGGAAGTGCGGAGTGCACGCTTGTTTGAATTCATTATGATTAGACAGAGGTTCGGGGGCAGCGCCCCCGAGTTGCGGGGTCCAAGGGGCAGAGCCCCTAGCTGGGGTCGAGCTGATTTACATTAAAGTTGCTGTGTAGAAAATTCAACCGGAAATATAATTTCTGATAGTCGAAGGATTGATTTACAATGTTCGAAACTCCTTAAAAATGTCCGTAACATATATAGAGTTTTTAAAAAAAATAAAAAATCGGGACGTCCGTGCGGACGTCCGTTGTGTCAACGCAATGACAGACGTCCCAGGAATGCCGCAGAACTCCGGTGTCCGCAGCGGACGCCCTTATCCGTGCCTCTCTCGCCTAATGGCGGACGTCCCGCGCAGACGTCCGGCACGCCGGTCGGACGTCCGCCGAGACAGGCGCCATTGCTGATACTCTTACGGTAAAATTTGAGGCCCAAATTTCACTGGATGTTCCACAATCATTTCTTCTCACTTCAAGAGTAGTAACCAAGATTAGATTTAATTATTTTTTTCTTTAGCTAATAAGGCCACTTGCAACGTGTCACGCGAGTGGCTCGTATTCCGTCACGAAGGGATGGGACGGCGGCGTGACGCGTTGCAGCACCCCGTCTCGTCCCCAGCCCGTTCCGCATTCCGTCACGCCGCGACGGTTGGCGAGACGTCTCGCCACGCGCCGATGCGACGTGGCGCGCTCCGGCGCCATGCGTGACACCCACTCGCCGGCCCGCGAGTGGGCATCGTCACGCTGACGCAATAATTCATTTTAAAAAAAATTGAATTAAATAAAAAATAAAAATAAAAATAAAAAATGAAAAACGGTAATATTACCATTATAATACCGGTTTTTCAATTTTTTATTTTTTAATTATTTTTTTACTCTATAAATACTCCTATTTCATCCTCATTTCACACACAAATACACATCTACTCTTCCCAAATCATCTTCATTTCCTCTCCAATTTTCATCTAACCTCTCATCACAAAATGTCCGGCGATGGAAACTCTGGCGGTGGCGGCTCCGGCGGGTTTGACATCAACGCATTCGGCGACTGGGGGTGCATGTACAATGTCCTCGGTGGCGGTTCCGGTTCGTCGACGCCAGGCACCCAGGGTTCGTCGATGCCGGGGGGGGTTCCAACCACCCCATTTTGATGTGGATGCATACGCCCTTCCCTCCGCCCCGAGGTATTCGCAGGGATTATCCCAGATTCGAAAGGATTATTTCGTTGATCCCACTCCGGAAGAAGGCCGAGGCGGTGGAGGAGGCCGAGGCGGAGGAAGAGGCTAAGGCGGTGGAAGCTCCAGCGCGGAGGCGTAGGCAGACGAGGATGAAAAGGATCTAGGCCGACATCCGTATAGCCCCAAAGAAACGCTGGCGGTGTACAACGCCTGGATCAGCGTCTCGTATGATCCCATCGTCGGGAATCAACAACCCAGGAAATGCTTCTGGGAAAAGGTCACTGAGGCCTACCATTAAGCCGAAGAGGTCCTGATGTGTAATTTTCGAGTTCAAGAATCAAGTGTAGGATCACACAAGTTTAATAAAAATAACTCTAATATTACAACGATACTGCAAGAATACAGCGTCGAATGTAGTACTTCGAGTATCGAACCACATTGTGGCGTTTGATTATTTAACAAGAATTGACAAGATTAATAAACTAAATTTAAGAACTAAAGTACGAAAGTGGAGAAACTCAAGAGATTAAGAACATTGCTCCCAACAACATTCGGATGAATCACTATTGTATTTATTCTATATTCAAATTCATAAGCTATTGAGAACGATGATCAATTTTACACTCTAAAAGTATTGAACATACTTAAAGAATTATAGTACTAATGCTAGCTGAACACATAGCTAAAAGTACATACTCATTAGACTAATATTCCTGCGGAAGCGTGGTAAATACTAGACTAACTCCTTAAGACTAACAAATATTATGGTTAGATGAACACTTAACACATAAACATCTTCTCATCAAACTAAACTCATACGGATGCATAGTAAGTATTAATTCAACTTTAAAGACTTTTTTACATCAATATTCACTTGTACATTTATCTCTGAACAAGATAAAATTAACAAGTTTTTCATCTAAGTTTTCATCCAATTTCCAAGTTAAAGAGACATTGGAAGTTAAAGAGACATTGGAAAGAGGCAATTAATATACTACATTTGATGCATCAAAATATAGCATAAATAAAATCCGAACCATAGACGAAAACCAAAGCGAATGATTAAATATAGAATCTCTACAATCAATTCATCCTACTAGTGTAGGAGCAATGGAGAAAAACTAGCCACACATGCTAAAGAAGAAAAACCATAAGACTAATGGTGTTCTCCGATAGCCGGCGGTAGTCCGTCTCCGAGATGATGAAGATTGGATGTCGGATCCTCCTCCCTTCTTCTTCCTCTTCTCCCTTCTTTTCTATCCAATTTCGTCTCTGTCCAAAACCGTCTCCTATCTCCCTGTCTAATTCTCCCTTTTCTTCTTTCTTCGCACAAAACTGCCGAGAAAACTGCTGAAATGCAGTTGAAATTGATCCACACGGCCGGGTAGATTTTTGCAACTGAAAATATCACCCGGTCGGGTGGCATTCTCTGGACTCCGCGTGTAAGAAAAATTGCACCCGGCCGGGTGGAATTAGCAGACATAAAAATACACCCGACCGGGTGCCTCCCTTTGAGAGCTTTCTGGGCAGTTTGGCGAATTTTTGCACAACTTTTTAACCATCCGGGCTTCATTCCTACACCATAAAACATACTTTTGCAAGCATCAAACTATATAAATCATGTAAAGTTAGGGGAATAAAAACGTACAATTTGATTCGCATCAAATACCCCCAAACTTATTTGCTTGCTCGTCTTCGAGCAAGATCACATAAAACACAAAACTTTAAAGCTCAACTCACAAAAGTTTTCATAAGAGCGAATCATGTAGGGACGTGAATGATAAAATCTAAACCCCCAACATTTCCAATCAAAATCTCCCACTCTCAAGAACAATCACTCATCAACCTAGAACTTCAAGTCAAGGTCCATGTTAAAGTAAGTCCAAGCATAAGATCATACAACTCAAACCGTCGTCATTGACTCGTCAAGCATTACTAATCACATAGACTCGCGGATTTCAAATCAAACTTCTTCAACTCTACCAAGCTATTTACAAAACATCCACAATGTATCAACAATAAGATCCAAGGTCTTTGATAAAAGGTTGTAATGGGGCTAGGGATGAGGTAGGATAAATATGGATAGTGAGCTCAAAGGCTACACATTTGAGTGCCAAATTCTTCCCCTCTACAACTTCCTTCCAAAGATCAAACAACAAGATTTTACAACCAAACTCTCACTTCCCCAAACTTGAGATCCATTCTAGACAAGATTACATCTTACAAATAGAAGCTCTATCTTTATTTCATCAAACTTTTTCTTTCTTTTCATTTTCTTTTTTAGATAAGAACTCGACTTTTGCAAATTTGGAGGTCGTCTTTTTTTTTTTTTTTTCTAAGAACTTCATTCTTTTCACCTATGCATTACATCAAGTCTCAAAATGTCTACACTTTTACAAGACACCACCCAACACTCAAAACTCAAACGACAAAGCTCAAACTCGTATTTAGCACCCAAATAGTAACAAGGTTTATTGATGAGGCTAAAATGAGGCTTATTTAAGTAGCTAAGTGAATGGCTAAGTGTTTACACAAATAATGGGGATTTAAGCTCAAAGTGGCTTCTAGGGGGTCATTTGATGGACTAGACATGTGATCATTTGGCCATGGAGTTCATCTTAGTGCCTTATCTTCCCATATCATTAACACAAATGAATGCAAGCACACAACTCGATAAAGCAAATCGATCCAAGATAATTTCCACAAGACATGTGACATTCATACTCTCCTCAACTCAAGAAATCGGTTGTAATCACAACCTGCTCTTTCAAATAAATTCATGCACCAATTTCATCCATCCTAAGCTTCAAAGATCAAGAAAAATCAAGCAAGATTTCCCAACCAGAAAGCCGAAGATCTAGCATGCACCCGTCAAATACATGATTCAAAACACCTTTATCATACAATACACCCAAGAAACATGCATAAAAATCATTGAAACTCAAACAACCCCCCCCAAACTTGAATGCTACATTGTCCTCAATGCATGCAAAGCAGAACATAAAAAGTAAAGGGATAGGATACTCCCCCAAACTTGGCATGAAACCCATAGTGCATTCGGGTGGGAGGGTGGGTGTATATTCCTTTGTAGGTGTATGACTCGACTTATTTTAACACAAGTGATACCCGCAAGTGTACGGGGCTAGTGTAGCAATTAGTAAGCAAGAGTATTGTATCCCACAAAGACAATTTTATATCAACTTAACTACCAAGAACAAAAATCAACTACTATCTAGACAATCAAGAAAAGTTTGGTTTGTTCTAACAACTAATAAAAGCATATAGTAAGCAAGTAACAATTAAGAACAAGGAAACACGGTGTGAAAAGGATGTGGAAAGATAATATAGGGAAAATTACAGAACTCAAGGATCCGATGCACAATTCCAAGCTCTTATCCAATCGATTTGCCTTACCTTTTGGTGTCTCTAGAGTTACTAAGCCGACAATTATAGATTAAACCCCTTCCCGAGGTGAGAAACCTGTAGATTAGGGGCTAGGATCGAAGTCCCCTTCTAATCCTAAACTCCTAACTCCCAAAAGCTCGATTAGGTCAATGACTTCACTCAAAACCTCAACTCTCCCGAGTTCTATTATATTAAGGTGTGCATTATTCTTATTTCCATATTAATTATTTCATCTCTCGATTAATCTAATTAGTCCTACACAAGCAATTGGTGATCAAGCAATTGAAAGGAATAAACCCAAGAATAATCAAATAACTACAAGAGCAAGGCAAGAACAAAATCAATCGGATAAAAACTATGAAATCAATGCATCATCACCAAGAATTCTACAAGAGATGTTTAGCTACTCATGTTCTTCATAAAAACCCTGTTTGAAACAAAAGATTCTACGAAATACATGAAGAAAAGATTAAGATACTCCTGTAAGAATGAATCTACGGAATGGCAACTTCAATCTTCCGATTGGAAGTCTTCAATCTTCAATTCTCTCTCTCAAAGTGTTCTTCGGGGTGTGTGTGAGTGTTGGAGGCGGTAGGTGTAGAATGCTTGAACCCTAGGCTTTTTCTTCTTTTAATCCCCATCAAAAAATCGTATTTTTGGCATAAAAATACGCCAAAACAACGTACCCGGCCGGGTGGAATTATAAAGGGTAAAAATCACCCGGCCGGGTGATGATTTTCGACCAGTTTCTGACCAATTTGCGACACCCGACCGGGTGGAATTATAGGGTAATAATTCACCCGGCCGCGTGAGATTTTTTTGGACAGCGCGGCTTTCGTAGATCGGCCATATCTCTCTCATCCGAACTCCGATTGGTGCGTGTGAGGTACCCACGCGAAGCTCTTTCGATGATGAAGACAACGGTCGCCTCAAAATAGGATTTGGACCCCATCTTGTTAGGAAGATTAACGTTTGAAGCAGACCCCAGCCTCGTCTTGGCTCATTTTGACCCTCTTTTACCTATTTTAACTTTAAACACTAGATAAACTCATCAAAGCATATTTATAGTGAAATATGGACATAAACTCTAAGATAATGCAATGAAAGTATACAAAAGATCATGTTTAATGTCCAATAAAACAGTTAAAATCCGAGTTTATCAGTGTACTCTCTCATAAGCTCCAATGTAAATCCTATCTCCATGTTGCTCCTACACGAACAAAAAAAATTAAAACAACATAAAAAGAAAAATACTCAATTCATTAAAATACATCGAAGGAAAGAATTGAGCAAACAAAACCCTCGATTTATTAAGAGAAAATAAAAAACTAAAAACTCATTGGGTTGCCTCCCAACTAGCGCATTTGTTTAAAGTCGTTGGCTCGACTTAGTCTTCTAGCTACAACTCTGAAACAAAAAATAAAATGTTAGAAAACTATACAAAAATAAAAACAAAAAGAATCCTAAATTAAATAACCAGTTGCCTCCCCGGCAACGGCGCCAAAACTTGATGTGTAATTTTTGGTCTATTAAAACAAGATAGTTTTGCACTCAAGTTCAATTAAATTACCCAAATATTACCAATTCACTGCAAGATTACAGCTTCGTGTGTAGTAAAAGAGTGTCGATCCACAGGGAAGGTAAAGATTATTTAACTTTAAAACAAACAAAACACATACTAAAGAGATAAATTGATTTGAACATTTTGGTTAAAGATCATGCAAAAACAACTACAAGAAATTAAACGATTGAGACGAATGAAGAGAAGAAATGGTTACTCCAAACAATTGTAGACAACAAGAGGATTTATCTTATATATTCTATTCTATCTCATAACATGCGGGACAATTACAAGCTAAATAAGATGAAAGCACTAAACATGCTAATCACCAATGGTTAAAGAATAGCTAAACACATATTCTTAAAACCAACTTTCACAATTCTAAAATCCTACGGAAGCGCTAGATTCATAGAACAGTGTCAAATATGCTCAACATCCATTATCAAATTGCTATCTAAACGAATCCAATTGATAATTCAATACTACTTTGGTCCATCTTATTTCAAGCTAAAGAGACATCAAAATAAGAAAGTAAAACTATCACAAAAGATGCACCTTGAGGGATAATTTCATTCAATATACAAGTAGTAAAGACGATCATGAGATAGAAACGACAATAAGACAAATTCATGAAATTAATTTGTCTAACAACATGTTTGGAGCAACACAATATCCTTAGCCTAACATGGTCAAACTAAGAACAAAGCTAATGGAGATAAAAATTATTGAAACCATGGAGCTTGAAGATGATGCTATGGAGGATTCTTCTTTTTCCCACTTCTTCAACCACAAAATGCATTCCCTCCTTAGTCACTTTTTTTCTCCCAATTTTCTGCTCTCAATTTTGATGAGTCAAATTGCTTCCAGGTCCGTATCCTGCTCTTCTCTCCCTTTCTCCTTCTTTGATAACAGAGTAATCCAAACGGTGGTGTACCCTCTGAACGTGTGTGCATTCACAGTTTTTTTTAATATTTTTTATAACCTGCGCAACATAAAAGACACCAAACACAAACACAATATATATCCCACAACCGAAAGCGAGACCTCTCGACAACTTCGGGGTAAGTCCTATAAAATGTGTATGCTTGAGTGAAAACTAAACTACCTAAACTAAGAGTTAGAAAAATATCACCTATAAAATATACTCCTTCGTCTTCAAGTCCAGACGTGGTAGATGGCTATCACCCCCCAAGAACACGAAGTAAGTACCTTCAAAATAAAAAGAAAGATCAAATAAAATAAAACACAAATAAACAAACTAGAAATTAAACAATTTATTGCCTTCCCCAGCAACGGCGCCAAAACTTGATGTGTAATGTTCGAGTTCAAGAATCAAGTGTAGGATCACACAAGTTTAATAAAAATAACTCTAATATTACAACGATACTGCAAGAATACAGCGTCGAATGTAGTACTTCGAGTGTCGAACCACATGGAGGCGTTTGATTATTTAACAAGAATTGACAAGATTAATAAACTAAATTTAAGAACAAAAGTACGAAAGTGGAGAAACTCAAGAGATTAAGAACATTGCTCCCAACAACATTCGGATGAATCACTATTGTATTTATTCTATATTCAAATTCATAAGCTATTGAGAACGATGATCAATTTTACACTCTAAAAGTATTGAACATACTTAAAGAATTATAGTACTAATGCTAGCTGAACACATAGCTAAAAGTACATACTCATTAGACTAATATTCCTGCGGAAGCGCGGTAAATACTAGACTAACTCCTTAAGACTAACAAATAATATGGTTAGATGAACACTTAACACATAAACATCTTCTCATCAAACTAAACTCATATAGATGCATAGTAAGTATTAATTCAACTTTAAAGACTTTTTTACATCAATATTCACTTGTACATTTATCTCTGAACAAGATAAAATTAACAAGTTTTTCATCTAAGTTTTCATCCAATTTCCAAGTTAAAGAGACATTGGAAAGAGGCAATTAATATACTACATTTGATGCATCAAAACATAGCATAAATAAAATCCGAACCATAGACGAAAACCAAAGCGAATGATTAAATATAGAATCTCTACAATCAATTCATCCTACTAGTGTTAGGAGCAATGAAGAAAAACTAGCCACACATGCTAAAGAAGAAAAACCGTAAGACTAATGGTGTTCTCCGATAGCCGGCTGTAGTCCGTCTCCGAGATGATGAAGATTGGATGTCGGATCCTCCTCCCTTCTTCTTCCTCTTCTCCCTTCTTTTCTATCCAATTCCGTCTCTGTCCAAAACCGTCTCCTATCTCCCTGTCTAATTCTCCCTTTTCTTCTTTCTTCGCACAAAACTGCCGAGAAAACTGCTGAAATGCAGTTGAAATTGATCCACACGGCCGGGTGGATTTTTGCAACTGAAAATATCACCCGGTCGGGTGGCATGCTCTGGACTTCGTGTGTAATAAAAATTGCACCCGACCGGGTGCCTCCCTTTGAGAGCTTTCTGGACAGTTTGGCGAATTTTTGCACAACTTTTTCACCATCCGGGCTTCATTCCTACACCATAAAACATACTTTTGCAAGCATCAAACTATATAAATCATGTAAAGTTAGGGGAATAAAAACGTACAATTCGATTCGCATCAGGTCCCGCCACTGACATTCTGAGGTCGGCTTTGCGGGTCTACTTCGATGACACCGGCAAACAATTCAAATATGTCGATGTTTGGGAGGTCGTCAAGGACGAGGAAAGATGGGCCGACGGTGTGCGGTCCAGCTCGGGCTCAGCCTCGAAGTGCACGAAGCACACGGCGGGTGGCCAATACTCGTCTGGTGATGGCGGCGGGACCCTCAAATTCCCTTATGTCCATGTACATGACCGCCACAATGGCGGACACTTCCAGCATGACGCCTTCCCAATACCAAGCCCATCTTAACGGAATTGCGTTTATGGCGGTACAACTTGGCATTCCGCCTCATCACGGCTTCAGTGCACCTCCACCGCCTCCGGGGGATGATTCGCCGGCAGAGTAGTTTTTTTTTTATTTTCTATAAAATTGTATTTTAAATTATGTCATTTTTAATTTTTTAAGGATTTTAATTATGTGTGTTTTTTATTTTTTTTAATTTTAGGTTGTATTTTTATTTTATGTTGTAATTTTATTTTATTTTGAATGAAGTGTGTTTTTTTTAACTGAATTTGGTTGGAAATAAGAATAAAAAATGAAATTGAATTAATAGTAATTTAAGGGACGGTTAAGGGACGGAGGGTTGCAGGTTCCGTCCCTTAGTTAATTGATGGAGTAAAAAAGTACAGTGGGGCCTATAAATAGTAATTTAAGGGACGGTTAAGTGACAGCGTTGCGGATGGCCTAATGGTTCTAAGAAAAGTAAACTGGGCTTAAACATGGGTTTTTAGATACTAACATGATTCGGCCCGTTTAGTTGAGTTTAATGGTACGTCGATTCGACCCTTAGCTCTTCCAGCACAGGGTCTCCATTATTTTTATTTTTTGAAATTTGAAAATAAGCAGTATATAATATAAACACATAGCATGTCGGTTATGCAATGCATGAAATCAAAAGTGAAAATTCTAATTAGTGTATTTTGTCATCTTTTTCCACTTGAATTCGGAGGATCCCGGCTTGTGGAACCTCTACTTTGCATCTCCATGTTCTTGTTTAGATCTTAGTCACTTTTGGGCTAAGATCATGCTTTTGGAACATTACATTTTGATCGTATTTACGGGTTGGGGTCTGCCTAAACCCCCCGTCCACAAAGGGCGTTTTTGTTAAAAAAAAGTGAAAATTCTAATTATTATTGAGCTTAGATAATAAATCTATTATTTTATTTTTTATTTCTCACTATATTTTAATTCATTAGACATATGGCTCGTAATTTTTGACATGACACGAATTTGCATAAAATTAATGGGTTTGGTTGGATCCTTATCGGGTTGACCCAATAAGAACACGATGGATTCAGATTGGGTTCTGATTATTCGATAAGAAATAAAATTAGCATTTTAATTAATTTTATCAATTAAAAATTATTATACTTTAATTTTATTAATTAGATTTAAATCATGATAAAGTTTTAATCATGCTTTAATGTGTGATATTATATTTTATTGTATAATATCAAGTTTTAATCGTGTAATATTAAAACCTAATTTAAATTGCATTCATGACAGATTTAATGACTCGTTGTAGCGATATAATTAAAGATTGAAAATGAAAATAGATAAAAACACATTTTAAATTTGTACAAATTATATTAATTGGAAAATTTTTAAACATCACTATATCACAAAATTCAAATTCAATCAATCCACAATAAGAGCATCCACATCGGCGAGCAGGGACGCGTCCTTCCGTCCGTACCAGCGGCAGGGAGACGCTGTCCGCCGCTGGCACAGCGCTGCCCGATGCATCGAGCACGCTCGTGCCAGCGAGCAGACGACGTGGCGCGTTCTGATTGACCAACGGCATATCCGTTGGAAAATTATTTTTTTAAATTTTTAAAAAAAATCGAAAATAATACCAAAAAAAATATTTTCACAATCCCAAAAAATTGACTGTTTTTTGCCCGTTTTTCTGTCTCCCCCCCCCCAAATCATCTATAAATACACACATTCATCATCCATTTTTCACATCAAATCATCTCTCATTCATCTCTCATTCATATTTTTCATACAACTTATCTACACCTTCATCTTTCACTCAAAACCTCAAATGGATTTCACCCATCTCATTGCGGAAGCGGAGCGCGAAAATCAAGAATACTACGAACAACATCGTGCCGCTTATGAAGCATATGTCGCAGCGAATACCCCCGCCCCTCCTCCTCAACCAACTAGATCAACTCGCCGCTACATTCATCATGACCGGGAGGGAGCCCACGAAAGGCTCGTTGCCGACTATTTTTCCGACCAGCCGCGGTTTCCGGAAGATTAGTTTAGGCGCCGTTTTCGCATGTCAAAGCGCTTGTTTATGCGTATTGTCAACACATTGTCCGCCCGTGTTGAATACTTCCAAACAGGTCCAGATGCAGCCGGTCGGCAAAGTCTCTCGGCGTTGCAGAAGTGTACGTGTGCCATCCGACAACTCGCTACTGGGCAAACGGCCGACCTCTTCGACGATTATTTGCATGTCGGTGAGTCCACTGGAATCCCTTGTCTTAAAAAATTTTGCGAGGGCGTTCGTTCAGCTTTCGGTGATGAATTCCTTCGGGCACCCACCACCGATGATTGCCAACGGTTGCTTCGTCTTCACGAAACAGTCCATGGCTTTCCCGATATGCTTTGCAGCATGCATTGGAGGTGAAAGAATTGTCCGAAGGCCCGACTGCTTGGAGGGGACAACACTTAAGCGGCCATAAAGGCGGCGGCCCAACACTTATCCTTGAAGCGGTCGCCGACTACCGCCTATGGATTTGGCATGCATATTTCGGTGTTGCCGGATCCAACAACGACTTGAAGGTGCTCTATTCTCCACACCTCTTCAATGATGTGTTGAATGGTGTAGCACCGGCGATCGACTTCACGTGTATACCGCATGGGTTACTATCTTGCCGATGGTATCTACCCAAGGTGGTCGACTTTCGTGAAGACGCTTAGCAACCCGCAAGACCCGAGACGGGTTCTTTTTGCGCAGCGTCAAGAGTCTGCGCGGAAAGACGTCGAAAGAGCCTTTGGGGTCCTTCAAGCCCGATTCAACATTGTGAAGGCCCCGTCTCGACTGTGGTACGTGAAAAATATTGCCAACATCATGTACACGTGTATTATCTTACACGACATGATTATAGCCGACAAAGGACCGATGGCGGCTAGCTTTTATGACGAGGATGAAGCCAGAAGCTCAAGCGCGAGGCCTCCCCCACGCCGAGGTGTGCATACGACGGTGGGTGAGAGGATCGAAACAAGGCACACAATGCGCGATACTCGAACCCACGTTGAGCTACAAGAAGACCTAATCAAACATATTTGGGCGAAATTCGGCCACGAGTAGTGGGTTTTTTTTTATTTTAGGAGTTCAATATTGTATTATTTTATTGATTAGGAGTTTAATTATGTAGTTTTTATTTTTTATGATTTTAATTATGTAATTTTTATTTTTTAAGATTTTAATTATATAATTTTTAATTTTTAATGTATTTTGTAATATTATTCCGGGTATTTTTAATGTATTTTAATTTTTTGGAAATGTTTTTATTTAAATTGAATAATGGAATGGTGGGACCCTTGTGTTCGTCCTTGCGGAAGAGTACGGATATGGGTGTTGTGCTCTTGCCTAAGAGCAGGCAGAAAAAGTGGGTCCGGGCCCACATCCGTGCTCGTTGACGAGAGCATGGATGTGGATGCTCTAACGATTCCTAAAATTCGTCCACTTGTTTCTTTTACACGATGCACGTATAAAACGACATTCTATATGTGAGGAACTAATGTCGTATTCCATAAAAAATACTACTATAAAACAAATATTTTTATGTATTACTAGGAACTGAATGCACTTCCTTTCAATTCAAGAAGTCTATGATAGAGTTTCAGAAACAAAATTAAATCCCGAAAATAAATAAAATACAGTATTTGTATTTTCCCCTTTTCGTATAATAAAAGTTCAATTCCATGATTTCTAATTATTCCCTTAGCTAACAATTATTAGAGACAAGAGTATATTTGGTAAACCAACGACAGTATAAAGTATTTTAAGATTTTGAAATGATTAGTTAGTAGTAATATTATGGAAATAAGCATAGACTTTCGGCCATGGCCCAGTATACTTTTTAATGGAACCTTCTGATACGCTATTATATTAGTTTGAGAGTGACATTTGTGGGACACAGTTTACTCTTAATGGACACTGATTTTACCCATGGAGAGCTCTACTTAACATTGATTATAACTTAATAACTAAAATAATGGTTGTCTCCCATATTGTTAGCTAATCAATTAAATAGTTTGATCCCACATTCAACACGTTTCTTACGTGGATAATTATTATCTACCGCTATTTCTAAACTATAGTATTATGTGTGACCTCAGTGTTTTCATGTGATCATTTGATACATCATCAATCCTACAATATTCTTTGCAACTATTAATTTCATACTACATTTATTATTCAAATCTATCGAAACAATTGCTTCTACACATTTGCAACCGCCCCTCCCCGGCAACCTGCTACCATGGACTAAGGCGTAACTTTTGCATAGTCGCCCCCTCCGATAGCTTCCGATGTCGCCCCTCTCCCCGCCGCCGATCGCTTCCTACGTCGCCCAAGGAAGAAGATGGAATCCGCCACTTGTACAACAATTCTATAATCATACTAGAGTCTAATATGTTAATTTTGGTGAAGTAATAAGTCCATAATAAGATAGAGGTTATATAAATTCTTTGAAATATCATAATAATTTGTTAATATCATCTCATTGTAAAATTAGAGTGACTAGTGAACATTGCATCGTCTGAAACTTGAAAGATTATAACTAAGTTTAATTTGAAATATTTGTATTAGCTTGTTTAGAGCTAAAAGACCAAAATTTTGTTTTAAGTAGTTCATTTCGTGAACAATCATAAATGAGCTTTAAACATTATCTTGTATAGACCACCTTAAACTTTAGAGTATCATTACATTTGGAATTTGACAAATCACAATTGATTTTTTAAGTATCATCTCACTCGGACTATCAATTTTTTTTTAATTTCTACAACAAAGCTAACTATAAACGCATATTCTCTGTCTGTCTACCAAAAATAGTCTCACGGGTGGACTACACGAATTTTAATGAGAAACTGGTATAATAACAAAGAAAAGAAGAAGAAAAAGTAGGTAAGCACGAGAGTAAAAGAGAAAAGATGGATAAAATACTGTTAATAATTTGAGAGAAACTTTCCATTTTTGAATGAGATTGTTGTTTGTGGTCACCGCAAAATGGGAAAATGAGACTATTTTATCGTACACGTTAGAGGAGTTCATGTGTTATTAAAAGTGATGAGAGATTAAAAAAATTACAAAAATAAAAAATAAAAACAGAGAAAATATAATGTTTACTATATCAAGCTTATGTTATTTTGAAATCTAAGATATCCATCATAATTTCTAAATTAAATACTCCCTCTGTCCCATTAAAAATGAAACGTTTTCTTTTTTGGATTGTCCCATTAAAAATGAAATATTTTCTAAAATGGAAACATCTATATCTCTACTTTTTTACTCACAAAACATTACCACATAAAAACCTCACAAAACATCACCACATAAATACCCGTGTCGATTCCCAAATGTTGCATATTTAATGAGACGGAGGGAGTATAATACTACAGTATATGTGGTGGAAATGTCTCGCACGGAAAGTGATAAAAAAATAACCATATCAATAAGAATAACTATACATTAAATCTCAGCCACGAGATAAAAAATGGAAAAATAAGATTGAACGATTTTGAAAATATGGGGGTCATTTTAAGAACATTTTGGTTTATTCCAACACACAGAAGTTGTTTTATGATCTTAAAATTTGCTCTGTATTTTGAAATTTTGAATTTTCTAAATGAAGTAAAATGGTAGAAAGGAAAAACGTTTTATTTTTAACTGAGAGAGATGTGGTATTAATTCTTCCTCTATGATTTGTTATCTAATTATAAATTCGATTCCTATCAATTTACCCATAAGTCAAATATTGTGTGTTAAATCCGCCAACAAACTACTTGCAGCAAAAAGGCAGAATCACAATATTTGGTCAACAAAACTGCACATGTTATGTTACAGAAAATGACTTTACTATTAGATTTAAACCTAAAATCCGAAAATATCAAGTCAACTATTTATACTCAAAAGAGTAAAGTCAAATAGTATAACATTTTTGTGCACAGTGCAAACCAATTTGGAATTTGGATCCATAGAAACAAATACAAATGCGACCTTGGAAATCACCAGCAAATCCTCACTAGATAGAAAACTCCACGTCATTAAATAAACACGTTTTTTTTTCTGCGCTGGCCTCACCAAAAACAACTTCCTCACTAAAGCCAGGCTGGCACCTTCAGTTAGTCCGTGTGGTAATCTCGTATCTCCAAAAGCAAAAAGCTATAAATAGAAACATACGTATGTCCCCTCTTTCTCTCTCTAACACCACATTTTCTACCAAACAAAAAAACATCAGCTGCTTGATTAATTAACTAACAACTGCCTCATCTCATGAATTCCTTCAAGAGCTCTCACTCCGACGAGGAGGTCATCCTGGCGTCGACCCACCCGAAGAAGCGTGCCGGGAGGAAGAAGTTCAAGGAGACGCGCCACCCGGTGTACCGCGGCGTCCGGCGCCGCAACTCCAACCGCTGGGTGTGCGAGGTGCGTGAGCCCACCCAGCAGAAGCGGATATGGCTGGGGACCTACCCGACGGCCGAGATGGCCGCCAGAGCCCACGACGTGGCGGCACTGGCCCTCAGGGGCCAGGGCGCCTGCCTCAACTTCGCGGACTCCGTGTGGCGGCTGCCCCACCCGGCCTCCCACGACCCCAAGGAGATACGCAGGGTCGCTGTCGAGGCCGCGGAGGCGTTCCGCCCCACGGCCAGGGGCGAGGTTTATGAGGAAAGAGGGGAGATGAATAATGAGGTCGCGGCGGTGGATGAGGGGAGTAGTAGCTCCGTGAATGTGCTGGGTGGTGATTTTTGCATGAATCAGGATTATGACCGGGCGGGCGGCGCGTTGATGTCGCCGCCGCGGCACTTTGACGGGGGTTTCGGCTGGGATGATGACGGGGAAAGTGATGCTGAGGTGGAGCTGTGGAGTTACTCAATTTGATAAATTAAATATGATGATTTGGGGGTAGGACATATATAGTCCCACCCACCAATGAATGGCTAGATTTTTAAAAATAATGTCATATACATATATAAGGAGGAGTACTCCTACTAAATATAGTATGTAGTGTTGAAAAAGAAATGAGTTTAGTTATTTTGTGATGCACATGCTTTTTGCGACGTGTGTGATTTTCTTGTCTATTTTGTGAATGCTTTGTTTGCCTTGCTAATGCCTGCTATCCTCAATGAATTTTTTTAATTGGAGTTAGTGTGTGGCTTTTTGGTTCCATAAATGGGATTATCTGAGACTTTGTCGTATTGTGAAATTATATAGAATTTGAAAATGATTGGCTGTTTTGGTTATATACTCAAGACTCGTTAAGTAAGAAATTTCAGTCGAACCTTCTAATAGGAAGAAGCTACTGAATTAGTAGTCACCAAGTTTATTGTCATTGTCATGTGAACAGTTATAATTATTTATATTTCAAAATTACGAAAACAAATTAAAGACGTGTTTTTCTCGTTTCCTAAGCCAGCAAAGTAAAATTTGCTGATGGTTTTTAACTTTTTAACTGAAGAAATTAAAGATTTAGACGTAGAACTTTCCTTTGATAGTTGAGTCTAATATAGGTCTTCCACTCCCCATCCATTAAATCCATCAATTCTTTTAACTTTTCTTTGTTCCACACCATTTTTTTTCCATATCTTTCTCCAGAAATAACATTTTTTGCATAGACCTAAAACTATTTTCTCTCTCAAGAGACCTATAATTTACAAGAGACCTATAATTCATTCTTCAAAATCTCTCATAATATATAAGTTTATAGGACAAGAATCCCACCGTGAAAAATGATGCTATTTTATTTTGCCTAATACTCCTATTCTTCTCTTAAATACATGAATTATTTCCTTTTTAAATACTCCATATCTTTTAAAATTATGAACTTTCTAAATTAGTCCTACTAAAAACTAATGTGGATCTTATTATATTTTCTCTTCATCTCTCTTACTTAACAATTTTGCATTAAAATTTGTGTATCTTCAAATATTTATATTTTTCAGGAACAGCATTAAAATTTGTGTATCTTCAAATATTTATATTTTTCAGGAACAAACAAAGTTCATAATTTTCATAGTTGCATAATGACACTTCTCCTTTCTAGCTTGTGTCCTTCAAATGATTTATCCCTAACTCAGGAAAATATATTAATTTGGGTGGTTCAACTTTCAAGTATTAGCAACGTGCCACTGAAAAAGAACTGGGGTATTAGTTCAAGTATTAATGAAAAAGGATTGGTTTATGATGATTAACTTCATCGTGATCAACGTAGGAGACCATATTCTTAAAAAACTTATAAATATAACTCTCAATATAAATCAAGTCCGCATATAGAAATAATACTCACTCATCCCAACTTAGTTAAGTCAAATTTTTTTTAACAAAAAATAAAATATCAACTTCCCGTACTCCTACTTTACTCTGTCTTTATATTTCCTACTTTATTCATATTCTCTACTTTTCAACATAATTTCTTAACTTAGTTGGGACGGAGGGCGTACTACTTTTATCTCACTATAAATGAGACACTTTTTATGGCAAGATTTAAGAAATTCAATAATATATTTAGTAAGTTAAAAGGATATATAATGAAAGGACATATAATAAAGTATAAAAACAAAAGATAGTAAAGTACGAGAATAATATGTTATTTATTTTTGTTAAAAATGAAAATGAATCATTTATAATAGAACAACTAAAAAGGAAATATGACTCAATTATGGTATGGGACAGATAAAGGAAGCAACTAATTACAATATTTATTTTCTTGTGTCTTTTAATATATAGTACGACTTTAAATTGGATATGTTGTAAGATTGCAATCGAAGAAGAATTTGATAAGAACGCAAGTTGAAGAAGATGAACACTCTTTTTTTTAGAAACCGAAATTGAAAAACTCTTATTGATCAAATTGCGGATGTGTACAACTGATTTTCACTCTATACAATGAACTAACAAACTAACTATTTATACTAGAACTTAAGTGAAAGAGATCTTCACAAAAGTTTGTTGAGTCAGTTCGTAACCGCATCCAACGGCTATATTGCTTTCTCCTTGATCAAGTTATATTCTTTTCTCCTTGATCAAGCTACATTCCTTTCTTTTGATCAAGCTGTCTCCCTTTCTCTTTCACCTTGATCAAGCTGCAGCTCCACCGAACGTACATGCCTTGATCAGCCAATAATGCTAACAATCTCCACCTTGGCTGGTCATGGCTTGACGAACTCAAATTCTCACAGTATACAAGTTGACTAGCCTGCAACAATACTCAAACTTATCTTTGTTCAATGGCTTGGTGAGCATGTCTGCAGGGTTGTGGGCTGTGTCCATTTTTATCACCTTAACCCTCACACTCTCAACTTCATCTCTAATGAAATGGAACCGAACGTCGATGTGCTTGCTACGCTCATGAAACATTTGATGCCTAGCCAAGCAAATCGCCCCATTGCTGTCACAGTGAACTGCAACTGACTTCTGATCTATGCCAAACTCTGAGATCAATCCAAGCAGCCATTTACTCTCCTTCACGGCCGAAGTGAGCGCCATATACTCGGCCTATGTAGTAGACAAAGCCACTACACTCTGCAAACTAGACTTCCAGCAAATGGCCGAACCATACAAAGTGAAAACATATCCAGTCTGGGATCTCATTGTATCAACGTTTGCTGCATAATCTGAGTCACAGTATCCAATCAGAGGGTCCCCTTTAACTCCACCTTCTGATGTAAATAGGATTCCAAGATTATATGCTCCATTTAGATATCTCATTATCCATTTCAAAGCACTCCAGTGCTGCCTTCCATAATCAACCATGTATCTGCTTGTGGAGCTTATGGCATGAGCAATGCCTGGCCGTGTACATATCATCATGTACATCATACTCCCAACTATGTTGGAATAGGGAATCAGTTCCATTTCTTGTTTTTCCACCTCATCTTTTGGTTTATGATCTCTTGTCAGCTTGAAATGAACTGCCAGAGGAGTAGCTGTACTCTTCATATTGTCAGCCTTGAATTTCTTCAAAAACTTGTTGATGTAGTTAGTTTGGAAAAGCCACAGCTTCCCCTTACTTCTATCTTTGACTATATCCATGCCTAGTATTCTTTTGGCAGCTCCAAGATCTTTCATCTCAAAGATGGCACTTAGCTGGCTCTTGACCTTTCTTATCTCATTGATGTCCTTCCCCGATATCAACATATAATCTACATACAATAGGAGATATATGGGCTCCTTGTTCTTTTGCTTCTTGGCAAAAATGCAGCTATCATATAGATATCTACAAAATCCAAGCTTAGATAGATTTTCTCCGAACTTCAAGTACCACTGTCTACTGCTTTGTTTGAGACCATACAAGCTCATTTTTAGTATGCAAACCTTTTCTTCTGATCCAGGAACCTCAAAGCCCTGGGGTTGTGCCATGTAGATAGTTTCTTCAATATCTCCATTCAAGAAGGCAGTCTTGACATCAAGCTGCTCCAGCTCCCAATCTCTCTGTGCTGCTACAGCCAATAAAACTCTGATAAAGTTATGCTTCACAACTGGTGAGAATATTTCATTGAATTCAACTCCTTCTTGCTGATTGAAACCCTTGGCCACCAACCTTGCCTTGAATCTGATGTTGTCTGCCTGGGCTGCCTCAATTTTCTTTTTAAACACCCATTTGCAGCCTATCATTTTCCTGAACTCTGCCTTATCAACAAGTACCCATGTTTTATTCTTGAGAATAGAGTCAATCTCCTCCTTCATGGCTTGAATCCACTGTTTTGATTCTGGACCAGAAATGGCCTCTGCATAAGAACTAGGCTCTGAATATTCCAATTGCTCAGCTATGTGGAGAGCATAAAACAGCATTTCAGTGTCTCTAAATCTTGATGGAGGCCTGATATTTGTTCTTCTAGTCCTATCCCTTGCTAACTGATAGCAGTGAGATCTTCTTGAGCATCTGAGCCTTGTGCTACAGGCTGATCTGTGCTTTCATGTGCAGGATTAATGATCTCACTTTGACTTTCATCAACATATGAGTCATAGGGATCAAGATAGTCATTCCCAGCAGTTTGAACACCACCATTCTCCACCTCAAAGTGAGGATCATTATCAACAGCTTCAGAAACTGATTCAATTTGTTTTTTTTCCTGAAGAGGCATTTTGTGCTCAACGAAGGCCACATCCCTACTCACCTATATCTTTTGGTTACCAGGTTCTAGGCACTAGAGCCTAAATCCCTTCACATTTTTCTGGTATCCAAGCATAATACATCTGAGAGCTCTAGCATTCAATTTCCCTTGCTTCTGATGTGCAAAGGCTAAACAGCCAAAAGGCTTCAGTCTGCCATAATCTGACTTCCCACCATACCATCTTTCATCTCGGATTGCTCCAGCTATTCCAGATGCTGGGCATTTGTTGATCAAATAGGCTGCAGTGTAGACTGCTTCTGCCCAGAAATTTTTGCCTGCTCCAAATGAACTCAGCATACACCTTACTTTCTCAAGCAAGGTTCGATTCATTCTTTCAGCAACCTCATTTTGTTGAGGGTTTGATGGGACAGTCTTGTGTCTCTTGATCCCCTTTTCTTGGCAAAAAAGATCAAACTCCTTGGACAAATACTCCAGTCCATTGTCTGTTCTCAAGACCTTTGGTGCTGAGCCTTTTTTATTTTTCATCTCTGTACACCAATCTTTGAATGTCTTGAACGCGTCAGACTTCTCTTTTAGTATGTACACCCACACCTTCCTTGACCAATCATCAATGATTGACATGTAATATCTCCCTGCACCCAAACTCTTGACTGGTGTAGGGCCCCATAGATCTGAATGTATATAGTCTAGAGGAGATGAGGAGGTGTGTTTGCCTGCTAGAAAGCTTTGTTTCTTGGACTTTCCCAGCAAGCAATCCTCACATACTTCCATCCTTTCCTCTGCATTGGCCTCTATCAGGCCCATCTTGATCAATACTTTCAGACTTCCTTATGCTGGATGTCCTAGCCTTTGATGCCACACTTTCAAATCTGGTGTGGAGACTGAATGTGACTCACCTTCAATAACTGCGGCTTGAAGATAATATAGGCTACCATTACTTTTAGCAACCATCTTGACCTGGGAGTCCTTGCAGATTTGCATTTCACCATGCTGTGATATAAAGGAATATCCCTTATTCTCTATAGTTCCCAGAGATATCAAATTCCTTTTGACTTCAGGAATATATCTTACATCAGATAGCACCTTGATAGATCCATCATCTACCCTTATCATGATGCTTTCAATCCCTCTGATGCAGCATGTTTGATTGTTTCCAAGAAGCACGGTGCCATGTGCCTCCCTCATATCATGAAACCATTCTATTGTGGGACACATATGAAAAGAGCAACCGGAGTCCATGATCCAGAATCCTTTCTCACACTTATCTGTCACATTCATCACCTCAGGCACTTCATCAGCTTCATCATTCGCGTTATTTGAGTGAGAGTTCCCTTCACTGGCCTGCTTCTTCTTCCAGGCATAGCAATCACGCTTTAAATGCCCTGGCTTATTACACCAATGACAAGAACGGGTCTCTTTTACTCCAAAAACTTCAGCCTTTGAATCTTCATACTTCTTCTTAAACTTTTTCTTATTGAACTTCTTGATATTCAGGGATTCTGGCTGCTGATCAATCCTCTTAACTGCCCCTTTCTGCAATTCCTTGGCCATAAGAGCAGCATGAACCTCAGGAAACGTAATCTGCTTGTCTCTTCCATACAATATGGCATCCCTCATCTGATCATACGAATTGGGAAGGGCATTGAGTACTAAGATGGCTTTATCTTCATCACCAATCTTCACATCAACGGCCTCAAGATCATCTATAGATTTGCAGAAGTCCTCTAGCTGCTCAAGAATTGGTTTATCTTCCAAGAAGCTATATGAATAAAGCCTTCTCTCCATATATAAACGGTTAGCCAAGGACTTAGCCAGATATACCTCATCAAGTTTCTTCAAGATTCCAGCTGCGGTTGTCTCGACCTGCACCTCCCTCAACACTTTGTCTCCTAGGCACAATAGCACAACACTATGCGCTTTTAGGAGCATTTCATCGTGCTTAGCCTGAGCCTTCTCGTCGAGGGTAGGAGCCTTTCCCTTTGAATCTGCGTCGGCTGGGGTGAGAGCAGCAGCTAAGCCCTGCTGTACAAGAACGGCTCGGATCTTCATTTTCCATAAGCCGTAGTCGTTCTTGCCCGTGAATTTTTCAGCCTCCATACGCGCAGCCATCTCTCTATGCTTATTGTTCGCTTCCCACAGATGGCGCCAATTGTTGTAAGATTGCAATCGAAGAAGAATTTGATAAGAACGCAAGTTGAAGAAGATGAACACCCTTTTTTTTAGAAACCGAAATTGGAAAACTCTTATTTATCAAATTGCGGATGTATACAACTGATTTTCACTCTATACAATGAGCTAACAAACTAATTATTTATACTAGAATTTAAGTGAAAGAGATCTTCACAAAGTTTGTTGAGTCAGTTCGTAACCGCATCCAACGGCTATCTTGCTTTCTCCTTGATCAAGTTATATTCTTTTCTCCTTGATCAAGCTACATTCCTTTCTTTTGATCAAGCTGTCTCCCTTTCTCTTTCACCTTGATCAAGCTGCAGCTCCACCGAACGTACATGACTTAATCAGCCAATAATGCCAACAGGATAGTACTAGTAGTATTAAAGAGTGTACTGATTTCCATATTAATATTTAGATCTTTATTTATGTAATTATTTATTACACTCGAATTCAATATTCAAGTTGGGCCCCTGTTCGTATAATAGAAAAAAGTCCATTAAGTCTTGTAACTCGTTTACGGACTTTAGCCCAACTACTTCTCTGGATAACAAATTTACAACTGACTAGTCAGGTTATTTAAATACAGATACGGCCGCCCAACTTAAATTAGTTCAAGTAAAGTGTGAGCTCGCACGGGCTTAACTCAGTTGGTTCCTGGGTGGTAGATTGTCCCTAAGCAGACAGGATCGAATGCTGGCAGCCGCAGTGTGGGAGTTTCACCACTGTGGTGGCTCCTTGTGTGCTGGTTACCAGTGTAAGTTCCTCCCACCTAATGGGCCGCTGAGGTACCGTGTTTAAACCCCTCCATAGCGATGTCGGGCCGGGTTATGGGGGCGCCTGGGGTGAGCGAATCACCTTTTGTCCCTAAGTAAAGTGTGACATTAAATTTAATTGACAAACATGTCATTAAATCTTACCCTATCACGTGAGGATTATTAATCTCATTTCAGAAATGTTGGTTTTACAAAATAATTTAAATTCAACTGCAAGTAAAATCTAATAAAAAGCAATCGATCCATAAGATATGAGCCGACGAGAAATTTTTTTTATAGGAGCTATGTTTATAAATAATTTTAATTTTCTTAGAAGGTTTTGCATAATAAGTAATTTCTTACAGAAATGGATAAAAATCCAAGGTATTATAGAAATAAAAAGTAAAAAATAATCATGGACTGTAAGGGCTCGATCCCCATATAGGTTACTTCATATACAATATACACGTGACTTAATTGCTTTCACCTTGAGAATTTATATTCAACAAAAATAATAATGCAATTCTACTGATTAAACATAATATAAAATGGGGCTGGCAAGCTATAGCCTACATAGAGATTCCCTCACTGAGAACATATTTCTCTCTTCAAAAACAAAATAAATAAATAAATTTACAATGAAAATTTGAATAATTCCTTTATTAACAATATAGAGTACTCCACTTTTTATGTCCAAACAAATAAATGTGATCTCTATATCAGATTTATTGTCAGTGATAATTAATAGCAGGTCGACAATCATTAATCTAATTGACAAGGTCAACTTCTGGTCATTTCTCGGTCCACCAGCCAATATAGAATATACTACGAAATTCAAAAACCCTTTCTATTAAATTAATCTTCTATAAATAATTCGTAAAACCTCATTATTATAATTAAACTCGTGATTCAAAAGTCCTCAACAAGAATCTCTCTCTCTCCGTGACGCCACTCGCCGGCCCGCGAGTGGGCGTCGTTTATTTCCGTTGAAAATGTATTTTTTATTGTTTTTTAAAAAAAACCCTTTCTATTAAATTAATCTTCTATAAATAATTCGTAAAACCTCATTATTATAATTAAACTCGTGATTCAAAAGTTTCAACAAGAATCTCTCTCTCTCTCTCTCTCTCTTGGCGAGCTGCGGTTCCTCCGTGACGCCCACTCGCTGGCCCGCGAGTGGGCGTCGTTTATTTCCGTTGAAAATGTATTTTTTATTATTTTTTTTTAAATCAGAAAAAATTCAAAAAAAATCCCAAAAATATACTAGCCGTTTATAGCAGTTTTTTACAAATTTTTTTATTTTTTTTGAATTTTTTAAGCCCCCAATCACTTCAATAAATATCAAATCATTCTCACAAATTAATCCACTAAAAAAACTCTCTATTCTCACTCAAACACTCTCAAACACTCTACATTCTTCTTCTCAAAACATTATTTTTCTCCAAAATTTAATCCATTCATGGATCTATTTGAGCAAATGCGTATAATAATGGAAGAATCGCTAGCAGAAGATCGACGTCGGGAGGAGGAGGAAGCCGCGATGCCTCAAAGGCGATCCCGGACTTACATCCATCGTAACCGGGAGAGAGCCACCGCAAGGTTGGTACGCGACTACTTTTGTGACAACCCGGTATGGGGAGAGACCTACTTCCGTCGCCGTTTCTGCATGCGGAAACGGCTATTTATGCACATCGCAAATACATTGGCAGCCCGGGAAGAGTTCTTCCAAGAAGTGTTCGACTCCGTTGGCCGTCCCAGTCACACGACGTTGCAGAAATGTACTGCAGCAATCCGTCAGCTTGCTACTGGACAAACGGTGGATGTGTTCAACGAATACCTGCACATTGGGGAAAGCACTGGGAGAATGTGTTCGATAAACTTCTGCAAAGGCGTCCGGGCAGCCTTCACCGACGAATTTCTCCAGAAGCCAAGCACCGCAGATTGTCAGTTTCTACTCCGACTTCACGAAGAAGTGCATGGATTCCCCGGGATGCTTGGTAGCGTCGATTGCATGCATTGGCAATAGAATAATTGCCCTGTGGCGTGGAGGGGGTCATACACGAGCGGCCACAAAGGCACCCACCCCACCGTTATACTCGAGGTCGTTGCCGACTACTGGCTATGGATTTGGCATCCGTATTTCGGGGTCCCCGGATTGAACAATGACGCAACGTGCTCAACCAATCCGACCTCTTCACCGAAGTTTGGAATGGAAAAGCGCCGGCCATCAACTTCATCGCTAACAACCGGCAGTATAAAATGGGGTACTATCTTGCCGATGACATCTATACGAAGTGGTCAACCTTTGTGAAGACGTTCAATAGGCCGGTGAACAAAAAACAGGCTCTTTTTGCGCAGAATCAAGAGGCTGCTCGCAAGGATGTGGAGAGAGCGTTCGGGGTTCTTCAAGCTCGCTTCAATATTATCAAAGCCCCGGCTCGTACGTGTTTTTTGGAGAATATGGTCGACATCATGTATACGTGCATAATCTTGCACAACATGATTGTCGCCGACGAAGGACCTGAGGCGGGAAATTGGTTCGACCCTGAAACCCCGGGAAGCTCTACCACAAGTAGTCTGCCTAGCAGTGGAGTGCATCCGTCTATGCAAGATCGGTTGTCTGTTCGGGCAAGGACACGTGATTCTACCGCCCACGCCCAACTCCAGGAGGATCTAATGGAGCACATTTGGGCTAAATTTGGCAACCAGTAGACGCACATGATTGCCATTAGACAACTCTTTCTTCTTCTTCTTCTTTGAGTTTTGAGATTTTAAATTTAGAGAGAGTGAGCGAAAGATTTTAAATTATGTATTTTTTTTATTTTTTTAGGATTTTATTAATGTGGTTTTTTATTATTTTAGAATTTTAAGTTGTAATTTTATTTTATTTAATGAAGTATGTTTTTATTAATTGAATTTGTTGGAAATAAAAATAAAAAATGAAATTGAATGAATAGTTAAGGGATAAGATGATTAAGAGATGGAGGGTTGCAGGTGTTGTCTGTTAGTTAAGAGATGAGATGAAAAGTACAGTGGAGCCCATGAATAGTGAAAAGATATGATGATTAAGAGACGAATAAGAGACCGCGTTTACCGATAGCCTAACAGCTCCACTGAAATGTTAAATATCCGTCATCATGACACCATTTTCACACCTTAAATCAAATCATAGTTTGATTAAATTTTCATCACTCCTAAACAAAACACCTAATTTCAGAAATATGGATTCCAAATTGATCAAACACAAGGCATTCCCCAAAACCTCGCTGCTCAAGGACTACTTGATGGACGACATGAGCTCCTGCTCATCCAACGGCTTCAAATCGTTCCCGAGAAGGCAATGCTGCCCCAGCACCGTCCGATTCCTCGTCGAGATCGACCTCAATCAGCAGAAAAAGTATTTCATCTTCAACAAAAGCCCTTCCAAATCCGCCGCCTCCGCGTTCCAGAGAGTCATCGCCGCCGTGAAACGCCTACCATTCGGCTCGCCGGGTAAGTCGATCCTGCCGCGCAGCCTTTCCAGGAAAATCCTACGGAAAACTATCTTCTGGAAGAGGAATTCGAGCGACAAGGAGATCCAGCGGCTCAAATCGTTCGATCAGCTGATGAAGGAGGATTCTCCGCCGTTGGATATTCCCACCGATTTCAACGCGTGTTCCAGGGGTAATTCATCCAATTTTACTGAGGTGAAAAGAGAGGAAGACGTCGACGTCGACGTAGTGATACTAAAAGACGGCGATGTTACGACTGACGCCTCAAGCACCGGTGGCGCCGCCACCGAATACTCCACAGAGGTAAGGTTTTGATAAGTTGATTTACTTTTCCTGCTTTTAATTGATTCATTTCATTAATATTTTAGTATCAGTAAAAACGTTAAAATTTGTTAGTTGTTTGCTTCCGGTTTTGTTTATAATCAAATAAAGGATGCATATTAAATTACGATTAGAACTTGATTCCATCTCAAATTGGAGTTGTAGCTTTTTTTGCTAATTAAGGAGATTGTCAACAGATTAATAAGCTTTTGTGTTAATATTTTTTAACAATGGAAGATCAAATTATAGTAAAATCTCTTATTTTGGACGTTGGTCATCATATCATATCATATCAATCCACTGATTATTTATGGGACCACTATTACAGAAAATTATTTATGAAAAATAATCACTTATAAATACGCCTTTCTGCCTCTACATAAAATGCCTTTCCTTTTATATATCCAACTAAATCATTATATGCCTCAATTTTTATATTAAGATGAACTTAAACGTTTAGTTTGCTAAGCACTTTTATCCTAAATTTGGCGTTGATTAAATTGGATAGTTTAGTTATACATCTAAGATGGCGAAGGAGCATTTTAGTAAAAATAACAAAAGTGGTAGTACCTGTCAAGATAGAGAATCGTCCCTAATTAGGTAGCTCAATTTAGCCTTTAGGAATTAATTTCTCCATTTAAGTATAGCTTAATTTAGCTCTTCCCACTATATGTATTAATTAAACGAGATGGTTTGCTAGATGAGGAAATTACTGTAATTTATAATTTGGGCAGTATAGCGAGTTAATTTAGGTTACGATCATCGCTAAGCTTGAAATTTGAATTTTGAATCACTGAGCAGAATATTATAGGGATGTGAGAAGATTAAAATATAGAGTTTCAAAAGTTTGAAAAATAGTAAAATAATAGGCGAGGGGAATTCAAAATGGATAAACAATTAGAGCATCTCCAATGCTGGCGGACGTCAAATAGCCGTCAAATAGCCTTCACACTGCCACATCATCAGCACTACAATTCTCCTGCCACATCAGCTTGCCACATCAACTGGACATCAAATAGCCATCAAATAGCCTTCACACTACCTATCCACATCACTAATAACAATTATATAATTTAATTTACAATTGTATCAACATACATAATTTAATTTACGAGACAAATACGGAAAATTCGAATAATAATATTAAAATTTAAAAAGTACATTACTTTTAAAAAAAAGTACAACAATTTAAAAAAATTACAAAAAGTAAAAAGTACATTAATTTAAAAAAGTAAAACAAAATCACTCATCGCCGCCGTCCTCGTCTCCGTCGTCGCCCAACGCTTCTTCACTTCCGTCGCCGCCGCCTCCGTCGCCACCTACGCCGCGGCTATTCCCGCCGGTGTCCCTCCTCATCGCCTCCAGTTCTTCACGCTGGCTCTGGAGCAATACGCGAAGAAAATCCTTCACCTCGGGGTCCACCGCCGCTTGGAAGTCGGCTAAGGTCTTCACCATTTGAGCGCGCGTTTGTTGGCGCGCGAAGAATTTGAGCTCCTCGGTAGACCTGCCGAGGGGGGATGCCGAATGGACATCCTGGGAACTCGGTGTGCCCCCCCTCGCAACCTGCTGCGCCCGCCTTTGCCCAACCGGGCGAGGTCGGCGACCGAACGACCGAGGAGTCGGGACCTCCTGGGCCGTCTCGGGGAGGTCTGACGAACCACCGCTGCTGCCGCTATAATCTCCGGTATAGTTCAGTCTCTGCCTCTTCGGCCAGCCAGCGTCGACGCCTGCCCGGAATTTCTCCGACTCGTTGAGCACAACGTAGCAGTTCCAGTAGGTGAACTCATAGTACTTCTTATCCGGATCGGGGTAGGCTCTTTCCGCAATCCTCCTGCAGTCTTCCTCTGTTTGGCCACTGGTCTGCATGCGGAGGGCGTTGGCGTACAAACCCGAAAATCGAGAGACGCCAGCCCTGATTCGGTCCCAGCACTTCCGGACCTCCTCCCCGGTGCACGGTCTCCCTTCAGGGCAAAATGCCCTGTAGGCTGCAGCTATCTTCGCCCACAAGTTGACGATCCTCTGGTTGTTTGAAACGAGAGGATCGTCGCAAACACTCACCCACGCCTTGGCAACCGCAACGTTCTCCGCGTCCGTCCACTTCCTCCGGCCCCGGATTTCGGCGCGGGGCTGCGACGACTCGCCGACCTTCTTCGCCTTGCCCTTCTTCTTACCCCGCCCTACTCCCTGGCTTTGAATGAGAGTTTCAGAAACGTCGTTAATATCAAAACCCAAGTCCGCTAAGGAGAAGGTCTCCGAATACTGTGCATCCGTTGGGGTCGATGTGTGCGAAGAACCGGTGGAAAAATCAAAAGTCGGCCGATAGGCGTTGTCCCCCCCGTGCGTCGCCTGCGACTGTGGAATCATATGTTGCGCCGGTGGCATCATCTGCTGCGCCGGTGGCTGCATGCCGGGTGCCCACCCCGGCATCATCTGCATAGGGGGCTGCATGCCGGGTGCCCACCCCGGAATCATCTGCTGCCACGGGTACACGTTGTAGTACCCGCTCATTGGAGGCCAACCACCTCCCCCAGGAGCCGGGGAAGTATGGGACCCTGCCCCGGGAGTCGGGGGCGTCTGAGACCCTACACCGGGAGCCGGGGGAGTCTGAGACCATCCCCCGGGATTAACTGGAGTACCTTCGTAGTTGTTCTCCATTGCTCGTTATTGATCTTGTACAGAAAGTAAGGTAGAGAGAGAGTACTCGTTAAAACAAGTGGTGCGAATGAAAATGAGGTTCAACGCGCGTATATATTGTGTTTTGCGAAAAAAAAAAAAAAAAATATTTAAATCCGACGCCGGTTTGGCGCCGATCCGGGAGCCACAATGGCGCCCGTGAGGATCGGCGTGGGAACCGGCGTCAGCGCGGGAATCGGCATGGCGACGCCGATTTTGACGCCGATTTCGCCCACGCCGGTTCCAATGGTTCGGCGTCAAACCGGCGTGGGCGAAAAATCGGCGCTCCGGTGGTGACGCCGACCATTGGAGATGCTCTTAAGAAGAATGTTGAAATTGATGAAATTCCAGAGCGGTAAAAATAGGTGGGGGCACACGTGCGAAGCGGGAGCGAATTGGCTACGCTAGATTCCATGGATTATTTAATACCGCTTCACGACGGTTGAGAGGTGAGAATTATAAAAATAAATTAAATAATAGTACTAGTTTTACGATGTCGATTATTAATTATTATCATTATATATAGCACTACATTTCTTTGTGTAGTTATTATGAACCTGAATTTGTAACTAGGTGGGTGTGGCCGAGTTAAATTAAATACTAGTAGTACTATTAGGTGGCGTTCGGTTTCCATGACTAATATCATGAGACTATCCATCTAAGATTAAGTCGTGAGATTATTTTAGTTCGAGGGGGAGGCTATGACTAATATGAGACTATCCATCTAGGATTAAGTTGAAGGGTTCAATTTTATGAACCAAACACGATACATATTTAATCATGAGATTTAATCTTGCCAACCGAACATCCCCTTAAAGAACTAGGAGTACTATATTAATAATCAAACCGGAGGCTGTATTAAGGTCTAAGGATATTGTTTTAATTAAAAAAAAGGTAGAAAGATGTCAACAAAATTTGTCAAGTAATGGGTTGACATTATTGACAAATTCTATACGAGTATTGGGATTTACTTACCATGGGCATGGGTCTTTGTGGTCTCTGACTTTTTGCTTCTATCAGAAACATCCAAATTCCCATGGCAATTATTTTATTTTAATGAACCTTACGCTCTATGATTTCATTTCTCACCCCACAATATGCTTTAAATACAATTTAATAATTTAATTTAAGTAAAACAAATCAGATGAGAAATTAGAGTTTCTTGATGAGAGCAAGGATCAATCTTTGCCGAATGAAGGGAGTGGAAAACAATAATCGTTGGATGTGGTCCAATACAAGCAAAGTGAATAAGTTTCATCTGTCACAACCCTACGTTATCACCAAACGAAATATTTTTGAGGTCCCCAGCCTATCTAGTGTCCACAGTTATTCAATACACACTCCACAGATCTAACTTCTCTTAGGATATATTTTTGAGGTCCTTCTCTTAGGATTTATTTCAACAAAATTACTATCACATCAATTGAGCTCGTATTGGACACAGCCTTGAGTTTCACCAGATTTAGGCAGCATTTATCACGTGTAACAAATATCACAATAGTAGTAGTAGTAGTAGTAGTAGTATCATTTAGACATTGTTTCTCCTAGGATATATTCTTACTTTGATGTGACCACTTAGCATAGTTTATCAGTAAGATTTTTTAGCTCCAATTTATAGGTGAAAGGTTTGAGTTACTGAATTTCTTTTGTTATAATAATTCAAATAAGTATTTTTTTAAATGTATATACATCATATTCATACATTAATGTTGGTATTGAACATGTAGCAGAGGTCAGTAAGTGAAGAGAAAGAACAGTTCAGCCCCGTGTCGGTGTTGGATTGTCCATTCGATGATGATGAAGTTTCATCTCCTTTCCCACCTATGGAAGTAGGTGATCACCTCCCTAATACCCCCTAAAAAATTCACAAAATATTATTATTTTTAATTAAAAATTCTGATGCACAGGAAGTAGGAATCCAAAGATTGAGAGGTTTGGAGGTGTGGATCCCATCAACCTAAGCAAACGCTTCGAATCTACAGAATCTCCGTTGCCTCATTCTTCTGTGTCAAGCACCCGAGAAGAAGGCGAACTAGAAGAGGACGAGGTGAAGCGAGCCGAGCAAAAGGCAATGGATTTATTGCAACAAGTGATGCCACCATGCAAGGCAGACAGGCTTCTGCTAGATTTCTTCAGAGAGAAAATCATGTCGAGGCAATGGGGAGAGGATTACTGCGAAGATCTGGTACGAGAAGCAGAGAGCTGGATCAACAGCACAGCATTAATCCGCGATGCTCTTCTCAGATGGAACAGGCAGTCTTACGTGGAAGAGATGGAAGAGTTGAAGGAGTGGAGATGCTTTGATGGAGAGATTAGGGAGATGGGGGGGTTGGAGTTGGAAGCTGTGGTTTTTGATGCATTGTTTGATGAGTTGGTGGTAGATATCTCATCTGTCACCGTCGTCTGAGGAGTCGAAACTGCGGTTGTTTTGGTCATTCTAGCGCTGGGATAGAGATGCTTAGAATGACTAAAACCACCTTTGAGATATACTTGGTTTTGTGTTTTTATACAATAATGAATTGGTGATTAATTTTTGGGACAGTGTAACTTGATCATGACTTTTCTCTTTTGATATGGTAAAATTTCTTCTGGCGTTCTACATCACCCTTCTCTAGCTTAATCGCACATATAGTTAGTTCTTGTGCACTACATGATTTATTTAAAACTTTAAGAAAATTGCATTCTTTATTTCTATCTGCATATTACTTAGCTATATAATCTACTGTATATTTTTGTTTTTCACTTTAGTCAATCTCAATTTTTTTATTTGAAATATAAAATCATACCTTTGATAATCATCCCATAATGGTTTAAATTGAGATAAATAAGATAATTAAATATAATGTGACAATAAAACTACATTGTATTGCACAAACTGACATCACCAATTACGAAAGAACATGGTGTTGTATCCATATCAATTTTGATGGACAATTGCGAAAAATTAAAAATTAAGATTATAACGACAAAATCAAATGTGATGGGACCAATTCACTGAATAGCAGTTCTTTTTCAATACATGGGTTCCCAGAATTATACATTGATCAGTAGTAAGTTTACATATCCAGAAACATTTCCTACAAAAATTGTAGTGATAGACGTGATGCTCGAACCATATGGGAAGCGTGTTTCATCGTGCACTCAGGAAAGGCTTGCTCCGTTCACCGAGCTCCTAACTAGGTTCAGCTTCTTTGCCAACTCTTCAGCTTCCCCAGTATATGTATGGGGCGTCAAATCTAAGAGACCTTTCTTGGCATCTGTGGGAATATCCAGGCGTTCGATGAACTCTCTTATGCTTTCTCTGGTGACTGCTCTGCCTCGAGTTAGCTCTTTAAGCTTCTCATATGGCTCTGGAACACCACATCTCCGCATTACCTATAACCAGACGAAAAAGGGCCACTTTAAGAGATGCAACTAGAGAATCTATTGTCCGCGGAAAAGAAAAACTACTTGGTACTTAGAGTGAACAAAAGCAAACTAAAGCATGACAGAAGAGACATACAGTTTGTATTGGCTCCGCAAGCACCTCCCAAGTCTGGTTCAAGTCTGTATTCAGCGAAGCTTCATTGACCTATATTTAGTAGACAATTTAATTGAGATTATCAAATCATACAAAAATACCATATGTATGTAGGCTGTGGAAATCAGCACAATTACACAAATACTAGTAATATTTTATACCTGGAGCTTTGCGATTCCTTGCAATGCACTTTTGTAGGCAAGAAGAGAATGTCCTAACCCAACACCCATGTTCCTCAGAACAGTCGAATCAGTCAAGTCTCGCTGCAATGAAAAATCACAGGACGGTAAGGATTTAGACGCTTAAAGTTAATAATGAAGATAATACAATTCAAATTTTATATTGCTTCAAATTATTTGGAAAAACGTTACCTGCATGCGTGATATAGGCAGCTTTGTGCTTAGATGTGATAAGCCTCCATTTGCAATTCCACAATTGCCTTCGCTATTTTCAAAGTCGATTGGATTAACTTTGTGGGGCATTGTTGAGGATCCAATCTCCCCCGCCTTAGTTATCTGCTTAAGGTTAAGAATGTATTAAATATGGAATGATGCAAGAGAAGAATGATATAGAATTAAATAACAGATTGTTGCTCTCACCTGCTTGAAGTAACCCAAAGAAATGTATCCCCAGATATCTCTGTCAAAGTCTACTAAAATGTTGTTGAACAGCATAATAGAGTTGAAAAGTCTAGCCATGTAGTCATGAGATTCAATCTGTATTAGAAGGATAATAAATGGTTAGTTAGTTCAGGTTTTCACAGAAAAATCCTTTTTCGATCTGAAATAGAAAAGGACGGGTGATATTTTTTGTCAGACAATCATTCTTGTGAGATGGGATTAAACAACACTCAAAAGAGCATATATTAGATACTGTCAAATGAAAATGGACCTAATAAGCAACAACAAAAATTAGAAACTCGTTATTTCGTTACATACCTGAGTTACATAAGGATTAAAACTTATTCCAAGAGATGTCACAAACTCCTCTGCAACCTGTGGCCAGTTCACTTCAGGATATGCAACTAGATGAGCATTGTAGTTTCCAACGGCCCCAGCAAACTTTCCTAAAATTTCAATTTGCGACAATATCTCGCGTTCTCTACTGAGTCTATATGCAAAGACCGCCATTTCCTTCCCTAATGTGGTTGGTGAAGCTGGCTAAAAATCACAAAAACGTCACAAAGTGGAAAAAATATGGTTAGCTATTTCTCAGTTAGTCATAGAATGACGGAAACAATCTTGATAAATAATTTTGTGCTTTCGTATCTGATTAATGCATGTTAATGTATCATCAATACACAACAGAAGACTACACTGCAGGGGCATGATAATATTAAGTATGAAAATTATTTGAAAGCTTAGCACCAAAGTGTATTACTTGTCCATGAGTTCGAGACAACATAGAGATAGAAGCAGTTGCAGTTGCAATGTCACACAAAGCTCTGATCAATTTGTCCATAGAAGGTAGTATGACTTTATTGAGGGAATCTTTCAGCATCAACGCATGCGCCAGGTTGTTAATGTCCTCCGACGTGCAAGCAAAATGGAAAAATTCAAGCACCTAACAAAATGGATAGTGATTAGTACATACTAGGTGCTACAGTGACTACCGAATTCTTGTATATTATTCGAAGTAATATTATAATACCAAAACCAGATTCAAAATCATCCAAGGCCAAGGGTATAGACATGTGCACCTTATTTATTTCTGGATGAGACTGGCATATTTGTTTCAGAAAGTACTCAACAGCTTTGACGTCATGGTTAGTCACCTTCTCAATTTTCTTCACCTCCAATGCATCGTCCAGGTTAAATTGATCGATTAAATTTTGAAGATAAGACTCGGCTTCTTTAGAGAATTTCGGGACCTCAGAGACTTCATCGATTTGAGAAAGCTTGAGCAACCATTTAATCTGACAGAAGTTGTTTAAGACCATTCAGAAGGTGAAAGAGATCAATGTGGATGAATCACATATAAAATGTAGTAGCTTTTATGTAACAACACATCATATAAAATCTATCCAAGCTTTATCATGTCCAATAAAACATCAACAAAACTCCATACAACTCAGTTAAGTAACTTCCGTAATATTTTGAGTGAAAGGCTTGACTCTTTGAACTGCACAAAATTAAAATAAATCATGTGTTGGGAAAGAGGAGGAGGATTTCCATTTCCACAAAACTGAAATAAATCCCAATTCTTAATTCCAGATGAAAAACAAAAGCTACTAAGAATTTTCCATAGCATGATTTTCCAAAGTCTAGTATACTTCCGATCCAATCCCTTTATACCCACCAGATACCACCTGAACAAGCAGCTAGTGAGAACAATGATCTTGACAAATAAGCTGCCATTTCATTTTTTGGTCAAAAACTAAAGTCACTACATCTGTAATAGGAGTATTAAGTTGTAATGAAAGAGGGTATAAACCTTTTAGCTGAGTGTATAAACTAAAACGAAAGAGTTCCTTATGATAGTCTCCACTCTCCAGCCATGTAGTTCTTATTGTCATACGAGCTAATTGATCAGGGCATTTATGCCACATACAACATCTAGTACATTCTACGAATGTGATGTAAGAGCCTAGATACATCTAGCCCACTGCCCGCTGTTATAGTGATGACCAGCAAAAATAGTTATAATCGAATTGTAAACCAAACGCTTACCTCAACTACAACTCGATACTTAATAAGACCGAATTCGCTCATAAAAGGAGCCAAATCCTTCACTTTGAACCAATAACGTCCATCCAAGGGGCACAAAGCTGCCAAACTTGATAGCTCAAGATCCAGTACATAATCATGAGCATCCATCGAGTTTACCTGAAAAACGATGCAACTTGCATCAGGCAAAGTTTATGCTTTCACAGTTTCACATGTGAAGACATCAGTCAAGATAAGTTACGTCAACGTAATCAGTGTATCAAGTTACAAAAAAAACATGAAACTTCCCTTGACTATCTCTTTTCTTTTACCAATTACCATTATATCCTCATATACCATGAACTGATCTGAACATGCAAACCTAGTTACCCACAGCGATCCAAATTCCGAAGCACAGATTTTTCTGAATGTTGAAAAACAGCAGTATATCTGAAATATGCCCTTAAATGATACAGATAAGAAACACTTCTTGCATAAGTATCAATATGCCAACTCATGTTGACTCTTGTTTGAAATTGGTTCAAAGTCAACCAGGCTACACTTTGTATGTACCTATAACAATATCAATTGAGATGATTGTCATAAACATCTATTGATCAACAAACAAAATTATTTGTGCTTGTCCCTGGAATTCCATTTGATTTTCGACTAACAAAAGATACTTCCAATTGTTCCCATGATTAATAAATAGAACCTGAATTGGTCATTCTGTTCCCCTTACTTCTACTGCAAATATCAAAACCATTTTTTACTATCAGCTAGGATTAGGAATAATTAATACAGATCCAACTTTCTAGTACTCCCTCATTCATGAGTTTGAGTAAAACATACTCCCTCCGTCCACGAAAAATAGGACACATTGTGAATAACACGGGTTTTAATGTGAAATTGGTAAAGTAAGAGAGAAGGGAAAAAAGTAAGAGAGAAGTAGTATTAGTGGAATGTGGGGTCCATATTATTAGTAAGAGAGAAGGGGAAAAGATAAGAGAAAAGTTGTTGAAAACTTTCCTTTTTTAAATTTGCTCTTTTTTTCGTGGACAACCAAAAATGGCAAAATGATCTATTTTTCGTGGACGGAGGGAGTACTATATTTCCTACTCTATATTCATCTTATCCAAAATAACCTATCTTCAAACAACCACAAACCTTTCCAACTCTAATCCTAAAATTGAACTAAGCACCTGTTCAATGTATAAACTAACAAGAAACTTAACTGTACAAAAATTCATTTGAATCTTAGGTTCCTCAGCAAAGTTGTGCACATTACCTTCGAAACAGAATCGGTGATGCTGTTGTTCACTTTGACAGACGCTCGCCCCATGGGATTCCGACGAGAGTGTAAGAAAGCATATGAGGCGACGCGATTACTATTAAGATTGTCAGGTTTGATGTGGTGGAGATGGCTGAAGTACGAGGTCGTGGTTTTGGTGTTGAAGCTCCTGACTGCAACACCCAAATCCATCTAAGCAATTGCAGTAGGGAAAGTCTGACAATGTTTGAAGGTGATAGGTACTGTAGAGAATTCAGTTAGAAAGGAGTCAAGTCAACAAAGTAGCAAACCCAAAAACTATAACATCAACTACATTAAATTCTCTTTTCTCTGTAAAAGTTCTACTGGTTTTGCTTCTTTGCAATTAGTTTTGTCCTTACTGCTCTTCTGCTACTTCATTAAAAACAACCGAATAACACACAATGACACAAAAAGATTACTAACATGAATGTGTACATAATTATATTTTTTTCATATGAACATAAGGTCGGATAAAAAACAAAGAAAATTCCTTATTGAGTATTGATTATACACTTTAATTTGAAAAAAAATGTACTATTACTGCAATTACTCCATCAGTGTCACAGATTTGAAATACTTTCAAGGAAAATGAAAAACTTAGCGAGAGCTAGATTCTTTAACAGCCAATCTAGTCTACTACAGTATTATACTTAAACACAAGTTTTTGGCACTTAATCTTTATTGGCGCAAGATATAAAATATTTCCTGCCGTGAAGAGTTACTTGGTAATTCATATAGGCTATAGCTAGAAAGAATCGGATGACAAAAATAGATTATGCCTTGCAGAATTGAATGACAAAATAGATGTAATCGATTATGCATAACTTGGCATTCCATGATCAAGTGTACACAGTGCTCCCATACCCAAATCAGTTCATTTCAATTCAAAATTGGATTTTTGTGCGGCTATATAAGCAGAAAAGAGTAGCACCTTGGATTCCTGACGTCTGGGCGTGACTCAACGGAAGCAAACTGATGCAGCCGATGGAAATCAGCAGCGTTTAATCTAATAAGACAGCAACTCGCGATGGTTAAAATTTGTCTTCACTTTGGAGATTTTTCTGTACGTGGTGGGAAATGGAAATTGAAGAAAATCAATGGAGAAGAGACACCCAGCCAAGTGCGGCGCGCTACTGGAATTAGGGCGGGATGAAATCCTCTAAAACGACAGCATTTATTGTTGTGCACTATACGCAAAAAATAATGAACAAAACGCTGATTCTCTGCTTTCCTTTTTACATGATGTTTTTATTTTTATTCTTATTCTTATTCTCTGTACTAAAAAAGCAAACCATCTAAATATTTTATTCTAGATATGCATGATTCCTTATTTGATTTTTCATGATATTTTTTAGTTTTATTGTTGATCATTTTTTAATTTAAACATTTAAAAAGTGGAATTAAAATTTAATTAGATTAATAAATTAGCATATTTATATGTATTAATTATTATAAGTATGATTTATTTTTTAATATTTTTATTTTATATTATCATTTTATTTTTTAAAATACCTTTTTTCTTAAAAAAATCAAAGCTAGTGATTTTATTGTAGTAATAATTTCTCCTTTGAATCTGTAACTAAAATCTTATAAATATCCCTACAAGTTTCGAATCGTAATTAGGATTCAAGGTACTATAAAATAAGGAATCATCAATCATGCATATCTAATATAAAATGTTTAGCTTATAGAATAAAAATAAAATATCATATAAAAAGAAAAGAAAAGTAAAGAATCGTTTTGCTCATTAAAGCACAAGCAAATGTAATGTTTTGTTACACTGTATGATCTCATTCCATAAAGATACAGTCACACTCGCCATTTTCCCTTAATTGCAATATTTTGCAAGTATATGCCATGCTTCCAATTTTTTAATGCCATGCTTCCAATTTTTTAATGCCATGCCTCTTCCAATTTTTGGATGCCATGCCTTTGTGATAGTGTTTGTGAGCATGATTGCGCTCGCAAATTTATTATTTGAGTGACATTACTATATATACATTCAATTGTTCGCACAATTTTTACTAGTGCTAGAATCGGTTTCCAAAAGCAAATCAAAGGTGGCAATTCTATTCCATTAGAAGTGAAATTTTTATATTTTACATGTTTTTTGAGAAAATAATACTAATAAGTAATTAAAGTGAAGAATTGGTAAAGTAAGAGAGAAAACGATGTGGAGCAATGGCGGATCTAGGATTTAATAATCATGGGCTTGAATTAAACAAGATAATAAATACATATTAGATACTCCCTCCGTCCCATAATAGATGTCACACTTAGAAGGAGACACGGAATTTTAATTAGAAGATGTTATTTTGTGTGTTAAGTGATGAGAGAAAATATAATTTTATAATTGATGTGATAAGAAACTTTTTCTAAAAGAGAATATGTGACATCTTTTGTGAGACAAATTAAAAAAGAAAGTGTGACATCTACAATGAGACGAAGAAAGTATATTTCTGCAAAAATACATGAAATATAAATATCACAATCTTATGTTATGCGGTATAATTTACTTTCACGAATATCAATATTTTGAAATCGATTCAAATTTTTTATTGGGAAAAGTTGCAAACACCCTCCTTCTCATTCTATACCATTAAAATGCCATTCAACCAGTCATCTTTTATTATTGAAAACACTCCTTCAACATATATTGTATTATCTTTTCGTTATTGTTAACAAATATTGTATTGTCTTTTCGTTATTGTTATAAAGTAAGACCAATTTAATCAATGTGACAAACCAATGGGGATTACTAAAAGTAAGAAAACACGATCGATCCTCTAAAAAAATTATAATTTATATTCTGTCTTTAATAATTAATAACATTTTATAGCATTTTGAAGTTAGTCTCATTAAGGATAAGACAAATAAAACAATTAAATCAATAATAAAAAACTAAATGCTTTATGAATACTTATTAGGCGTTAAAAATGAGTGGTATGCCCATTTTGTGCCAACTTACTACTTCTGCTATGTAAAATATGTTGGAGCTTGTGCCACCTTAATTATTATGTTTGGTAGGCCCATTTTATGAAGCCCAATTACTTGTTGAGAATTCAATTGTATCTCTCATCTTCTCCGCAGCAGATTTAGCTCACAGCAGCGAGCCAGAGACTTGGGGCAGGAGAGTTGGCGCCGTGGGGTCGGCAGTTGAGGGGGGTGGAGGGACTAGGAAAGAGATCGAAAACACGAACAGAATGCGGATCAAGTTATATGGAGTGATAACCGAACCAATTGGATCAGTTAGCAAATGTCGTTGCCACTTAATCAATGCACTCTAGCTCTCGCCCTTTCCGCCTTGCCAAAGTAATTTATAACTCCCAAATTTGCATAACTTTAACAGTAAAGCGGCAAGTTCGGGGTCGATCCCACAGGGAAGTTGGTGTGTTGAGTGTGTGAGTAGTGAACATGGGGGGTTGGCTGCTGCCACGCTTTAATTTGGGAGTTTTAACTACTGTTTTAATCTAGACAGAATTTAAACTAGCTAGCTTGATCAACAGAATTCTAACTACTGGGTCAAGTGATTTGCAGGAAACAACAGAAAAGTAAATGCGCGGATTTAAAGCTAAAATAACTTGATTAAACTAAAAACTGATTACAGCGTGAAATTAAACTAAGCTAACACTTGGAGTCTAAGAAAGCGGTAAACTGAGAAGAATCTCAGCGGGAAACTTAAGTCACGCTAACAGAAATGAGTATTCTGCAGCGCTCCCTTTGGTCGCCCTTCTAACTAAGCTATCTAACTAAGCTAGAGAATTAAACTAAACTAAGCTAGAGAGCTGGACTACGCTAGATAACTATGCTAAACTAAACTAGGCGGAAAGTAAAGTGTCTCCTCTCTTCTTGTGGTGGCACACCCTCTATTTATAAGCTCGATTCGGCATCCAGCTGGATAACGATCTTGTCAGGGAATATTCACTCATTCTGAGAATGAGCGACTCATTGATTGCTACGTGTTGTTCTTCTAGAATGTCGGCGCTTTTTGGTAACAAATTTGTGACTCAGCTTCGACCTTGCGTCTCATATTCCAGCACGTGTCCCCTTCTAGAACGTCGTCCTTGATAACAGAATGGTGCGTTGTATCCAGCTCATTTCCTCACGTGCTCTTCTTCTAGAAGCCCGTGGTCCCCTCCTAACTGCTTGATCGCTCCCCTTGATCAACTCCACCGATTCTGAGCCTTTTATCGCCTTTGTACTTGCTTGATCAGGTCGGCCGTGAAGCATTGGTCAAGTGGTAATTCTGCACATTTAACACTTGTTTTGCGCGATAAACTGATCAAGTAGCATGTATTTCACCCATAAACCGATGCATGAAATAGGCCCTATCAAACTGCTCACACTTAAAACATACTTGTCCCCAAGTATAAAGAAAAAGAAAAGAAAAAGATAGGGCAAATTTCAGGCATGGTTTATTTATTTTTTAAGTAAAAGACAAGACGAAAAGAATAACAAGACCTTAAGATAAAGACACGTATTCACATGTATGCATTAGACCGAATAATTTTCCAACAATCATACTCGAGGTCGAGGTCAATCCATTTGTGAGTAGTTTGTGTTCATTCTCTTTCGCCTTTGCTTGATCAAGGTGTCAGCTTGTCAAGATTGCTCAATTCAAAAACCACTGTTGGATTCACTCAGTCACTCATTCCTTACCTGAGAAGTTAGGACTGTTCACTCGATATTGCCATAAATTTAATACCTTGAATCGGATTGCACAAGATAGTTCCTTAAGGTCTTTGTTTTAAGGTTGTAACGAGACTCAAGGTTAGTAACGTATTAGGGTGGGTCCTAGGGGTTCTAAGTTCAAAAATAAAAAATAAAAAAAATAACAAAATTTAAAGAAAAATCACATGAGTCAAAAAGCCAAAGATTTTCCTAGACTCGCTGGATCAGAATTGGGATATTTTTTTTTTCTTTGGTGCTCATTCTTGGTCAGATTTCAACCTTCAGCCTTATATTATTTTTTGCTTTTGATTTTCTGGGTTAGGTTACAACTATTTCCTGCCCTTTTCTTTTTTTCTTTTTTTTTGAACCTTTTCATCATTTTCTTTTTATATGATCAATGATCAACCCGATTGTCTAACTTGATCAACCTGGCTGCCCCTTCTTTTTCTTGCTATCCCCTTTCGTTACCCTTGACAAACTCCATCTCTTTGACCCTCTTTCCTCATGTGATATGAAACTTTGAATTTGGTTTTAAGGCTTCAAAGAAAGGGAAAGAGTGTATAAACTCGAATTGGCTAACTAGGGGGTGCCTTGACTAATGAGGTGGGTTTGTGGAACGAAGGAAGAACACGGCTCAAATGGTTAAGTCCTAATGCCTTTAGTCATTACTACTTGTGCAATTTTCATCTCAATATTAAAAATCAGCCTCTCATAATTTTTTCTTTTGTAAAAATAGTAGAAAGTGTTCTACTTTTGGCTTATAGCTCACATATAGAAAGACTTCACAGTTGGTTTAGAAATTGAGCGTTTCTATCATACTTGCGTCATTCAAATTGATCAAGCTTTTGCAATCAAGTTTTACATGTGAGCATACTGAATCCTTTTTCTAACTCTCCCAAGAAGTAATCAAGTCTTCTATTTATCCAATTTCATGCATATTTCCTATTTTATTACTATCTTGAATTTGTTATTTTTTGAAAAAAAAATTTAGCATGTATGATTCTACTGTAACTAACCCGTCCCCCCTCCCCACTGCATATGAACTCGTCCTCGAGGGGCTGGATGCAGTGGAAAGAAGGGTTAGGCACAGTCAACGGCATAACAACAATCAAGGGAAACTTCTCACACTTAGACCGGACACTGGACTAAGTGTGAGATAGTGCCAGCAATCAAAACATGCTAATAACCACATAGAAATAAAACAGATATAGGCAAAACAGAAAACAACTTCCATAAACTTCTCACACTTAGTCCAGCCACAGGACTAAGTGTGAGATTGGAGTACACAATTTACACAAAGAAACAAGGTTAAGGGTGATAGTACTGCCTTCTAGATAACTGAATCAGGGGAATGTTGCGCTCCTTCCTTATTGCCTCCATTACACAGGCCTTCCTTATTGCCTCTACGGCTTCGTGCTTATCGGAGCTCCTCATCCTTGGTATTTTTATTTTTTTTCTCCTTCGGGGAGGGGAAGCAAAAGACCTACTGGCAGCTTTAGTAAGCCCCATACCTTAATTGGTATGGTGGCCCATATTAGGGGGAGGAAAGATACTTTCTTCCCCCTTCCTCTTGCGCCCTTTCTCTGCTCTCACCTGGTTGATCTCCACAATCTTGCTTGCTTCAATGACTGCTCCGGTCTCTTGATTTTCGCCTCATCCACTTGCTGTCTTGAACCCTCAGCTTCAAGAAGCAGCTGGTTCATTGTCTGGTGGCGCGTTCTTCTCGGAATGGAGTCTTCTTTCTGTGGTCGATGAAAGGTTAAATTCTGCCTCCTTTCGTCGTAAAGGGAGATCACTGAGACGAGGCAGCCCCTCTGTTGGTGGTGGCGGAACTGGGTCCTTAGACCGAGAAATCATTGGGCGAGCCTTTAGGGCAGTGTGAATCTCCACGGGAAAACTTCTGAGTACGGAGTCCACACCCCTTATGTCAGCCGGGTCCACATATTGGAGTGGGCCGATGAATCTAGGAGGCGATAATGGGGTTCTGGTGGTTGGTGGACTCGGTGGTGAAAAGGATCTCTGATTATTACTGTCGAGACCGGCTCCTGAAGAAAACGAGGAAGTATTGGAGGTCTCGAGTTGATTGCCCTGCATTTCTTTCCGAATGAAGATAGCACAAAGGTTCTGAAGATATTTGATGGAAAGTGAGATCCGGAAAACCCTCTTTTATACTCAAATTCCGACTGTTGAGATCTCCGCTTATTGATATCTCTGTGACCTTTCGTGTACCGGCGCGCCTTTTTAGAATGCCAGATGGCAAAGCTTCCCCGATATGTTTCCTTCCTCTCTCCAGAACGTCCTTTCATTTCAACAGTCGGCGCCGCCTGACACCTCTCTACTTACTGCACATGTCTCGTCATCACATGCTCTTATCAACTCAATCACTGTTCCACTAATTAAATTCAAATTGCACTGATCACGTGAATCATTAAATCTCGATGACAGCTCACATTATTCCACTTGATCAGTTCCTTTCCTCCACTTCCGACTTTTGATTAACGAAAATAAAACTAAACACACTTAAAAAAACTATTTACAAGGATTTGACCGGGTTTCCTTGGAATGTTACTTGATCAGATTTAGAGATTTAGAAATGATTGCTTGATCAAGCAGACCATCCATGAATACCCGATCACTCCTTATACTTGTTTACTGGTACAAGCTAGGCATTGGTAGTGAAATGTCGTCCACTACAAACGCCTTCCTTTCGTTCCTTCCGGGTAGCTCGCTTTGCTCCAAACCGTTGGTCCTTCCTGCGAACGTTGCCCTTTTAGGTTTACGTTGCTATCAGTTTCTCTGTTTACCTTGATCAATCCTCCTTTCCTGATGGATCTTTATGTTTTCACATTTTTTTCTGTCAACTGCTTCCCATTCAAACTCCTGTAGAAGGAGTAACCATCTGATCAAATGCGGGTTTGATCCCTTCTTCGACGATAGGTATTTGATGGCCGCCTAGTTTGTATACACCGTCACCTTGGAACCGAGTAGGTGCTGCCTGAGCGCCACAAATGCAAAGATTATCGATAACATTTCTTTTTCTGTTACATCATAGTTCCTTTGCGCCTGACCCAATGCTTTTGATGCGTAGAGGAAAACATAACTTTTCCCTTGGATTTTCCGACTTAGTGTTGCTCCCACAGCACAGTTACTAGTCTCACACATCACCTCAAGGGAGTGATTCCAGTCAGGACCACGAATTATAGAATAACTCATCAATTGTTTCTTCAGGAATGGGAACGTGGCTTTGCAGTCATCAGAAAGTTTAAACTCCATGTCGTCCTGGGGAAGCTTTGTCAGGATCTGCGCTCCCCCGGTGAAATCCTTGATACGTCCTCCACGGCCCTTAGCGTGCCTTAACAAGATTATGATCTTCCCCTGGTTAATAAGGTACGGAAATTTTGCCACATGTGTGTGTCTTGCCATGACTGTCCCATGTTCCGGCCAGTTTGAATTTTGCTTCTTGGGCATCAGCTGGGGTTGATGTTGGAAGAGTAATTATTCCTTTCTCTGCAATCGTGGTTTGACTGTCTTGTGATATGTCTGACTGGGCAGGTCCTTGAATGCCATCGGTGATGCTGGTACGGAAAATAGTTGTCTTGTAAACGAGGGATCCTTCTTCAGCATTTCTTTTAATGGAGCGCCTTGGTCAGGTGGTTTCTCGACCCTTTTTGGCTGAGTAATCTCTCTTGCCTCAGCTGGTTGTGACGGCTGGCAAAACTCCATAATTGCCCTTCCACTGGCTTGGTCATCCATTGCTTCAGCCATTGTCGTATCATACCATTCTGCTACCTCTCTCTTCAGCTGTTCGCCTTCAGCGGAACCAGACGGTGGCTCTTTGATGGATTCCCTTTTTGGATACTCCTTTTTTCGAGGGTTGATAGCATTTACTGTTTGTATGCTCTCTCTGTCCTGTGGCTCTCTTGCAGCTTCATTAATGCCGACTGTAAGTCGCTCTCCTTTAAACTCCAGATTAATTGTCCCATGGCGGACGTCAATGACTGTGTTAGCGGTGGATAGGAAAGGTCTCCCCAAAAGGATTCCTATAAACTCCTCCGCTCCTGGTTCCGTCATTTTTATAACAAAGAAGTCAGCGGGATACATGAATCTGTTCACCTTGACGATTTCATCTTCCAGAACTCCCTTGGGGTAGATGCAGGACCCTTCTGCTAGCTGTATTTCCATATTGGTTGGACGAGCTTAGCGTTCTCCAGCTTCCTGTATATAGAATACGGCATAATATTGATGGACGCCCCTAGGTCGCACATTGCGTGCTTCATTTGAACGTTTCTGATAGAAATTGGGAGCGTAAATACTCCTGGGTCAGTTCTCTTTGAGGGAAGATCATCAGGTTAGATCTTACCGGTTACTTCCTCTGCTTCGACCCTCCTTCTCTTTTCAGCACCATGTTCACATATGTTAGACTCTTCTTTCGTTGTGACTTGATCATGGGCGCTGGATTCAAGGTTTTTACTAAGACTTGCCCTGGATGCTGGAAAACTTGCAGTTGAGCTCTGATAAACTCCTTTTGATTTCAGAGAGACTGTGTTAACATTCTCACGCCCTGCTGGAGGTTGCACTGTAGCCGGAATCTTTCCATCATTACCTCTCAGCTCGCCCAGTGACATGGCGACCTGAGATAACTGCTTTGTAAGCATTTCTAATGCGGCTCTCTGTTCCTTCTGGGCTTCCTGTATTTCCCGCACAGCATCATGAGGCTGATGTGGAACCATCATATCCCCTGGAACTTCATTTTGCTGCCTGTTATTTCTCTGATTAAATCGGCCTCCTCCATGGCCTTGCTGGTAGAAACCGGAAGATCCATATTGCTCTGGTTGGTTCTGGGACAGATGGTTTTGTTGATTTCATTGGTAGTACTGTAGGTTCCCTTGGGATTGCTGGGTTCCTCTGTGGTACTGTGGGACATAACTCACCATTTGATTACTTGGTTGCCTACCCTGGTTGCCATACTGAGGAGCTTGGTGTTGGTACCCCCATTCTCCTTCCTGTTGTCGGCTTGACCAGTTAGGTTGTCCTCCACTTGACCAGTTCCCTTGAGGTCCACTTGACCATCCTGCCTGACCTCCCTGCATTCTATTTCCTCCTGTGTTTGGTCTATCCAAGATTCGGGCTGGCCAGTTGGACTGCCCGTCGAAGGGTTGTACTTGTTGAGGTGCGGTTAGTTGTGGCTGGCTTTGATTCTAATCAGTCCATCTGAAATTGGGGTGGTCTCTCCACGGAGCATCTCTCTGCTTCCCCTGGATCCAGTTGTCATTTGTGTTCCAGTGGCCTACTGCGTTCACTTGCTCTACCTCAGGGGGAAATTCACAATAATAGTAATGATGTTCTTCTGGAGGTGGCGGCTGCGGTACGTACTGTGTCTCCTTTGGTGCAGGTGGTGGCGGTGGTCTCGTTTTTTCTACTGCTTCCAGCAGTTTCTTCTCCATCTGCTCGAATCGAGCCTGCAGCTTTTCATCGTTGCGCGCCTCTGCTGCGTGCACTACTCCTCTCATGTACTGCCCTCGAGAGGTTTCATACGACCACTTAGCCTCAATCAGTCTCTCCAAAATATTCTTAGCTTGGCTAAAAAGGGTTTTTGAGAAATCCCCTTGTGCTGCGAGGTTGAGGTCGTTTTTGCTATCCACCGTGAGTCCGCTCATAGAAAATCGAGTAGATTTCCTTCTCTACCAATTTATGGTTAGGGCATGCTTGAAGCAGCCCTTGGAACCTATCCCAGTACTGGACGAGGGGCTCGTCGTATTCCTGTCTGGCTTCTGTAATTTCCCTTTTTAGGGCACTTGTTTTTTATGTTGGAAAGAAACGATCGAGGAATATCATGTGAAACTCAGCCCACGTTTTGATGGATCCTTCCGGCAGCCTTGACAGCCAGACACCCGCGTCCCCCTTCAAGACAAAAGGAATAGCTTTGAGTCTGTAATCTTCGGATGTGGACCCAGCTGGCACGGGCTGAATATCACAGTACCGGCAGAATTCATCCAGAAAAGCATACAGACATTCCTTCGAAAGGCCATAGAAGTGGGGCAAGACGGCCAGTACTCCTGATTTGATGGTAATGGTCCGCATCCCAGGAGTAGCGGTGATGGCATGCGTGGGCTCTCTCTCATCATGAGCATGTAGAGAACCGATCCCCGAGTCGTCGATGACAACGACCATCTCTGCTTCCGTTCGTTCTAGTGGTGGTGGTTGTGTTTTCTGCTCGGTGGCTGCTGCTGCTTCTAATGCGGCTCTGCCACGAGTGATGACAACGTCGGCTTCCTGGACTCTCCACTGAGTGTTAGTTCTTCTGTATATCAAGGGATAATTCCAATAATCGCCTTGGTGGTACCTTCTAGAATGTCGACGCTTTTTGGTAACAAATTCGTGACTCAACTTCGTCCTTGCGTCTCATATTCCAGCACGTGTCCCCTTCTAGAACGTCGTCCTTGATAACAGAATGGTGCGCTGTATCCAGCTCATTTCCTCACGTGCTCTTCTTCCAGAAGCCCGTGGTCCCCTCCTAACTGCTTGATCGCTCCCCTTGATCAACTCTACCGATTCTGAGCCTTTTATCGCCTTTGTACTTGCTTGATCAGGTCAGCCTTGAAGCCTTGGTCAAGTGGTAATTCTGCACATTTAACACTTATTTTGCGCGATAAACCGATCAAGTAGCATGTATTTCACCCATAAACCGATGCATGAAATAGGCCCTATCAGGAGGGTAATATCCGGCGATTCTACGGCGACGGTGGTGGGGTTGGCCGACCCCACCTGGATCCGCCGCTGATGTGGAGGAAACTCTCTCTTTTACTTTGCTAATTTTTAATTTTTAAGTATTTATTAACAATATATTTTATTTTTAATGAGACGCATAAATTACAATGTTAAAATATGCAAAATAATTAGTTTCCAAAGGCAAATCAAACGTGGCAGTTCAATAATACAATGTTAAACTATGAACATATGTTACTCCCTCCGTCTGTATTGTGTATCTCAATTTTTTATTTTAGTCTATATTAATTACTATATCATTTTATTTATATCATTTTTAATAATAGACTCTATACATTACTAGCTAATAATAAAATATACATATAGAATTCACGTTCTACTACTTCAATTTTATCTTCGATTAATTATATTTCTTAAAACTAATGCTTAAAAAAACTATAGAAGGGCTTTAAGTGGGCTCAATTGTTAATGGCTTGAAAATAAGGTGAGACGAAAGCCCACTTGACAAATGATAACGATACAAGGAACGTGCGAGAATAATCCAGAATCTCGAAGATTAATCAGATAAATTCGAGGAATTTACTAGAAACAGCCAGAATGATCAAATCAAATCAAATCTTGGTGCCAGCTGAAAGATGTCGCTGATTCCAAGCTTCTTTGGCAACCGCCGGAGAAACGTATTCGACCCATTCTCCTTGGATATATGGGACCCTTTCGAGGGCTTTCCTCTCTCCAACCACCTCGTTGGCCAACGACCGGATCGACTGGAATGAGACGCCGGAGGCCCATCTCTTAAAGGTCGATGTCCGCGGGTTGAAGAAGGAAGAAGTCAAGGTTGAAGTTGAAGATGGTAGCATTCTGCAGATCAACGGAGAGAGGAGCAAGGAGCACGAGGAGAAGAATGATACGTGGCACCGTGTTGAGAGAAGGTTTAGGCAGCCCGAGAATGCCAAGCTGGAGCAGGTGAAGGCGGCGATGGAGGATGGGGTGCTCACTGTTACAGTGCCTAAGGAGGAGGTGAAGAAGCCTCAAGTGAAGGGCTTTGTTGGATAAAATTGGGAAAATTCCCGAGCCGTTTACAGGCAGTACTCTAACTATTACAACCGAAGAGCAATACAGATACAAGTGAAACGGAAATTACAACAAAAATAGAAAATTACAGTACTAATGATAAGTCGAGTCGAGGAAAGCCCTCTTTCCGCAAGACAATTTACGCCCCGGCTAGTGCTCACGGATTGGCGTAGTGTCCCCAAAGATAAAACGACTTCGTCCAAGTGAGTAGAAGCACCTCAAACTCACTAGGCACCGGCGAACTTTCGGAGTTTCGAGAATTGAGGAGACTATGCTCCTAAATGGCTAAATGAGAGAACTAGTTTAGAGAATTGTGATCTTGATCTTGTTATGATCTCTCCTTCAACCCCCACACATATATATAGGCTTAGGAAAGATAAGTGGTGATCATTTTTGATTTTACTACTTAAGAGATAGTTATCAAATTGATAACTAAGTTGGTTATCAAATTGACAACTAAGTACTTAAGAAGCTTCTAACTTAATCAACTTGATAACTAAGTAGTTATCAAATTGATAATTCCAACAATCCCCCATATTGGTTAGAGCTTCACAAGCTCAAACCAACATCTTAGTCACACCTCTATCGGAGGAATGAATATGAATGTATGCAGACGCTAGCCTCAATTCTCAAGAAATAATATTGCATTTGAAATGGTAGCTTGGGGCTTTGAACCTTCCATAGTCAATACGATCGGGCATACTGGCGGCCTAGTGGACGTGATGCCTTGAACCATTCCTCCTTGGTGTATACCGAGACAATAGTATTGACACAATATTGTTTACAAACTCGTCAGTTCTCACGTTTGTGTCCTTTTCTGGCCATGGAACACCACTTTGGATTCATAAGTGATTTTACACATTTTGAAGCGGCCCTCACTTCTCACTTACATAGGTGATTCTTTCTCGAGTATCCTGCTATACTCTACCTCCTAGAGGTTTCCAATAATCATTAAAAGTCAAAGACTTAACCTCTTACCACGTGCAGGTTACAACACTCAATGCTTTCTAAGGAATGGGCGAAGACTAAGTTCTTCTGAGTGTTACGACTAGATTCGTATAGCTTCGTTTTCCCATTGAACCAAGCCCATGGGATCTCCAATCGTATGGTTGGGTTACCACTATAATCATCTTTTAGATGTGGTTTTCAACCCCATTCCTTCTAGCAGCTTAAGCATTTGATCACGACATAACCCTTTGGTTAATGGATCCGCTAAGTTATCTTTTGACTTTACATAATCAACTGAGATAACACCACTCGTGATCAATTGCCTCACGGTATTGTGCCTTCGACGTATATGTCGAGACTTTCCGTTATACAAACTATTATGTGCTCTCCCTATAGCCGCTTGGCTATCACAGTGTATCACTACTGTGGGCACTGGCTTCTTCCAACATGGGATGCCTTCTAGGACGTTTCTAAGCCACTCGGCTTCTTCCCCTGCTTTATCTAGAGCGATAAATTCAGATTACATGGTGGATCGAGCTATACAGGTTTGTTTCGTTGACTTCCACGAAACAGCTCCACCCCCCACAGTGAACACATACCCACTTGTCGAAAATGAGTCTTTTGAATCAGAAATCCAATTTGCATCACAGTACCCTTCAAGTACTTGGGGATATCTGGTGTAACGCAGCCCAAAGTTGAGAGTATACTTCAAGTATCTCAAAACTCTACGAAGAGCTTTCCAATGTTCGTTACTTGGATTGCTCGTAAATCGGCTCAACTTGTTCACTGGACATGCAAGATCAGGACGGGTGCAGTTTGTGATAAACATCAAACTCCCTATGATCCTTGCATATTCTTCTTGAGCAATAGGCTCACCCGTGTGCACGCTCAAATGCACATTTGGGTCCAATGGAGTCTTAGCTGGCTCACAATCAAATGAGCGGAACTTCTTGAGCACTTTCTCAGCGTAGTGAGATTGTGTCAAAGTAATTGCCTCGTGATCTCTTACAATCTTGATTCCAAGAATCACATCAGCTAGACCCATATCTTTCATGTCGAAATTTCTTTTCAACATATTTTTCGTCTCGTTGATAATGCGATTATTACTGCCCATAATCAACGTATCGTCTACATAAAGACACACAATAATAAACCCATTATCTGTGTTTTTAATATAAACACACTTATCACACTCGTTGATAGTAAATCCATTTGACAACATCACTTTGTCAAACTTCAAGTGCCATTGCAATGGCGCTTGCTTTAATCCATATAGAGACCTCACTAGTTTGCATACCTTCCTTTCTTGGCCAGGTACAACAAACCCTTCAGGTTGCTCCATATATATCTCTTCTTCCAATTCACCGTTCAGAAATGCAGTTTTCACATCCATTTGATGAATCTCAAGATTGTGCAATGAAGCAATCGCAAGAAGCATCCGAATAGAAGTGATTCTCGTAACCGGTGAATAGGTATCAAAGAAGTCATATCCTTCTTTCTGCTTAAAGCCTTTCACGACTAAACGAGCTTTGTACTTATCAATAGTACCATCAGCTTTATATTTCCTTCTCAGGATCCACTTGCACCCTAAAGGCTTACAACCTTCTGTCAAGTCCACTAACACCCATGTGTTATTTCTCATAATTGATTCAATTTCACTATTGATCGCTTCTAGCCAGAATGGTGCATCTGGGCCAGACAGAGCTTCTGCTAGTGACTTTGGCTCATCGTCCAACATAAAAGTAATAAAGTCGGGGCCAAAGGTCTTTGCAACTCTAGCTCTTTTGCTACGTCTTGGTTCTTCATTCTCAGTACTTGGATTCGTCCTTTCCAGAGAATGAGAACTAGTAGCTTCTTCCACCATTCTTTCACTAGAACGGTCCTCTTGCTTCTTACAAGGATAAACATTCTCAAAGAATATAGCATTCCTTGATTCCATGGTCGTTCCTTCAGCTATGTCAGGCACAGCCGACTTATGGACCAAGAAACGATAGGCGTAGCTATTGAGTGCGTAACCAATAAAGATACAATCGACAGTTTTGGGGCCAATTGCAACTTGTTTTGGAAGAGGCACTCAACCTTCGCTAAACATCCCCAGACTTTGAGGTATGAATACGATGGTTTCTTTCCTTTCCACAACTCGTAAGGAGTCACATATCTACCTTTAAGTGGAATTTTATTCAAGATATAATTTGCTGTTAACACAGCATCCCCCCACATGTTCTGGGGTAACCCTGAATTAATCAAGAGAGCATTCATCATCTCTTTCAATGTTCGATTTTTGCGTTCAGCAACGCCATTCGACTGGGGAGAATAAGGAGCCGTAGTTTGGTGAATTATACCACTCGCATGACATAATTCTGCAAACGGGGCTACATATTCACCACCTCTATCACTTCGAACACACTTAATTTGACAACTAAGTTGATTTTCGGCTTCATTTTTTAAGTCTTTAAATGCTTCAATTGCCTTATCTTTACCTCTTAACAGATAAAGGTAACAATACCTTGTGCAATCATCAATAAATGTGATAAAATATTTTTTACCACCTCTAGTTTGCACAACTTTCAAATCGCATACATCAGTATGGATCAACTCTAGAGGTTTCGTGCTCCGCTCTACCGAGTGAAACGGCAGCTTAGTCATTTTAGCTTCAACACACACCTCACATCTTTCAAGTGAGTTGAATTTGTTGACTTTTAGTAAATCGAGATTCACTAATCTTTTTATAGCATTTAAATTTACATGTCCCAATCTACAATGCCATAAATCAGAGCACTCAAGCAAGTAAGAAGAAGATGCATCATTTTCATTACTTGATAATTTCGGAGTGCGGCGCACAACCGTTACATTTAGTTTGAACAGGCCATTGGAAAGATAACCTTTTCCAAGGAAAGTACCAAACTTAGTCAGTACAAACTTGTCAGACATAAAAACTAACTTGAAACCATGACTAACAAGTAGGCTACCCGAAACCAGGTTCTTCCGGATGTCTGGGACATGCAGCACATCCTTCAGTTTCAGCTCATGACCTGACGTCATCTTGAGCTTCACTTCTCCCAAGCCGATAGCTTCAGATGAGTTTTGGTTGCCCATGTGAAGCTTTTTCCCTTCGACTTGTTTGTATGTTGAAAACTGATTTCGATCTGAGCAGACATGTACAGTCGCTCCAGTGTCGATAAACCAAGACTTTGGGTTATCTACATGGTTCACTTCAGAGACCACGGCCGCCAAGTCATCCTCATCGAAGTTCTTCTCGACCAGGTTCAAGTCTTTCTTGGCTTTCTTTTTCTTGGGTTTTCGGCAGTCCTTCACCATATGACCCGGTTTGTCACAGTTATAGCAGTTGCCTTCAAACTTTCGGGCAACTGCCTTCCCTTTCCCTTTATCTTTCTCATTTGGGCGGGGACGTTTTGAGGATCTTCCTCGCTCTATCAGATTTGCCTTTGAGTCTTCCGAGCTTCCCGGCTTCTGATGATAGCGCCTGTTGTCCTCTTCGACACGAAGACGAACAATCAGGTCTTCAGGCTTCATCTCCTTTCGTTTGTGCTTCAGATAATTTTTAAAATCTGTCCAGCACGGAGGAAGTTTCTCAATCATTGCCGCAACAATGAACTGATCTGGTAAGACCATTCCTTCAGCGTGGACATCATGGATTATGATTTGCAGCTCTTCGGCTTGCGCCACCACTGAACGAGAGTCCACCATCTTGTAGTCCAAAAATTTTGCAACTACATACTTTTTTGTACCGGCGTCCTCGACGCGGTACTTCTTGTCAAGAGCCTCCCACAATTCTTTTGAGGTCTTAGTCCCTGCGAAGATAGAATAAAGACTATCCTCTAAGCAGTTCAGGACGTAATTCTTGCACAAGAAATCGCCTTGATGCCAAACATCATAGGCGTTCCGGACATGGAAGTCCGTCTCTTCCTCAGATACGACTGGCGCATCTTCCGTGAGGAAGTTGGCAACACCTAACGTAGTTAGGTAGAACAACATCTTTTGTTGCCAACGTTTAAATTCAGAGCCCTTAAATTTCTCTGGCTTATCGGCCTGAGGCATCACCCTCGAGGTCGAAACAGGTGTCAACACCGATGTTTTGGCAGCAGCAAAAGTAGATCCATTTTGTTGGTGTTCGTTTCCTCCAGCTCCATGGTTTCCGTCCATCGTAACTTCGGTTGACATCACTTAGAGTACGACTAAATTGTCTTGCGACTGTTGGATAAAATTGGGAAAATTCCCGAGCCGTTTACAGGCAGTACTCTAACTATTACAACCGAAGAGCAATACAGATACAAGTGAAACGGAAATTACAACAAAAATAGAAAATTACAGTACTAATGATAAGTCGAGTCGAGGAAAGCCCTCTTTCCGCAAGACAATTTACGCCCCGGCTAGTGCTCACGGATTGGCGTAGTGTCCCCAAAGATAAAACGACTTCGTCCAAGTGAGTAGAAGCACCTCAAACTCACTAGGCACCGGCGAACTTTCGGAGTTTCGAGAATTGAGGAGACTATGCTCCTAAATGGCTAAATGAGAGAACTAGTTTAGAGAATTGTGATCTTGATCTTGTTATGATCTCTCCTTCAACCCCCACACATATATATAGGCTTAGGAAAGATAAGTGGTGATCATTTTTGATTTTACTACTTAAGAGATAGTTATCAAATTGATAACTAAGTTGGTTATCAAATTGACAACTAAGTACTTAAGAAGCTTCTAACTTAATCAACTTGATAACTAAGTAGTTATCAAATTGATAATTCCAACAGGCTTTTGATATCTCTGGTTAAGAGAATCATCTCAAGAATTTCGATTTATTTGACTGTAATGAACGATGATGCGATAAGTATAGTGTGTTTTGCTTAAGAATTAATGTTTGGTCTTCTGATTACTTTATATAATGATTAATTAAAATTATACTTTTGACGGTTTTCTAAATGTCCGATGAATTTGAATTGAGCATGGAAGCCAATAATGTGATTAATGAGATGAGTTGAATGTGATTTTTTCAATCTTGTTAAATTATTACTTTAACAATCGCGAAGAGAAGAAAAATGGAAGTAACACGATTTCAACCCTTCAAAAAGAGACATAAATTTGGAGTGGTATGACGTCATTTAATCCATGTCATACATTCGCGGCGCGACATCTATTTTCATGCTTAAATTTCCCAAATTCAAATTTTTAAGACAGTTCAAAAACTCATTGAAGTTATTATAAATTAATCGGTCATTTTTAAAACCTATTGAATGGACAAAGTTCTGTGAGTTTATTGGCTAAAAGAATAATAAGGCACAGAGGAAGCATGAACTCAAAACTTTGGTCTATCTTCATCAATGGTCACTGAACAATAGAATTTCTTGTTCCACGCAAAACAATTAGCAATATTTATTGTTTTACCTAAGTTGTTCCTTTAATACTTGTTAGCTTGTATAATTATACGAAACTTTAAGCTATGTATCTACACACACAACACTCCGAGTCTCCGACCATACAGAGTATAATTAATTAATTTGCTTTTGTTTTTCTAATAAAAACTTCAACATACACAATGATACTGTATTATATTCAGACTCAAATCAGATTTATACATCAAAAGATAAACTAGCAACTCACTTCATTCATACATAGCTTATTCAAATTCCAAGCACAGTTTCAAGATAATATTCTCAGCCAGAGATATCAATAGCTTTGACCTGAGGCTTCTTGGGCACGGTCACGGTCAGCACCCCATTCTCCATACTCGCCTTAACCTGATCAGCCTTAGCGTTCTCCGGGAGGCGGAAGCGCCGGAGGAACTTGCCAGAGCTCCGCTCGACGCGGTGCCAGGTGTCATTCTTCTCCTCCTTCTCACGGCTGCGCTCGCCGCTGATCTGGAGGATATTCCCTTCCTCCACCTCTACCTTGATCTCCTCCTTCCTGAGGCCGGGCACGTCGGCCTTGAACACGTGGGCCTCCGGTGTCTCCTTCCAGTCCACGCGAGTCGCAGCGAACTGCGACGTCTCGTTGCCAAGTCGCGGAAAGGGTCCCACAGATCAAGGGAGAAAGGATCGGAGCTGCAGCGGCCGAAGAAGCTGGGAATGAGCGACATTGCGATTGGGGATTGATGAGAGCGAGTTGATTACTGCGAAATGGCGTTCGAAGTGTTTGTTTCTGTGGCGGATTGGGATAGGATGAGCTATGTATTTATACACCAGAAAATGGTGCTTTTCTTTTGGTAGAATATTATGGAGCATTCCAGAGTCTGAAGGGTGGTTCCACAGAGCTACTATGTCACCATTCTGATGGCCAATCAAATCTTAACATGTGTATTCTATAGCCATTTTCATTTCTTTATTATTCGTATAATACTTCTGTACATGTAATTCACGCTACTCATTCGTGTTTATGTATGGAAATTTTTGAAATGACATAAGTTTTAATGTAAAAATTAAAAAAAAAATATATAAAGAAAATGTATTAGTAAAATGGATTTAAAAATTTTCATAAAATGAAAATTTCTATATTTAAGGATTGACTAAAAAGAAAAGAGTTTTTCAAGAGACAAAAAGGATAATTTGAGCACGAAGATTAAAAATTATGTTGAAAAATAAGAGAGAGAAATGAAATAAGGACGATAGAAAAAAGTAAAATAGATGATACAATAAAACAAGAGTAATTTGATATTTTGTATTTTGTAAAAAAATGAAATGACTCAACTTAGTTAGAACATAAAAGAGAATTCAACTCAAATTAATTCTTTAATTCGGGAAGTATTTTATTTTTCAGTAATAGCAATTCTTTAATTCGGGAAGTATTTTATTTTTCAGTTATAGCATTATATTGGATCCATAGTATTTATTATAAATACAAGGGATCAAAGCTTATGAAAGCAATAAAAATAATTCATTTTTAGTTACATACGCAACATGAATAAAGCTACACATTCATGCACACATGTCTCAATACTTGTATATTAGTAGTGCTTAACTATCGGTAATCATGCAATACGGTAAAAATAACTTTCTATCGTCGCATGTGAGAGAGTAATAGTGGTTTAGCTTAGAGGAAAGAGAATAGTGGTATTTGATCCTAGAGCTCATTGTTTATATACAAAGAATGATATACGATCTTCTATTCCTCTATACTCCCCCCATCCCACAATAATTGTCACTCTTTTCTATTTCGGTCCGTCCTATAATAATTGTCACATTTCATTTTTACCATAAATGATAAATATGTCTCACATTCTACTAACTCACTTCACTCACATTTTATTATAAAATTAATATAAAAAAGTGGGTCACACATTCCACTAATTTTCCAACCAACTTTTTTTTACATTTCTTAAAACTCGTACTCACAATAAGAGTGACAATTATTATGGAACGGATGGTGTATTATTAAAATACATAGTTTATAGTTATCTTTTGAGTAGCATTCATAACTTGATTTACTTTTAAAGACTAATTTTGTATCCGCACGTATATATTTATAAGGAATCTTACATATTAACTAATCAAGAAATACAATTACTTCTGTGTCCCAAAGAAGACGTATTCCTTGGGCAGACATTAGATTTTATGCAGTTTTATTTTGTCTTGGGTGGAGAGAATAAAGTAAGAGAGAGTGAATAAAATAGAGATAAAGATGTTTCTATTTTTAATGATGAGTCGTCTTAGATAGAACAAACTAAAAAGGAAAGTGGATCATCTTCGGGTGGGACGAGGGAGTATATTTTACTACATTTTCCTTGTTCACGTTTGGGAGAAAACCCTAGCAAAAAAATCTCATTCTCCTCGACGGACTCAGCGTCTGCGACGGAAAACCTATCTTCGATCGCCGATCTTCGGACGCCGATTACTCGATATGGGAAATACCCGTTTCATCAAGGGCTCTCATCATGGTCTCATCCTTCGTATTACCATTATCATGTCATACAACTATGCCGACTATCACCATCTCCAATTCGACCACCCTCATACACAACCGCTGCCTGAGTCAGAGTCCCTCTACTGGACAGCGCCGCCACACAACTTTCATACCGGGTATTCCGCTAGACAGTCCGAGTATCATCAGCCAACGCCTACCGCAATCAACCACTATCAATACCTGTGGCTTATCAGTCACACCAAGATATGCCATACGATCAACCGTAGTGGCAGTCTCAGCCAATGCCCACTGCGCCCCCGCTAACAACACCGGAGTTGAGCGCTGTGTACATCTCTAGGATTGACATGCTGAAGGAGGAGAGCCTCGGATTCTGATAGCGCACCACTTGGTATACTCCAACCACCGCTTCGCCCTATACCGGCTCCACCGTACGGTCAGCCCTTAAGCGGGACGATGGAGACCGTTCCAACGATTTGGAATCAGCATGCAAATTAAACCTGGAACCCCTTATCAGTAAACCCTAATTCTCATTGGAACCCGCAACTGCTAAACCAGCCACCGCAGTCGGTCCAACCACAACGTGCAATGCAGGGACTCTCCTGGCAACCGCAATCCTCCAAGGTATACCACAAATTACCTTATACTTATACCATAATTTTAGCTATATATCGAATTTCAGATCCCTTAATTTCAGTTGTTGAGTTGTTGATAAAATAAGAGAGAAAATAATATTTGATTATAGAGCAGAAAAAATGCATAAAATAAGGATAAATAAGTTCTTTCAATATTTAAAAGCTGCTAGCGTAAAAAATGCATAATAAGGATTAGTAAATTCTTTCAATATTTAATCAATGATTGAAATTGAACACCAGTTCCTTAGCAAGACACGTAAGAGAAAATAAAATTCAAATATGTAAGCATTAGAGCATCCATAACCGTGCTCTTGCCAGCGGCACGGTTGTGGGCCCGACCCCATTTTTTCTACCTGCTCTCTGGCAAGAGCACAACACCCACAGCTGTGCTCTTCTGCAAGGACGCAAGGAAATGATTGGGCTTAAGTGGATTTGAGAAAAAAAGAATAACAAGGAACTACCCTTTTGGGTCAACAACATCGTGATACTATGTCACGTTAATGAATTCACAAAGTTTATAACCAAATCACGAAAATTAACTAGTAGGGAAGACAACCAGAGCGAACAAGTTTGGGAAGAGAGCAAATTACTTTAGACTTGGAGTTGCTAAAGAGCTCAAAGCATGATGGAATAATTATAGTGTGATTAAGAAGAGGTGACTATTCTTTATAAATTAAAGAGAGTCAACAAGCACATTTGAAAACACTAAAGATCTACTAATGATCTTTGAAGAATATATTATCATTGAAGAGACAATAGTTTAGGGAAACATGTTCATTCTGAAGGCTATAAATAAAGAACCTCCGAGTATAGGAGTTTAGTGGCAAGAATTCAGACAGTCAAAGTATTACTTTTATACAGAATGAGTAAAGAAGGACCGTAGTCACTGGAGGTTATCAGAAAACATGAGGGAGCAAGCTCAAAACTGAAAGGGATGCACAACCTTGACATAGTAGAGGGAAGATAATGTCACGACCGCCCATACCGGGGGTATCACAAACGCGGCGATCGTGACCGACATGCATGGACAACAGTTTAAAAGAACAACTTAAGACTTAAAGAAGAAAAACAACTTAGTTTAAAGAAGTTTAAGGTCATTTTTTTAAAAAAGACGTAAAGAAACATACTTTTATAAAGGGCACCGGAAAAATTTGACTTAAGAAATACAACTATATATATAAAAAAACTAAGGTAAAATGAACATTTAACTTAAATCTCGGAAAACACCATTTTCAGAAAGACAACGTAACCACTCGTTTAAACCTAACACCGCCATACATGTTCAAACACAACACGAAAAGATTAAGGTCTTAAGACATAATTTAAAACATAGCAGCGGATAAATAAGGTTCAGGGAGAGTCAAGGATCACGCCTATGTATGACGACACAACGTATCCTAGGGTCTTTAGCCAGCTCAACATCCACCGCAACATCCCGCTCAACCTGCACATAAGAAAAAGAATATGCAGGGCTGAGTACTTGTTGTACTCAATGGGCTCATGCCGAAAACATTTTAATAAGTTATGTCATCCATACCAGTGATCTCGAGTTTTATATAGTAAGAAATATCACGAGAACACAAAAATCCAAGTCTGGCCAGACAATTTATCTCCTCATTTTCCACATCAATCAATCAATCACATCCTCTTACCATAGTGCGACGAAAGTGTGGCCACACTATTCGCCCACGAGACCGGCCGACTAGCAAGGACGGCTCACGATCCCCTCTGTGTACACAGCCTGATATTGCGGCCCTACTCAGACCCGAATTCGTTTATCATAGCCCTATAGCCTAATGGAGCGTACTCACAAACTAGGCATCAAGCACAATCTCAACATAGCCCTATAGCCTAACGGAGCAAGCTCAAACGAACTAGGCATCAGGTAAAAATCTCAACATCAAAACAATCACGGCATGACATAACACTTTAAACCACCCTTATAACACCACATCATATTTTCGGAAAAATAAAGAGGTTTGAAAAGAAAGCCCACCTCGATCGCTTAGCAAAATCACAACCCAACTTATAGCAACTCACGATCCTCGAGTTCACGAGTACACAACACCCTTGTCAATGACAACACAAGTCAGCCTTCCACAACAACATTTTACTATGCATGTCCTATCGTTTTCTCTCTCATCGTTTTTCTCACATTCCCCAACCCAACATACGTCACAAAGGTGTAAAGACACACGTAACACATTCCAACTTATCACAAGTGATTTCAACATTTAAACACGTTCCTTGGACATACATGCATCATATAATACTTTTAAACTTGAAACTAGGTGTCATTTTAACAAGGCAGAAAACTGGCAGAACTGCGCACCGTTTTGTAAAAATCACTATAAATTCAACCGACCTCATATGAAGCTAAATTTTGGTCACAATACAGAGGGCACATTCAAGTTCATCCATGAAAATTTTCACACCGAAATCACGTCATTTAGTCAGTCATATCACATATTAAACTCTCTGGTCGGAACATACAATTTCTGATAGCACTGCGCAGTTCATTTGAAAAATTTACCATAAATTCATCCAATGCCCAAAAAGGATGAAAGTTTAACACGACTCAGAAGACACTTCAAATTTTCATATAGTTCAAGAATCACATCAATCGGAGGTCATTTGGTCAGTCAAACAGAAAACGAAACATTCTTGGCGAGAACACTAGTTTCTGGCAGATTTGCGCAGTCAACTTCAAAAATTTATTAAAAATTCATTTTTCGATAAAAAGGGCTGAAATTCACACGAGACACAGGTAACACCTTGAAGTTTACTCAGTAAAATTTTTATATCAAAATTTTGATAGGTCAATTACTCATCAGAAGCTACTGGTCGAACATCACAGATAACATATACACAATTTCTAAATTAGGGTTTCCTTCTCAATCATCCAAACACCAATTCTCATTCTTATAACACACAATCATGCTTGATAAGACTCTCTTAATCATGTTTGCACATAAACTTACATCATTCACCAAAGATTCCAATCAAACTTCACACAATTCAATTGAAACGCATATTTATCAAGGTTTTCAAGCAAACTCACCTTCCCTCCCCGATTAAACTTGCGATCTACGATTCCTACACCCACTACATGCATGTAGGATTCAAGAACATGGTTCAAATGAAAAGAATGAGGAAAAGTGAAGCCAATATACCTTCTTTGACAAAACGAATCGGTAGAACCAAGAAACGAGGTGATTCGTCGGAGATTCTTGAAAATAAACTTCAATGGATGCAAGAAACAATGGTGGAAGAAGTTTTTTTGGAGAGAATGTGGAGAGGGAGGAGGGAGGCACGAAAATTGAGGGAGAATGGGGGCTAGGGTTTAGTTTAGGTGTTTTTATAGGATTAGGGTTAGGTTTAAAATCAATTAATTAATTAATTGTGGGGAAAAATACAATTAAATAAATCCCACAATTAAAAGAATAAAATAAGCATGTGGGAAGGGGAGGAAATTTTCAAAAATTCCATGTAGGAATAGCAAGGAATTTATTTGGTATTTACTTGGAGAGAATATATTCACAACTTAGGAAATAAAAGTGAATATTTCATAAACAAGGGAACAAAATAAATTAAATCTCCAAGTATGAAAATAATGGTGGGGGCCGAAAATTTCCATAAGGAATTTGCACAAGGAAATTATTTAAATCCCCAATTAAAAGAATAGGATTTAAATTAGGCAATTTATTTATAGGAAAAAGGCTCCCATAAAATAGGCAACAATTAATTAAATTCCCACAAGGAAAATATTGCATAGGGGGCGTGTGATATGGGAGAAAAGTAGGAGAAAAATATTTACATCCCCAATTAATTAGACCTAGGAATTTATTTGAATAAAAAGAGATTCCACAAATTAGGAAACAAATAAAATATCCTCCAAAATTTAGTGGAGGGGCCGAAAATTGCTAACCAAGGAATGTCCCAACTCTCTATTTATTTTAGATGAAGAAATAAATTATAACATGATTTAATTGGATTAAATTCAAAGGAAGAGAGTCAATAAAGCACCAATTAAATCAAATGAAAATAATTCTTTCTCCTATAGGAGATTTTCGAAAACTCTCAAGGAAAATAAAAATGGAGTTCGAATTCCATATAGTACCATTTAGGGGTCATTTGGTTTGGATTTAATTTGGATAAGTATCCCAAGACAATTAATTAAATCCAAGAAATGAAATACTATTTCAATAATTAGGAAGGGCCGAAAATTCCAATGAATTGGCTCGAAAAATATAAATGCATGATCCTATTAATTATTTCCCCACATTGGAAAATATAAAACATCAAGCTCATCATTCCACATTAACCACGAAAATTTATTTCACGCAAAACACTTAATCACATAGAAACGAAAGTTTCATAATTCCAAGAATCCAAAATTCGAATAACATATAAGAAGAGTCACACAAAAAAAATTTGGGATGTTACATCCTTCCCCTCTAAACAGAAATTTCGTCCCGAAATTTAATCGTCTCACACAAACAATTCGGGAAACTTTTCTTTCATCTTATCTTCTAACTCTCACGTAGCTTCCTCGGGACCATGGTGCTTCCACAACACCTTCACGGACGCTATCGTCTTGTTTCGTAGCTCTTGTACCTTCCGATCTAGGATTGCCTCGGGCCTTTCCTCGTAGCTCATGTCGGGGTTAAGACCACTTCCTCTTGATGAATTACATGTTTGGGGTCGAACACGTATTTGCGCAACTGCGACACATGGAACACGTTGTGCACGTTCCCAAAGCTGGGAGGTAACGCCAAATGATACGCTACAGGGCCTACTTCATCGATAATCTCGTACGGTCCTACGAAACGCGATTTCAGCTTGCCTTTCACTCCAAACCTCACAACTCCTCTCGTCGGGGACGCTTTCAAGAACACTTTGTCACCGACGTTGAATTTGATTTCCGTTGGACGCACGTCGGCATACGACTTCTGCCTATCTTGAGCTTCCTTGATCCTTGCGCGGATTTGATGCACAATTTCGGTCATCTCCTTTATCGCATCGGGGCCTAACATCTTCCTCTCGCCAACTTCATCCCAAAAAGTGGGGATTGACACTTCCTTCCATACAAGGCTTCATACGGAGCCATATCGATCGTCGTTTGGTAGCTATTGTTGTAGGCGAATTCAACCAATGGTAGAACAGTTTCCCAACCTTCCCCTCGATCTAGAACAACGGCTCGCAGCATATCCTCAAGCGTTTGAATCGTCCTCTCTGACTGCCCGTCCGATTGCGGGTGATAAGCAGTGCTGAAGTTTAGTTGTGTGCCCAATTCTCGTTGCAAACTCATCCAAAACTTCGATGTGAACTTCGTATCGCGGTCGGACACGATGGTCTTTGGCACTCCATGCAATCGCACAATCTCATTCACGTAGAGTTTAGCTAACTTGTCCGCGCCATAAGTAATTTTCATCGGTAAGAAGTGCGCGCTTTTAGTAAGTCGATCAATGATCACCCAAATCGCGGTGTTGCCCTTCTGTGACCTTAGCAAACCCATCACGAAACTTTGGTTAACTAGAATGGTGATACTCCCTTGTTTAATTCCTTATAGAGAATGATAACTGAGTTATGAGAAACTTTGGTCACAAGCTACTTGCACCTTACGATCACATCAGATGATCATATGTGGGGATTATGACTCTTTGGTACTCCCGGTTCGTCATAACGCTCATCCTCGTAACACGCCGTTTCTGTTTACTTATTATTGTAAAGCTAGATTCTTTGTTTACATTGCAATCATATTTTCTTGCTATGTATGTGTACATCGCTTAGTTGGATCAAGGGTATGATCCTTTGCAGTGATTGGATTGTCAAGAAAGACAATGGCTAACCCAGATTATTCATGTCATTGGGACGTAGAGAATGGCATATAACCCCTACCATCTTTCTAGAAACATCGTTTTGTTCTATGTTGGATTACTTTTCTCGTAACGAAGTTTCTTTCTTATCGCGTCCTTTTCTTTTCGTCGCTCAGGAAAGCGAGAAATGTTCATACTGTACTTCTAAGTTCGAGTTCATATTGTGTTCTAGAAGGAACGCATAACTAAGTATTCTAAGTTCTTTGAAATTTTCGATTTCCCCATACTAGCAACATGATTCAATGACTAACTCAAAAAGAGATATCATTTAACCAACTCAAAAAAGAGACATCATTTCAACAATTGGTATCAGACTCATATACTTTATACTTTCATATTCCATTACCTTTTTTTTTATTTAGGAAAGTTGCTCCTTTTATTCATACATTCACAGTCTTTAGCCAAAAAAAGACATATTAACTCTTTCTTTAAGCACGTTACCCAATCAAGAAACATCAACTCTTTCTTTGAACTTAACATTTTCATCTGTTCACTCAAATTAAATGTATGAGTTATTTCTCCATTTCAAACTTTCAAACACCTTGACTTTCTTCTGAAAAAGAACAAGTTACCTTTTCCTCATTGAGCGCGATTGGTGGGAGTGCTAAGAGCATTTTCATCGATTAGACAGTCTAGTGGAACAAGGCTAGACCAAAGATTTTCCAAGAAAACTCTCGGGTTCAGAGCGAGAAAGAATGCTCTGATACCACTCTGTCACGACCGCATTTTCTAAGGATAGAAAACACGGTTGATCGCGACCTAGGGGAGGACTAAAGAAGCGGGGAAGAAAGGGGAAAAACAACACAACTCGACCATAGCTCCAAACAAATGGGAAAAACTCGAAATAAAATCAGAGTTTTGAACAAAATAGACTTGAATCTTTTAAGATGCACAACGGAAGCAAATGAACGCGGTTCCATGTATGAAGACATGAACCTCCGAGAGTCACTGACTGAATTAAATGTCTTGTCTCAATAGCACTTCCTCCACCACTTCGCTGCTCAACCTGCACATTTAGAAATATATGCAGGGCTGAATACAAAAGTACTCAGTGAACACATTGCCGAAAAAATACAAATATACATTTGAAAATATTGTCAAGCCATCATCACAGTAACACTCAGGTGTTTATTGAAAAGGCCCCAGCTTACTAAAATATTCACATTGGACTGCAGTCCCTTTTTCCTGTACTTAGCCATATCTGATCACATTGTGCCGTCGAGATGGTGTTCTCGCACGGTCACCTTCTCTGCCCATCATGTCAGAGGTATTCTTGTGCCGGGAAGGTGGCCACCTTCCTCGGTCACCTGCTCTGCCCAACATGTCAGAGGTGGCTTGTGTACACTAGTCCGAGCGGGGACACCACCCTCACTAGGACCCGAATTCGACTTATATCATCATTCATAATTCCTTTGGCCTTAGCCAAACAGATAGGCATCATACACAAAACATTTATGGCAAGGACAACATCACTTGAAACAACAACGAACATAGGTTCAAGTTTTCATAAAATATCACCTCAAAATAATTTGCATTTTTATCCACATTAGTATGTAGGATAAGAAAGTTTACCTTGATCGTTTAGTCCCCTTAACTTGAATCTTTCGTTCCGACTTTACTTGCGAACGTACTCTTTTGAAAATATCACAATATATACTAATTAGACTTCAAGAAATTCTTAAACTTTAATATGAATGCATGCCTCCTAATTAATGTCTTTTATTTTTCACTTATCCTTAAGAAAATTTCTAAAAAACATATATTATCATTTAGTACTCCTTCTTTCGCTATTCCAAGCTCCGGCTAAAGTGATATTCCATACACTACTACAAATTTTACGCAAAATTATAACATTTCAGATCGCAACTAATTATTTTACCTTTCTTAACCATTTTATTCTTCAGTCCAAAATCCCTTAGAAATTAATTCCATCCGGTCCAATGGCTCTTCTTGCTCAATGATAAATCTTGACCCAATAATTAATTATTCTAGCCTAGCTGTAAAATCCACAGACTAGCCCATACTCTTTGGGCCAAAAAAAATAATAGAAATTTACCCAACTCTAATTAAATTAGTGGCCCAACAAACAAATCCCTTGGCCCAATAAATCTCCCAAGTAAATCACCCCATCGGTCTCTCTCTCCCTCTCTCTAATCTCATTCCTCAATTTCATTCTCCCCCAATCTGAGAACCCCAAACCAAATCCCCAGTGTTCACTGACGGAAATCAGCCTGTTATCTTCTCCATCAAGACCCCCAACTTCTCCCTCTATCACTCCAGAACTGCGCCATCTCATCTCTCTCGATATCTCTGTTCTCCGGCGAATTCACGACCGGAGCATTTCTCTCCACTTCCGTCGAGTTCCCTCCGGTTTTTCAGATATGGAATTCCTTGACTCGTGAAGGAACGACGCTTCCAGCCGCTTCTCTCTCTCTTCTCCGGCGAAACGCTGCCCCCTCGACATCAATCTTGGAGTCCGTCGTCGTCCCGCGCCGTTCACCGTTTCTCCTTCACGAGGCAGCCACAACATGCACCGGAGCTCGCACTCGCTCCCTCCGTCGAACGCCCTCCGGCGAGTGTTTCCCCCTTTCGGCGAAGTCGGCGGTGGAGAGGAGGCGTCGCCTCCCTCTCTCTCTCAGCCGCGGCCCGTAGCTACCCCGCGGAGTTTCCGGGATTCTGCCGTCGCCGGACTGCTCCCCTTCCTAAGCTAAGTCTTCACCTCCTTTTTCCCTTCTCACTCGATTTATGTCGAGTTACGCAATATTTTGGTAATTAAGAACTTTGTCTAGTTGTGATAAGTTAAATCTAGCTCTTTGGTTTTATTGTGAGTTGGGCAGTAGCTATGGTATTGAGATCCTAAGTTCTTGTAATCCTATCATGATGCATCAAGGGTATTGATTGAAACTTGAAATTGGGGGGAGTATACCTTCAACGGATTTTGAGAGAATTATCGATAGCTCCCTCTCTCGAGTTTGGTTCTCGATTTCTGCCGGAAGAAGATCGAATGAGTTGATTTTAAAAAAAAGTATAACATAAAGGAAGTTTGCAAGATTACCTTAAGTAGGAAATTAAAGAATAATTCTTGTTTTGTTGCAGAGACAAGAGAAACGAATGGCAGCAAAAATTATAGAGGAATAATATTTGGTTGAGATGTGGGAGAGATTTAGGGAGCAGGGAGAGAGATTTATGGAAGAGATGGGAGGGACGGTGTAAGCAAGTTGCCTGACATTCCTATCTCTAATTAAATGCAGCATTTAATGCTCTGTCTGAAAAAAAAATCTGTTCTTTTTTTTATTTATTTTTTTATTTTATTTGTTTATTAAATTAATTATTTGAGTATTTGTTCACTTGTTCATTTAATTTGGTGTAGGTATAATCGGTTCAAGTTCGTGGCTGTCCACGTTGTAGTACCTGATTTTCGTAGAACGCATGATGTATAGATTAAATTTTGTTGGACTTTTGTTGGATGTATCGGACATTAAAATTTTGATTATGGGACTTGATTCTTTTATTATACATATATATTTTTTTATATATACTTGGCTGACGTTAGAAACATCAACGACGATCTATCGCAATTCGGATTTAATCGCATAAAGGTCACTTATATAGGTAATCAAGCTAATAATATTGTTTCTAATAATATCGGCTTAGCGGGTCGTTACACCAAGTTAGCTCCGGCGAGTTGGCTAGCCACTTCTTCGGAGCCGGAGTCGGATAGGGATACCGACCTTGACCGTTTGGAGGAGCCGCTCGAGGAGGATGTTACGCCTCCCATATACCTCGGGTGGAACCGCGTTTCCTGCCAAACGTTGAGGTACTTGAACGACTTACCGTTCAAGGATTGGTAGGTGCTCAGCGCGGCAGTGATGATGTCGACCTCGCTCCGGCCGCTCCCGGCATTCCGCGACTCCTGGAGGAAATAGCCATTGAACTTGTCAATTTCTTCGTTGGCTCGGCCGATGCAGTTGCGCACCATACTCTCGTTGCGCTCAATCGTTCCCGACGGTCGGTTTGCATTGTACCGGCGAGAGACGTGCCACCATAAGTGATCGCCGGATTGGTTCGTGCCAACCGCCGCATCTTCGGAGATTTTGAAGTACGCCTTGAACAATTTATCCATCTCCGCCGGAGTGTACGATTTTCGGACACCGCTACGAGTAGGAGCCGACGGAGTTTGGGAAGGGGCGGTCGGCCTAGGCTCCGGTGTCCACCCGTATCGCCCTTCGAGGCACCTTGGTCGTCTATTGGTTATGGCCGGTAGCCACCCGGAACGGCCGAATCTTGGGTGAGAGGAGGGGCCGAATATTCCTTTTCCGGACTAGGAAACGATTGTGCACCAAACCATTCGGGGTTCCAACCGTGAAGGGCGGGTTGTCATCGCCTTGGCCGGACATTGTTAGGGTATGAGAGAGTGAAGATGAAAATGGATATGTGAGAATGAAGATGAGAATGGATATTGGAGAATGAAGATGAGAATTGTGTAGTTTGATGTGAATTTTTGGGTGTGAAAGTGATGGTATTTATAGATGAAAGTGTGTATTTTTGGGGGGAAAAAAATAAAAAGTGTAAAAAACGGTAATAAACGGTTATAATTTTTTTGGGAAGTGAAATTTTTTTATATTTTTTATCGGTTTTTTAATTAAAAACTGATTTTAAATAAAAAAATAAAAATTTAAAGGCAACGGCTATGTCGTTGCCCAATCGCCGCGCGACACGTCAGCTGCTCGCTGGCGCGGCGCGAGCGCAGCGGCGGCGAGACACATCCGTTCCAGCGGCGCGGACGGTGGTGGCGACGGCTGCCACCGTTGCGGATGCTCTTAGTTAGGTTGAAGATATGAGTCCGTCATGAAATATATATACAAATAAAAATGGAAAAACCATATAATGGATGGTTCATAATTAATGGAGAGTTTTGAATATGTCAAACACACATATAGTATATAGTTCTCTCACTTTCCAAAAATCCAAAAAATTCCAAACAATAAAATTATATCAAGCTAATAAGAGCAAAATAGTATCATAACGTGATGACAATTATAAGGAATAAAGAATGCAAATAATATTATAATCTCAAAATAGATGTGACACATTTTATTTTTATAGAAAAATTCTCTATAAAATTAATATATAATTTTTTTTATTTAATATAAAAAAATAAAAATTTCTTGAATCCCGTAATAGTATTATCCAAGTGTCACATCAGTGAAAAAGTAACAAAATTTAGGCATTAAAAATGTCGTAATTAAGATATCATTGTCGTTATGGGGTTATTTTAGTAATATAAATAGCGAACATTTCCTGATCATATACTACCCAGTTATGGGTCCTACCATTATTGAAGGGAAAAAAGAAAATTAAAATTCCAATTACAGGTTCGTGTAGCTATCCATTTCTCTAGTAAAAAATTTCATAATCGTTGCTCTTTGAGTCTATGCCGACAACTATAGTTCAATTCTGCACCAGCCACCAATTACTTGCATAGCTGATCAAGTTTGAACACCGATTGATTCCTGTGAGTTGAACTACTCAACTACCTACGCTGAATTCATCAAAATTGAGTTGATATTTGTTTGTTGATGTTCATCTAATTCAAGCCACTTCGATTTCCGGCGGCATCGACTATTACGTCAGAAATATAGTAGTAGTAGCTTCATTTGTTGCCCCTGAATGTTTAGTTTGCAATTTTAGAGTTCATGATGAGACTGGTTTCCGATCAGCGCTTGAGTGGCAGAGCAATCATTTTAACTTTGGATCTCAAGTCTTGTGGAGTAATTGTTTGAGATATAGAGAAGATTCTGGTGCTAGTTGTTTGTGGCTTGTCAAACTCAGTTTACACCAAACTCTCTTCAACAATTGAATTTATCGTGTGGTAAGAGAGTAATATCTGTAGCCATCATGTAGAAGCCGTGCCTTCTACAAGACATTTTTTTTATTTTTTATTTTTCTGGTGTGGATTTGATCTCGAATTCAGTAGTTGTGTTTTCTCTCTTATTAGCACTTGGAAGCCGAGAAACTGTTACCGGCATTCTTTACAACTTTAGTTGATTTTCTCTCATTCTGTTGCAGATAGAGATGGTGGAATTCGGGAAAAAGTTGAAGGAAAGACAAATCCAAGAATGGCAAGGGTATGCAATTATTTACAGTCACGGTGTTTGTTAAGCTGAGAGTCCTTTAAAATGTTCAACTATTGAGGGAATTATAGTTGTTTAACTTACAAATACAGTTTATTTTTATAACAAAACTTATACAGAGTTACTGACAGTTGTTTTAATGGTTGACAAAAAGTAGTAGTAGCCAATTTTCCATATCCTTGTAAGGCTTATGAATGGTTATCCGGGAGTTATTCTTCATGTAAAGTATTGCTCGGAGAAACCTGTACAAGTGGGAAGCTTATGCAGTCAGATGAGAATAGGATCATCGACTCATGATGAAACATACTGCATATGTTGTAGAGTTTTTGTGCTAGCTGTAGTTTGAAATATTTTGATATCGTACAGATTCTACATCAACTACAAACTAATGAAGAAAAAAGTTAAGCAGTACACTACTCAAATTGAATCTGGAGCATTGGATCACCGAAACGCTCTCAAGGATTTCTCAAGAATGCTGGATACTCAGGTAATCAAACTTCATATATGTTATGGAACATAGTCCCATAACCAATGTTCCCTAGTATAGGACTTTGATACTTTTTTTTCTACGAGAATGTGATATGTTCCTTGAATATATGATCTCAAAAATTTTTTTGTGGACATGATGAGTCCATGACATGGCACGTCAGTCTTTCATCTCATATTTTTCTGCTAAGTATAGTTATTTTCCGCTCGAAGTTGTACTTGTATTAGAGGTACAACCATATTGCTGTAAATGGTGCACTCTACCTATCAGGTGCCTGACAGGAATTAAGCCTAAAAAATTGAAAAATTCACTTTCCACTCATGTGTTGACAAAGTTACAACTGGCCTCGGAACTTGTAGAATTTTGAAAGAAAAACAGTTGGGGAAGGAGATCTGCTGTTTGGTTTTATTCACCTTTTTCTACGTTTTCTGTTTCTATGTAATCAACCTTCATGTTTTCTATGGAAAATACAAGATATTATCTGCCTCTCTGCAGGGTGTGTGTGTGTGTGTGTGTTATTGTCTATTTTTTGTACCATAAAGAAGTTGTGCATCTGGACAAGTGAAGCCTAGCATTTTTTAACAAAAGTGCTTGAGAATAAGACAAACCTAACGGCTCTATGTATTGCTCAATTGTTTACATCAGAACTTAGTAAATCTTTTGTTCTCCTTCCAGATTGAAAAAATTGTTCTATTTATGTTAGAACAACAAGGCCTTCTAGCAAGCAGGATTTCCCAGCTTAACAAGCAGCAGGATTCTCTTCAAGAGGAGCCTGATATTTCCAAAATATCTGATCTACGTGAAGCCTACAGAGATGTGGGGCGAGACCTCTTGAAGCTACTCTTTTTTGTTGAAATGAATGCCATTGGTCTGCGGAAGATCCTTAAGAAGTTTGATAAGCGACTGCGATACAAGTTCACCGATTACTATGTGAAAACTCGTGCTAACCATCCTTATTCCCAACTTCAGCAAGTCTTCAAGCATGTGGTAATATGCTTATATGAATATAAATTGCATCCTTTGGCTACTTTTCCCTGTCCATACTTTTGATAGTTTTTTTCCTGACATTTTACTTTAATATTCTGGGGCTTGGCAATTATATTGAAATATGGAACAGATCTTGGCTGACTTGACCAGTGATTGCAGGGACTTGGAGCTGTTGTTGGAGCAATTTCTCGAAATCTTGGAGATCTTCAAGACCGTCAGGGAAGCTACTTATCCATATATGATCAGCCCGCTCTTCCACTCCAGGTATTCACGCGTCCGACGTCAATTAGCTTGACCATATCTTCTGAATCTATTAGTGTACTTCACTATCATGTAATCAATTCTCATGGAGAATAAATTTGCAGGATCCTGTCGTTGACGCCATAAAATCAGCTTCTGACCGATTAACACACTCAACACATTTTCTCAACTTTTTGGCACAACATGCATTTATCATGTATGAAGAGTTGCCTTCTGCTGCCGAGGAACCTCCAAGTGAAGAAAGATATCATTTCATGTCACTTCTTCTAAACTTAGCAAGCACATTTCTCTACATGATCAATACATACATTATTGTACCGACAGCTGATGATTACTCCATGAGCCTTGGGGCAGCACCGACGGTCTGTGGTGTTATAATTGGAGCAATGGCGATCGCACAGATATTTTCCTCTGTGTATTTGAGTGCTTGGTCTAATAAGTCATACTTTGGACCTCTTGTATTTAGCAGCTTAGTTCTTTGTGCAGGAAATGTTATGTATGCAATGGCTTACGATGTCAATTCAATAGCTGTACTTCTGATTGGAAGACTACTTTGTGGGTAAGTATTATATGTGTGTGTGTGTCGTGCATGTGTGTCATGTGTTCACCTGCCTGTGGTAAGTCGATCAGGCACTATTAATTTCTCTTTGAGCATATGTCATATTTTCCTATTTTCTGCAGAATAACCTTGATGCTGTTATATCAATGCTACTTTCTTTTTGAGAACTGTCTTACTCATGCTAGATTATAGGTCTATAGATGCTAGCAGTGTTTGTCCTCTAAGGCGTCCTTGATTGACTCTCGTTGTGCTACCAATTAATGGTATCCATAGTTCCATAATACAAAATTAATGTTTCCTAGTCCACAGATTATTAAATTCTAGAGACAACTCAAAATGACCCCATAATGGATTATTAGGGGTTTAATATTTAGCATTGTCGAAGTTATAAATTGTTAACTTACTTTTCCCACTAAGAGATCGTAGTTTAACATTTGCTATCAACAAATTGAAATATGAAACTCATATCCAAAAAATTGATGGTGATATTGAATATTTATTGTGACAATAATGGTGGCCTTATCTGCCATAATGAATTTGATATTTTATGTATACAATCTGATTGTTCCCTACAATTACTGAACTGTTGTAATTGACTCGGATATATTTCTAAGTTCCATTAAATGAATATGCAGGTTGGGTTCAGCCAGAGCTGTTAACCGACGTTACATTAGCGATTGTGTGCCACTTAAATATCGCATGCAGGCCTCAGCAGGATTTGTCAGTGCTAGTGCTCTAGGAATGGCATGTGGCCCGGCATTAGCCGGGTTACTTCCAATCAAATTCAAGATCTATAAAATCACTTTTAATCAGGAGACTTTGCCTGGTTGGGTGATGGCTGTGCTTTGGTTATTGTATCTAGTGTTGTTGTGGATCACATTTAGAGAACCTGCACGTGATACCGAAGTCGATCCCATCCCGCAGGAACCCAACACCGGTAAGTGTTTCCTATCATGTCTTTCGCAGTGCTTGATTCAATTCTTCCATTTTCGCTGAGTAAACAAAACAAATGTATCATGACTGGTTGTAGAGTCTTCTATAGGGTGTGAAAGAAACCAACAATCCTGTTGTTACTTACTTGATATCATGTTAGTAGGCATAAATAAATAAACTATTCTCGTAATATTAAGTGAAGATTAGAATTGATCCTCCAATAGCACTCGTGATCAGAATTACATATCAATCAGATATTGAGCACCTTATTTTGGAAACCGCAGTTTCACATGAAGCTCATGTCCCACTAATGGAGTTAGTTTCTGGTATCATCAAAAGTTCGGAGAATATGAATTTTTACATGTATATTCTATGTTTCCAGCAATGCTTATTACTTAATGATAGTTCAAATCTTGCTGTGTCTGTTAGTCAGAATGCAAAATAGGGCTAGTTTTTGTGATTAATTGTAAAGAGAAACCAATTCACTCATATCAAATGCTTATAAATACTCCTTTGGTTATCTCTTTCTAGAATTCAAATTATACTGTATTTTGCACCCCTGTAATAAAATAAATGATATTTTTTTTCTTAATTGTTTTGACCAGAAGAACAAGTCTCCCTTGAGAATGGTCCTGCACAACCATTACTTCTGAAGTCAATTGAGAATGAAGAAGATGAAGAGGGGGATGAAGAAAGTGAGGAGGCTTCAGAGGAATCTCGTCGACCAGCCAACTCACTAGCATCAGCTTACAGGCTGCTTACACCTTCTGTGAAGGTAACAAACAAACTTTCTCTATTACTAGAGTAATTCTGTTTAGAAAGCTAAATTACCAAGCCTGATACGGAGTGAAAGACGGCCATGATAAGTTATACACGCGAATTGAAATATGATAGGAAATAGAAATGCAAACTGAAATGAACAACAATAATCCTCTAACGAGGCCCTACGGTAAAATACCGTCCTTAATCTAAACTCAATATTTCATAATCTCTAAAACCTTAAGGGACCTATATATACTACTAAGGAACTAAAGATAATAATTACTATTAACTACAATAATAACTATGTAACAACCCATTAACTCCCCCACTAACTTCAAATAATTACCCACTAATACAATCATCAAGTAACCGTGTATCAATAGCACACCCGGTGGAAATAGCCTTGTCCTCAAGGTTGGGATTGAAACCTAAACATGATTTCTTATTAGGAGGCGGCTCATACTCAAGCTTGAGGACATGAACAAATGTGAAAAATCCCTGAACATTTAAAGGCTATGCATCGAACCAAACAAAGCCTTCTAAGGAGCCGTCATGAGAGAAAGATAATCCGTACATACTCCTGTCTTGACCTTCATGGAAAAGAGATTCTTCACCAGTCTCTACATCCCACAAGCTGAGTTTTGTCAACTCTAGTCGTAGCCAAAGGAAGGTGGATTGGAGAGAATGTCACATCAGAACGTTTAGTAAACCCTTTTGGACCTGAGACCTTCTTTACTTCTGTCACGTTCACGGATTTTGCAACTCCACTTAAAAAGATTACTGGATGTGCTTATGGCGATGCCAGAGTGCTGCACAGGGGCAGAAGCAGTGGCCCCACGTCGGAAGACACAAGGGCTGTCGTAAACTGTGGTACTGGTGGTGGCGAAGGGCTGGACTGGAACGGAGATGTTGGTGCCATATCAGGAGACAACAGGGTTGCAGGGACGCTCGCTGTCTCGTCTGTTGAAATCTCAATGGGCAAAGGTAGGGGCGTGAATGCAGGTGCAGAAATCTGTGCGTCAAGACGTCGCAAAATGCGCTCGATGATAGCCTGCACTGACCGAAGCAATGCATTCCCATATGGAGGTGTAGATGTGGGCGGAGTCTCTCCACAAGTGTGACTTCGGGGTGGTGGAGTAATCACCACAGGCTTTGTTGTTGGTGTAGAAAAGGGAGGCTGAACCATGGGGTTGGCTAAACGGGGGTCTGATTTGTCTAGGAATGAGACATAAGATGGATGCACAGGCAGTTGTGGTGTGTTCTGGGCTGATGTGTTTGGCAATGAGATGTAGGATAGATGCATGGGAGGCTGTGGCGCAGTGTGCAGGATGGCTGAGTTCTCTTCAGTCGTGTTGGTTGGATGGTCGGCCGGAGGTTGTGACTTGTGCTGGGAAATGTTGTGGGGTTTGGAAGGTGACGAGCAACGAACCAGAGGTTCCTGCACAAGGGCATCGAATTCAGTCTGCCAACAAGAGGCAAGGGTAGTGAGTTTTTCAGACTTGGTGTGCAAGGTTTCCATCGCCTTCTCCGATTCGTTGAGCCGCATGCATTCCACGTTCACCACATGCATTCCACGTTCACCGCACCATTTGATACGGAGTGAAAGACGGCCATGATAAGTTATACACACGAACTGAAATATGATAGGAAATAAAAATACAAACTGAAATGAACAACAATAATCCTCTAACGAGGCCCTACGGTAAAATACCGTCCTTAATCTAAACTTAATATTTCATAATCTCTAAAACCTTAAGGGACTTATATATACTACTAAGGAAATAAAGATAATAATTACTATTAACTACAATAATAACTATGTAACCACCCATTAACTCCCCACTAACTTCAAATAACTCCCCCACTAACTTCAAATAATTACCCACTAATACAACATTTTCTTACATTGAGATCTAGAAGATGATTTGAGAAAATGTTATAGCTGTTCTACGTTACTAGAAGTGTGTACTAATACAAACAGTCAGACTGTATCTCAAATAATTCGAGCAATTGTTGATAATTAGAAGGAACATCATGAAACCAGTATCTGTTCTTGAGCTGGACTGGTTTTCTTCTCAGAGAATTATATGCTGCCAGGGAATGTATGAGTTCTATAGGGCTCTACTGAAAAGTTAATATAGCTTCAATAGTATATGCATAGATGATAGTACTAATATTTTTGTAAAACCTTTTTCTCCCAATAATAATGTATCCCTCACCCATCCTAGATTGGATGTGGATAGTGGATATCATGCTCTCCCAGTCTCATGAAGGTTCTACATACTATTGTGCAGGTTCAATTGCTTATTTACTTTATGCTCAAATATGCTATGGAGATCCTACTTTCAGAATCAAGTGTTGTTACAACATACTATTTTGGTTGGACCACAAGCACCGTGTCCATATTTCTTGCCTGTCTAGGTCTTACAGTTCTACCGGTAAACATTGTTGTTGGGAGTTACATAAGCAACATGTTCGAGGACAGGTAATTCTTTTCCTGCCTTGCCAGACCTTGGATCTGTCTTATGATATGGCATTGAACTTTTTCTTAACGTCTCTAAACAGATTCACTGTTGACCATAATTGCTTTTTAAGTGTAACTAATCCAAATGCCACTAGTGGATAGGAAAAAAACATAGAAAGCTGAGTTGTACATGTATTTTCAGAGAATTTCTATTTGCGTGCCACAAAATTCATAGTTATAGTTGTGACCTGGTATTCCGTTTTCCTCGAGCCATTACTAATTAATTTCTTCTGTTTCTTACTCAAACTGGAGCAGCATTTTTCGGATCAAGTTTGAATTAGTGTCCACGTAAATAATGATGGAACAGTGATGCTATTCAGCTATGTAGGTGTGGGTGGGGCTTGGTTGTCCCATTTGGTCAAGATTATATGATCAGCCTTATAAGTTTCTTCTTGAGCAACAACATCAAATATTTCATATCAAGAACTTGCCATAACATGTCATGCTTTTGTTGTATACTCATTGGATTTTAGAAATCTAACCATAAAGTGCAAATCACATAATGATACCTTATAGGTAAGAACCATGATTCAGTGAGGCCCACACTTCTATTTTGTTCATAAATGCTGCATTGGATATGATCCAATTTTTTTGTACTCTGTTCTAAAATCTGATGTTTAATAATTTTAGTCCCTCAATCTCTATGTCATAATGGTTGGTGTGTTCTAGAGGAGATTTTCAACCCAACTAAGCATTACACGATGAACTCTTTGCAGGCAAATATTGATGGCATCTGAAATTGTGGTCTTCCTGGGTATACTATTCAGCTTCAACTTTTTTGTCCCATATTCTGTGCCACAATATGTCGTAGCAGGCCTAGTCATGTTTGTCTCTGCTGAAGTGTTGGAAGGTAAAGCAAATAATTTGAAACATTTTCTACTTCAATCATCAAAATATTTATGTGAATGATTGAAAACAAAGCTGGCCATAACAGTAGTTTCAACTTGTTGCTTAATATTTGCAGTAGTCTTAGTATATAAAACTTACCCAGAAACTGTGATAATTTTAACACTGTGCTGTGATTTGTTATTGTTGCAGGGGTCAATTTGTCTCTCCTGTCCAGAGTAATGTCATCGAGACTTTCCCGTGGGACGTACAATGGTGGCCTTCTGTCGACGGAAGCTGGGACACTTGCACGAGTTGTTGCTGATGCGACGATCACCCTTGCCGGGTTCATAGGGGAGAGTAAGCTCTTAAACATCACCCTACTTCCTTCCCTAGTGATTTGCATCGCCTCAATTGTTGCTACATGCTGCACATACAACAGTCTGTATTAACCACAGCATCACCTCTATTGTTGCTATCTTTGGCCTCAAATCATTTCTACTCTACCACTAGGCCAAATTAAAGTCATCCTAGTTATCTCAAGAGAATGTTATATGCTTTCAAGTAAAGTAAGTATAGATAAATGGTGTGCCATTGATTATTATATACTGTATATCTTTTTGGTTGATTATTATATACTGTATATCTTTTTGGTTGATATATTTGATTATGTAATTAGTACTCCATCTTTGTATTCATCTTGGGATTCTCTTTATCCTTGTCAGTCTTGAAATGTGATGGGACCATTCATAATTTCCACAAGCCATCTCTAATTAGGGCGTTCGATTTGCAAGATTATATCTCGGGATTAAATATATAGTGTGTTTGGTTCATAAGCAATCTTACAACTCAATCCTAGATGAATAATCATGAGATGGACAGTCATAGCTAATCCTCTTCAATTAAAATAATCTCACAACTCAATCCTAAATTATATCTTGATACAATTTTATTTAAGAAATTGAACACCACCACCAATGATTATACCAACTTGAGTTTGGCCCACCACTCCTATCCTCTTTTGAGCAGTGAAATATTGTTAATTGAAAATTTCAATGCCTATTAGTTACAGTGTACGTATTTATTGCTAATTACTAATTAGTTAACTTGTACAGCAACCATGTTGGGTTTGACTTTTTGTTAAGAGGAAAATCAGAAAAATTCAAAATTCATTTATTTATATTTAAAAAAAATTAAGGGAAAAAAATGAAAAAATATTGAAAGTTTATGTATTTACAAACAAATAACCCAAGTCAATATTGCTTTATTATGATTGTTAAGGCGATCAAGTCATTATTGCAACGTTATCAAAGACCATGTTAAAATTAGAGGAAATTTGAGCATTAACTGACAATTAATTCAGTAACTGCGTAATAGCCATTTTTTATACTTCCAACCAGAATGCACACTCCAATTAACCATAATTCCTGAATATTTTCGTCACCGGCCATGTATAACTCGAGCAAGACCTGAAATCACTTTATATTAATCCCACCTAGTATAGTAGTATATCATATCATAATTAACCTAACAGAAATATCTGCTCATTGAGAGTATTATTTCCACGTAGCTACTACACATATACACCTCAAAAAGCAGCATGCAACACTGCAACCCCCACCCACCCTCCAATTAAATTGCCACTAATTCAGGTGCATATATATTTATATGACTCTGAGCGTATCATTATATAAATGCCTCCAAAAAAAATGTACATAATTCTTGAATTTGCTTCTTTTAAGCTCTCATCTTCAACCACCAACCATCTTTTCATTCTCCCAACTTTTTGTGAGCTTAGTAACCCTTCTCAATTCTTGCTCTTCTCCTTATTCAATAATTCTACCCTTATATATATACTTACTTTATACATATATAATATATCAAGAAAGCTTTATATTCTCTAAACTATTTACAGAAATAACTTTTCACAAGTTAAAAAGTCAAAAAAAGAAAGAAAGGAAGAGCAAAATTATTTAGTTTACAAATTCAGATTTTGAAGTCATGGGTTTTTGGCTGTGGAGATTGTTCTTTTTTGCCTTTGCTGAGATTTTGCTCTTTCATGGCTTCTGCTCATCAGAGCCAGGTATATTATTTAACTCTAAATATTTCCTTTACTATTTCTTTTGTTTTCATTTTCTGCATTTAATTAATTTTCCCTATATCTTCTTTTTTGTAAGAATTTTTTTCATCTGTTCACCTACTTACGATTTTGTTTTGACTGAAACCTCATTGAAGTAGTAGTGGATTTCAAAGATTCATTTCAAAATCAATGCTATTGAATGTTTTCTTTCATATTATGCACTTTGATTTATACTATAGTACTTATGTTTTTAACTGGTTATCACTACTGTATTACTTGATTTGCATCCACAAGTTATGGTTTTCTTTTCCATTTCTCACTCTGATTTCATTTTGTAATTTGTAAACATAATTCATTTAATAACTTGTATTTATACCTGTAAATTTAACTAATTTTCACTAATTCATTAATTTGCTGGCATCTACGAGCTACTCCATTTCGGTCAATAAATATTCTTCACAGATATATGTAACTATATTATGTCCCTTTTTATTAATTATGCCCCGTAAAAGCCACAAACTGTCCAACTACTTCTTCCCAAGGAACATTAATTATATATCCAACTATTATCAATCAATCATTTTTAGCTTTATATAATCAAATGAGTCATCTTATCAATTAAAGCATGTTTCTATGGATGAAATTTCATGTAAAAAATGACATTTTTTTCATGGAATTCCATCCCGAGATGAATTATCTACCATACCAAACATGCCCTTAGCTGAATAGTACATAGATATACAAACATATTAAATATAGTGCATGTTACTAATTTCGTTCGAATAGTATATTTTGTGAAAAAGTCAATCATGGCCATTCATTTAGATACATCTGACAACTTTATGTTTATTTAGAAGCCTAGAGACAAGATAGTCACATAGTGCCTTAAAATTCAATTGAAGTTAAAAACAATTGTACCCCAACTTTGGATTATCAATCTTGTATTCATATCTACATTTACTAACTTCATTAGTAAGATTATTAATTAAACATCCAGCTTTACAAACTTTTTTCATGTGGTAAAAAAATTTCAGCTCCAAACTACAGTTTCCTACACCAAGCAACCTCCGCTCCGCCACTCTCCTACTACGACTACATCATCATCGGCGGCGGCACCGCGGGCTGCCCCCTCGCCGCCACCCTCTCCCACAACTCGAGCGTCCTCCTCCTGGAGCGCGGCGGGTCCCCCTACGGAAACCCCAACATCACCAACCTCTCCTCCTTCGGGAGAGCCCTCTCCGACCTCTCCGCCTCCTCCCCCTCCCAGCGCTTCGTCTCCGAGGACGGCGTCATCAACGCCCGCGCCCGCGTCCTCGGCGGCGGCTCCTGCATCAACGCCGGCTTCTACACGCGCGCCTCCTCCAGCTACGTCGCCGCCGTCGGCTGGGACAGCAGGCTGGTCAACGAGTCGTATCGGTGGGCGGAGAAGGTGGTGGCGTTCCAGCCGCCGATGAGGCAGTGGCAGACGGCGGTCAGGGACGGGCTGCTGCAGACCGGTGTTAGTCCTTATAATGGGTTCACGTACGATCACTTGATCGGGACGAAGGTCGGCGGGACCATCTTCGACGGCGAGGGGCGGCGCCACACGGCGGCGGATCTTTTGGAGTATGCCAACCCCAAGGGCATTACCGTCATGTTGCATGCTTCTGTCCATAAAATTCTCTTCACAACTACAGGTATTCTCACCTTTTTAATTTTATTAGGAAAAGTTGCTGGAAAAATCATAAAGTTTAGTCAAAATTTTTCTATTGAATTTAAATTAATGGAAGAATTGAGGAAAAATAATTTCGAAATTATAATTTAAATGACAATTTTAAAAGTTACAGGGTTGATAGTATTTGACCAAACTTTATGGGCTTTTTTGATAAATTTTCTTTATTAATGATGCTTAGATATAGTATTCACCACTTCAAATTCGAATGAGTAACTAATTTTTTTTCACACAAAAAAAATTCTGAGTATAAATTTATGTAATAATAATTGATATTTAAAATTGTGAACAGGGAGGAAGAGGGCGTCAGCTCATGGGGTAATATTTAGAGACGCTTCTGGAAATAAGCACATAGCTTATTTAAATGATGGAGAAAAGAATGAGGTAATATTATCAGCAGGGGCGATTGGGAGCCCACATCTACTAATGCTAAGTGGGGTGGGCCCATTGGACCACCTTAAGGCCCATAATATAACAGTCGTTTTGGACCAGCCTTTAGTGGGCCAAGGCATGGCCGACAACCCAATGAACGCCATATATATTCCGTCGCCGGCTCCGGTGGAGGTGTCCTTGATTCAAGTCGTCGGGATTACCTCCTATGGGAGCTATATCGAAGCCGCCAGCGGAGAAAACTTCGCTGGCGGCTCCACCCACAGAGACTTTGGAATCTTCTCTCCAAGGGTAAGTTTCTACTATAAGTTTACCTTCAACTTAATGATTTAAATTGTGGGGCCTTTTAAAATTAGAAATTTAGTTGCAGCATATAACTATTTTCATGAGTGCCCATTTCATATCTCAAGTCCATTCCCAAAGTCGTAGGGCACATGTGCCCATGTTACACTAAATCAATTCAGTAGATTAAAAACGTTACACATCTAATTCGATACATATCCACCACATAAATGAACATGTAACAATTAAATTCTTGAATTATGTTGACGCAGATTGGTCAGCTCTCAACATTACCACCAAAGCAAAGAACTCCAGAAGCCCTAGCAAAAGCAATCTCAGACATGGAAGCCCTAAACCCCATCGTTTTCAACGGCGGATTCATCCTCGAGAAAGTTCGAGGGCCCCTCTCCCAAGGCCACCTACACCTCGTAAACACAAACCCTAACGACAACCCTTCCGTCACATTCAACTACTTCCAACACCCTCAGGACCTCCAGAGATGCGTGGAGGGCCTGAGGGTGATTGAGAGGGTCATCCAGTCGAGGCCCATGGCGCCCTTCAGATACAACTCCCTCTCCCTCCCCGTCCTCCTCAACATGACTGCTAGCTCGCCCATCAACCTCCTCCCCCACCATGCTAATGTCTCCACCTCGTTGGAGCAGTACTGCAAGGACACGGTCATGACCATCTGGCATTACCACGGGGGATGCCAGATGGGACGGGTTGTGGATTCCGATTATCGGGTTATTGGGATTGATTCGTTGCGTGTTATTGATGGATCCACCTTCCGTGACTCTCCTGGAACTAATCCTCAAGCCACTGTTATGATGCTCGGCAGGTATGTCTAAAGATATATTTCCATTTTATACATGAATGTTTCATACATTTTTGCATGATTTTAATGTATATGCGTGTGTGCTTTGATTTTGTGTGATAGGTATATGGGAGTGAAGATTCTGAAGGAGAGATTGGGAAATTAATGATTGTGCTAGTCTTTTATTTTCTCATACGTAAGAATGTATTCAGAAGGATGGATTGTGGTGACACTTTTTTTTGGTAATGCAATAACTAAATGAATCTATAATAGCATCCACTACGCTGTTCCCCCACCGTTCCTTAACCGTTCTTTAAACCAGGGGCGTAGCCACCGTATGAGGATATGGGGCAATTGCCCCTCCTCATCCACTCATTCGCTTATATATTTATACATAAATTTTTAATTATGTACTTTAACCACACTAAATGCCCCTTCTCAAATACATAAAATTTTCTATGTATTATATTTTTTCTCCTTCTCCAATAAAATCCTGGCTCCGCCCCTGCTTTAAACTACTATTTGCGGGCCCCACTGTACTTTTTAACTTCATTTCTTAACTAAGATATATTTCCATTTTATACATGAATGTTTCATACATTTTTGCATGATTTTAATGTATATGCGTGTGTGCTTTGATTTTGTGTGATAGGTATATGGGAGTGAAGATTCTGAAGGAGAGATTGGGAAATTAATGATTGTGCTAGTCTTTTATTTTCTCATACGTAAGAATGTATTCAGAAGGATGGATTGTGGTGACACTTTTTTTTGGTAATGCAATAACTAAATGAATCTATAATAGCATCCACTACGCTGTTCCCCCCACCGTTCCTTAACCGTTCTTTAAACCAGGGGCGTAGCCACCGTATGAGGATATGGGGCAATTGCCCCTCCTCATCCACTCATTCGCTTATATATTTATACATAAATTTTTAATTATGTACTTTAACCACACTAAATGCCCCTTCTCAAATACATAAAATTTTCTATGTATTATATTTTTTCTCCTTCTCCAATAAAATCCTGGCTCCGCCCCTGCTTTAAACTACTATTTGCGGGCCCCACTGTACTTTTTAACTTCATTTCTTAACTAAGGAACGGAACCTGCAACCCTCCGTTCCTTATCCGTTTCTTAACCGTTCCTTAAATTACTATTCATTCAATTTCATTTTTTTTATTTCCATCCCAATTCAATTAAAACAAACACACTTCATTAAAAAACACACAATATAAAAAAATTACAACTTAAAATTCTAAAAAATAAAAAACACACAATAGATGTTAGATGAAATTTTAAAAAAACACACATTAAAAATTACAACTTAAAATTCTTAAAATTACAACTTCATTTTTTATTTTTATTTCCACCGCCGGAGTTGCCGTCGCCGGACATTTTTTGAGAAAATTGGAGAGGAAATGAAGTTGATTTTAGGAAGAATAGATGTGTAGTTGTGTGTGAAATGAAGATGAATTAAGAGTATTTATAGAGTAAAAAAATAAAAAATAAATAAAAAAAATAAAAAAAGAAAAAAATGGATATAAAAAGGTAATATTACCGTTTACACATTTTAATTTTAATTTTTTTTATAAATTTGATTTTTTTTTAAAAAAAAGATTTATTGCGTCATAAATGACGACTCCCACTCGCGGGCCGGCGAGTGGGCATCACGCACGATGCAGGGGCGGGCCACGTCGCCGAAGCGCGTGGCGACGCAGGCCGTGCCGCGTCTCGCGACGACGGCACACGGCACGGCCTGGGCACGGAACGCATGTCCGCAACGCGTCGCGCCCCCATTTCATTCCTCTGGCACGAAACGCGGAACGCAGCGCGCTTGGTGGATGCTCTAAAGCACTATATATTTTGACTTTGACCCAAATTTTCGAATGCAATTCAAAATCTAACGTTATGATGTATGTGCATGTGCAGAAGCTGACACAGAGATAATATGGACATTGTGCAAATTTTTAAAAGATGCATTTTTTAATAAATTTAATAATTACAAAAAATTGGAATGTATATTAATGACGATATATAAATGGACACATTTACTAACAATAATGTTAAACACAATTATATATTGTAAAAATATGCAAATTAGAGGTGATAAAAAAATAGCATGACTAGTCCGGATCGGAGAAAATATGACTAGTCAACCTCTTATCTGTTTTTGTAATAGGATAACGGGAGTACAACTTTTTTATATCATAAATTATAAATTTAAACTAAATTGGAAAAAGTATAACCACAACATGCAAAAAAAAATCATTAAGAACAATTTTAATGCAATTTATAAGGACGCTAATTTGTGTTTTAAATATACGTACCACCAATACTTCAAAAGGTATTTGATAAGGCTAATTTCATGCATGGGTCTAGGGATTTAATTCGTGATTTTACTAGGACTAACGCACGTTTTAAGCCAGGTGTGTGAAGGAATTCGCCAGGTCCAGGAAAGAAGACCAAAAAAATCACAAGGTCGAGGAACTGGCGATTTAGCGAACGATTATGAAGAGAATTGCTCGACGGAGGAAGCTCCAGAGTTGAAGGGTAGAATAGGGATTTCTACGAAGACTAAGGGCTATGTCCGCATCTATAAAAGGCAGAAGCATGCAAGCTGGAGGGATCTTCCCGGGGGAGACCTCACCACAGCCTGTTGCTTAGTTCACTTTCCCACACACACACTTGATACTAGTTTTGAGGAGATCTCAGTTCGCACGTTCGGGTTTCATCTTAGCTTCCGATATGGTGTAACACCGCTCTTGTTAGGAGCGAAGAAACAATTTATTTTCCGCTTTCCGCATTTTACTTACTCTGCCGAGCTTCGTTGTTCGAAGCTCGGTTCGCTGTTTTCACCGAATAGTTTCTGGTTTAAATGCAAGTTTGATTTTCCGTTATGGCGATTGTGTTGATTTCTGGTTTGATCGTTTCGCTTATTGAGATTTTGGAGTTTTTAAATTGTCTGAGTTGGATGCGTTTCGCAGCTGTTTACTGAGTTATTGTAGGTTAATGGTCAGATCTGGGAGATTGGAGTTGGATTGTGGAAGAATTTTGGTTGGATTTGCTGGATTTGTTGGTTGTTGGGTTCGGATGTCTTGGATCCGGAGTGGATCAAGTATTCTGACGTGAATCTGAGTAGTTTCGATCTGATTTTCATGCTTAGTTTACGTGTTTTTCTTTCATTCCGTCTAGTGTACGCAGATCTGATGTGTTTCCGAGTTGCAGCAAGATAACGACGACCAAATCTCTATATTCTGTTCGAATCTCGCTTTTTGCTCTGTTTTGTTCATCTGCAAGTTTAATTTGGTTGAGAGGATGCATTTTGCTGCGAGCTAGCGTCAGAGTTTGTTAATCTGCAGTTCTTTCCGCACTTGCCATTTTTGGAATTATGGTCCCCACTTTCAGTCATATTCTGTTTAGCTAGATTAGGTAGTTGTTTACACTGTCTAGGAAGTGGTTATGTTTCTTGTTGTCGAAGTCTGAATTTACAAGTTTAACATGTCCTAGGTCTAGCATTTACATTTTCTGCCTAGGTCTAGAGTTAGTTTAAAATTCTCAACCCTTTTGTTGCGTGGCAGCAGCCATTTGTCTGTCCAAAGTCTCTGAGCACTACTTTGCGAGTCCATCTCTGTGGGATCGACCCCACTTCCCTATACTAATTCATAGTATTCGGGTTGAGGGATTTATATTTTTTTGAAGGGGAGTCGATGTGTGTCCAACGACCAAGCACTTTATGTTCTCTTAAGTTCCTAGACCTTGTGCTCTAGTGGATTTAAGGAGCGTGGTGTCTTGACCAAGCGCTTGCAGTGATCTATTTCTGTGCACACGCGATATAAAAAAAAATCCTCGTTTCAAATGGCGCCGTTGCCGGGGATGGATGGCGTACTTTGTGTTAGTGCCTAGAGTTTTTGGTGTGAATAATTTTAATTTACTTTTTCTTTCCGTTTTCTTTGTAGTACATGAGCAGGAGCTTCCACCGGAGTAACTCGTCTGGTTGGAAATACGGTCAGTTCGTTTGGAAGATCAAGGATACAGCCTCCACTGTGACTACCAGATCAGGGTTCACGACGGGAGATCCGTTCCCGACTGAGTTTTTGAGTGACGAATCCTGGGAATCTTCAGGACGAACAGATCCGGAGTCCCCACCAGAATCGGAAACAGAGTCAGAAACAGGGGAGGAAGAGGAAGTTGAGATGGCACACGTAGCGGACCCAGATCCAGAAATAGGGTCACTAACGGCTCATCTCGATGGAGAACCAGCACACGCAATAGTGATGAACCCACGTCAGAGATCTATTGAGATCAAAACGAATGTGTTAGGTGTCTTGCCAACATTTTCTGGGCGAAGGAGTGAATGCCCGTACGAGTTTTTGAACGAGTTTAGCAAGTTATGTGGCATTCAAAAGAGGCCTATTGATGCGACAGAGGAGGACTATCGCTTGCGCGCGATTCCTTTCACTCTAAAGGGGGAGGCAAATACATGGTTGTTGAGATTACCCCCGGATTCTATCCGCACCTGGAGGGACTTTAAATTGGAGTTCCTAGATTACTTCTTTCCATCCAACAAGACGAACGCTCTGAAGAAGGAGATAGTGGAATGCAAGCAGGGTTACGATGAGTCATTGAGCCAATACTGGTCAAGGTTCAAGGGATTGCTGGACGCATGCCCGAATCATCGGATGATAGAGGCAGAGACCTACTCTCTGTTTTATGAAGGGGCAACTCCCGAGTCTAAGGATTTGATGAACTCCTCGAGCGGGAGGAATTTTACAAGAAAGAGAGGAAGTGAGGCAAGAGAGATTTTGGGAAGATTAATCGACGCCAAGAAGGCGTATGACAGTACGAGGAATGCTGTGAGAAGAGGCTCTGTGAATGCATTGAGGGAGCAGGAGGATGACAAAGTTGAAGCAAGGATTGATAGGCTGGAGAAAGCCTTGCTGAATGCTATCGGAAAAACTAATACAGCCGCACCAAAGGAAACGGCTAAGTTGTTAGGTCCAGTAGATAATCAACTCCAGCAATATTACGGACCTCAGGAAGGTGATTACCAGGCCCAGGCGAACGCGATGGGAAGTTGGAATCCTGATGGAAGTTGGAACCAAGGAAGACAAAGAGATGCACCCTGGAGGAATCACCCGAACTTTAGATGGTCTGAAAACGAGCAAAGCCAGCCAGCACCCCAACTGAGTATACAGTCCGCACCGCAGCCCGAGAGGCAGGGTAACTGGAGAAATCATGAGGGGCAAGGAAATTGGAACAACCGTAATGAAGGAGATCACTCGACCTGGGGAAACAAGAATCAAAATTATCAAGGGAATTCTTATGTACCACCACATCAAAGGAATTTCCAAGCACCTTACCCAGGTCAAGGAAGTAATATCAACAACAATCCAGGAGGTCAAGGGCACATTCGCCCAGGCCAAGGAAGTGGAACAAACCAAAATATAGGGCCAGGCCCTAGTCAGCCAAGCTCTAGACCAAGGAACCTTGATGAGATGGTTCACGACCTCGTTAGTTCCCAGCAGCACATTCAGAACAATTTACAGTCGAACAATGATGTGGTCCACAAGCTTCAGGATGCGCAGCAAGAACAGAAGGCGGCAATGGATATGTTGGCCAAACAGTTGTCTCAAATAGCTACTTCCTTGAGTGATATGCGGGGAAACGAGGGCAAGATTCCTGCATCGGTAAGACCACCTGACAAAGCCAATATTAGCCAGATCACGCTGAGATCTGGGAAGGAGTACGAAGGGCCGGTCATGAGGTACAGAGAGGTCACGACCCCCATTAAGGATAAGGAAACAGAGGAAAAAACCACTGAATCAAGAAACTCGGTTGAAAGCAACCCTGCAGTTAGAGATGAACTTCAGGCAGGAGATTTAGAGAAACGGCTGCCCAGGACAATCGAACCATTTTTCCTAGATCCAGAACCGGAATTGGTAGAGAAAAAAGGAGTCGATGAATCTTCAGCAGGTGAATGTTCCGGAACCGAGAAACGACCAAAACCTTTCCCAAACCGAGGAGAGGCAAAGAAAAAGAAGGATGAGCCAGTGGATCTTATGGATATTTTCGGGAAACTGGAGATAAATCTACCCTTCTTACAAGCTTTGAAAATGCCAGTTTTCAGCAAGTTCATCAAAGAGTTTATAGCTGGGAAGGCTAGACCTAGTGGAAAAATCTTGATAGGCGAGAATGTGTCCGCGGTAATTCAGAAGCGGAGGATGCCTTCGAAATGCAATGACCCAGGTATGTTCACCTTGCCTATTTCCATCGGCGATGTAAAAATTGAGCATGCTATGTGTGACTTGGGAGCATCCATAAATGTGTTACCCCTGTCCATATACAAGAGGTTAGTGGGAGTAGGTATGGTGGATACGAAGGTTGTGATCCAATTGGCGGACAGGTCATGCATCTGCCCTGAAGGAGTGCTCGAGAACGTAATAGTCAAGGTACACGACTTCCTGTACCCGGCTGACTTCCATGTGATTAAGATGAGCGATAATGAGTCTGTAGAGTCTGGCGGAGTATTATTGGGGAGACCTTTCCTGCGAACTGCTAAGACTATCATTGATGTCTTTGATGGTACTATCTGTCTCGATTACAATGGGGATAAATATACATTCAGCATAGATGAGGCAATGAAGAAGCCACTTGATGTTGAAAATATGCATTCTGTAGATATCATTAACCCCTTGGTCCAGGAATACCTCGAGACTGAATTAATGCAGGGACAGATTGAGAACTCAGAGATGAGTCATGCTGTTGATAGGGAGGTGGCCAGTTGGTGCCAAGCAATGAATACGAGCAAGTTGTCAGATGAAGAGCTAGCAGAAGCAATTCTGGAATTTTGCACCAAGCCCGAGCTAGCCAGATCGAGGGAGACACTTTATGGGGCAAGCAAGGAAGATCTTCCTGGATCGACTAAGGGGATGACGACTGGAGCAGCAGAAAAGAACCCCCTGCCCCAGGAAAAGGATGTTCCCAAGAAGGAGTTGAAAACACTTCCGCCAGGCCTAAAGTATGCTTACCTTGAGGCGAATGAGACTTTTCCGGTGATTATCAACAGCAACTTGATCAAGGAACAGGAAGAGGAGCTGCTGAAAGTCATCCGAAGGAACAAGAACGCTCTTGGTTGGACACTTTCTGACTTGGTAGGGATTAGCCCTGATCTGTGCATGCATCACATTCGATTAAATGAAGGAGCGAAACCCTGCAGAGACCCTCAACGCAAATTGAATCCCAATATGAGGGAAGAGGTATTGAAGGAGGTATTGAAGTTGTTATCCCTAGGAATCATTTATTCCATACCAGACAGTGAATGGGTTAGCCCAGTACACATGGTACCCAAAAAGTCGGGAATCCAGGTTGTCAAGAACGACAAGAATGAGTTGGTACCGACCAGGCTAGTCACCGGTTGGAGGATGTGCATTGACTACAGAAAATTGAATGAGGCAACCAAGAAAGACCATTTTCCCCTTCCGTTCATTGACCAGATGCTGGAGAGATTAGCAGGCAAGCAATATTTCTGTTTCTTGGACGGATATAGTGGGTATTTCCAAATTTACGTGGACCCCGAGGACCAGGAGAAGACAACTTTCATGTGTCCGTTCGGAACGTATGCATATCGGAGAATGCCGTTTGGCCTTTGCAATGCACCAGGCACTTTTCAACGATGTATGATGAGTATTTTCTCAGACCTGCTGGAAGATTGCATCGAGATCTTTATGGATGACTTCACTGTATACGGGGATTCATTTGATTCATGTCTGGCGAGCTTGGATGTAGTGCTGAGAAGATGTCAAGAGAAGCACTTGGTTTTGAATTTCGAGAAATGCCACTTCATGGTCCCTGAAGGAATTGTCCTGGGGCATGTAGTATCGGAAAGGGGCATACAGGTGGACCAAGCAAAAGTGGACGTGATATCAAAACTGCCCCACCCGACAAATCAAAAGGAAGTGAGGGGATTCCTAGGTCACGCAGGATTCTACAGGAGATTTATAAAGGATTTTGCCAAAATTGCTCAGCCACTCACTCATCTGTTGCATAACGATGTTGAGTTTGTTTTTAATGAGGGGTGCATTAAGGCTTTTCAGCTGCTGAAGGACAGACTAGTATCTGCCCCCATCATCAGAGCACCTGATTGGGGTTTGCCGTTTGAAATCATGTGCGATGCGAGTGACTATGCAGTAGGGGCGGTGCTAGGTCAAAGAGTTGATGGAAAAAGTTACGTGATTTTCTATGCGTCAAACACGCTAAATCAAGCCCAGAAAAATTACGACACCACGGAGAAGGAAATGTTGGCAGTCGTGTACTCTTTTGAAAAATTTCGACCATATCTGCTCGGGTCGAGGGTGATAGTCTTCACAGATCACGCTGCGATAAAGTACTTACTGGCAAAGAAGGAGTCTAAGCCAAGGTTGATCCGATGGGTGTTACTGTTACAGGAGTTTAACTGGGAAGTCAGAGACAAGAAGGGGACGGAGAACAAGGTGGCTGATCACCTGAGTCGCATTTACCAAGGTGAGACGGATGAAGCAATACCTGATGCGTTCCCGGAAGAACATCTTTATTATTTTAACGATTCTCCTAGACCTATCAATTGGGAAGAAGTAATGGCAGCAACAGGTCCAGGAGATGCTGAAAAAAGGAAATGCCAGGCGATTGCAGAGCCATGGTTCGCTGATCTAGCAAATTACTTGGTCACTAGAGAAGTGCCCAGTTCCGACGAAATTTCCCGGGCCCAGAAGATGAAATTAAAAAGTGAAGCCAAATACTACTTTTGGGACGATCCGTATTTGTGGAAAATGGGAGCTGACCAGGTAATTAGGAGATGCATTCCGGAGTGGGAGCAAAGGGATGTGCTGAATCATTGCCATGCTTTAGCTTGTGGGGGTCACTTTGGACCTAGGAAGACTGCAAGGAAGGTTCTAGACAGTGGTTTCTACTGGCCTACATTACATAAGGATGCATTCGAATTCTGCCAGAATTGCGAAAGGTGTCAGCAGATTGGAGGAATTTCTAGAAGGGACGAAATGCCACAAGTTCCGGTGATTGTTTGTGAGATTTTCGATGTTTGGGGTATGGACTTTATGGGTCCATTTCCATCTTCATATGGGAATACATACATACTTGTGGCGGTGGACTACGTTTCGAAATGGATAGAGGCAAAAGCTACGACCTCCTGTGAAGCTGTGGAAGTAGCCAAATTTCTGCGGTCTAACATTTTCAACAGGTACGGGATCCCTAGGGCTGTCATCTCAGACCAAGGAACCCATTTTAAGAACCGTACAATAGAGGCTCTCATGAAGAAATACGGAGTCCACCATAGGTTGTCTACACCTTATCATCCTCAGTCCAACGGCCAGGCAGAAATATCAAATAGGGAGATAAAGGCCATTCTCGAAAAAACGGTGAACCCGTCTAGGAAGGATTGGAGTAAGAGACTGGATGATGCATTATGGGCTTATAGGACAGCTTATAAGACACCTATTGGTATGTCACCATATAGGTTGGTATTCGGAAAAATGTGCCACTTACCCGTGGGAATCGAACACAGAGCATACTGGGCGGTCAAAGAGATCAACATGAATCCGCAGGCTTGTGAAGAAGAGAGGAAGATGCAGCTCCAGGAACTGGAAGAGTTACGGCTTGAGTCTTATGAATCTGCCATGTGGTATAAGGAAAAAACTAAGCTTTGGCATGATAAAAATCTCCGGGTCAAGGAACTCAGGGTAGGACAGAAAGTCCTTTTGTTTCAATCCAAGCTCAAGTTGATGCCTGGAAAGTTAAGGTCTAAATGGATTGGGCCTTACATCATCATGGGACTTCGAGCAAACGGAGCAGTTGAAATCCAGGGAAGTGCACCAAATTCCATACCTTTTCTTGTCAATGGACATAGGATAAAGGTCTTTAGGGATAGCTCAGAGTTGTGTGTAGTGGACGAAGTGCCACTACGCGCACTCTTTGATATCACCTAACCAGTCTAGGAAGGAAGTGTTTTTAAAATATCTCCTGGGTCTAGTAATTAAAAGTTTGACCATACCCTGATCCAGGAAATTTTGAGAACACTTGACAACAATTTTGTAAATATTTAATTGCTTTCTTTAAATCAAGAAAAATCCAAACAAATAAAAAAATTTTATTCTTCCAAAAATATTTTCGAAACACCAGACCCATCGGGAATGTTTTTGATGCTGTCATATCCTAGACCCGGGGAGTTTGGCGTTTCATATTTGTTTTTTTTAGTTTGATGTTTTCTTTTAGTGTGTTTTGGCAGAAGGAATTTACTTGAGCAAGGAATTGTGGGGTAAAAGAGTTTTGGAGGGAGTTGGCACCGGTCCGGATTTCAAAGAGCACTTTATGGGGAGGCGTACGGTCGCTAGCGTCACCACCTGCACCCGCCTGCAAAGGGAAACTGTCCTCTCCAATGCCTACACTATGATCGGTTTTGGCCTTTTTTATTTTTTTCATTACTCATTCTCTCTCCAAATATTCTCTCTCCCAAATCAAAAACCCAAAATTTCAATCTCTCTCTAACCCTAATCTGAAAATTTCGCCCAAGTTCTTTTCAAAATTTTCTGCAGAATACCATGGATAACCAACAAGGAACCAGCAGTGCTTCTGGATCCGCCGAGAAGAGTGCGGCGGAGTTCATGAATGAACTATTTCAGAAGTTCGGAGGGGCCGATAAAGCGATGCAAGCGTTCGCGATGTTTGCAATGGGACAACCCATGCCAGCCGTTCCAACAACCACCGTGACACAACCGGAGGTTGTCGAGACACCACCCACTGCTGTACAAGAAACCGCGCCGGAGGCCGCTACCATTATTCCAGAAGAAACCACCTCTGCCCAGGACACAGTCCCAGAAACCGCCACCAGGCCGGAGGACGATGCAGTGCCCGACGTTCCAGGTTCACCCATTGCGGAGATTCGCGAAGTAGAGACAGATCTGGCCGCGGACTGACGTTATTGGCCGTAAGTGAACCCAGGTTAGGTTCTGATTCTCAGAAGGAATCCCCTGTTTTAAAGTTTGGAGGTGATGGTGTTTCAGAGGGAGTAAACCTTGATATTTCTGCTGTGAATTTGGTGGAGAGTGTTGTTGGGGGGGTAGATGCTCTTGTTGCGGTAGTTGAAGACACCGCTATTACTGTTAGTAGGGTTGAGGGGGAAACCCCTGTTCTGGAGGCGTCTGTTGAGAGGGATGCCGTTGTTGATGATGATGATGTTCAAGTGGGCGGAGAAGCCCTAAATTCTGAGAAGGATGTAGAAAAGGAAACCATAGACGTAGTTGGGGGCGATGAAGCCCAATTTACTGAGGAAGATGTTGATGCGGGAAGGACTCCCGAAAAATCTGTGGGCACTGAAGCCCAACCTGAAGGAAATCTTACGGGGTTAGAAACCCCTGTTTATATCACGGGGGCAACCCCATTGTTAGCAGAGGAAAGTGGAGCACTCGATTCTGAGGGTGCTCAAGAAACTGTCGATGCAGGACTCAACATGATAGTGGATTTAACTGAGGTCTCTGAGGAGGCCGATTCGCAGCTTAATCTAAGGGAAACAAGGAGACGGACACGTCGGAGTATTCTTGATGACATTGACGTATCTGCCCAACAAAAGGAAAAGGATACGCTGGACCTAGCGACAGCCGTGTCTGCGCAGGAAGACTCCCCCAGGCCGAGTGGAAGGGAGAGTGACGAAGAGGGGCGCCGCGCGAGGGCTAAGAAGAGGAAAGGGAAACAAATTGCTTCCTCCTCGACCGAGAAGGAGAGGGGGAAATCTACTGAATCTCCACTTCCTCCACCCGCCAAGGTACCATACGCCACAGAGCCCGAGAATCCTGCCAGGTCCAGTGATTCAGAGGAGGAGCAAGACGAGGATGTACTGAACTTTGAGCCGACGGAGATTTGGATTACAAACGAGCTGCTAGACGATATGAGAAGATTTGACGATCCAAAACGTGTGGCCATATACAAGGAAAAGAGTGCTGAGGGAAAGGTGGCGAAGTCCGGAAAAATGTACCACCCGGCGGAACTCAAACATATTAGCTCTAACGATGAGTTCAGGGGGTATATAGATGCAATCGGTTTTGATTGGTTACTAAAGCACAGCACTTTCGAAGTTCCAGTCGACGCGGCCCGTGAATTCTTTTCCACCTTCCGGTTCAAATCCACCGCCGATTTGGATGCGGATTCCATAGCTTTCAGGCTTTTTAATGAAGAACATAGGATGAGTATCCGGGAGTGGACGCTGCGGATGGGCTTGCTAACGAGAACAGAAGATGATGAGGGCCTGTGGAACGACAGAATGGTTGGTCCGCCGAAGTTGACGCCAGGATTTCAGGCACAAGGTGCGTGGGAGTTCTTGACTCACTCAAGAGTGGGTCAATTTAAAACAAGTTTTTCGAAGGCACACCATATAGAAAATCGGGTCCTGCGATTCGCCCAAACTTTTGTTAGCTACAACTTGATGGGCACTGCCAACAACGCCCTGACGACCGCCGACCTATACTTTACGTGGTGCATGGCCACAGGAGTACGAGTTCATTTGGGTTATTGGTTAGCCCAAGCCTGCCATCAAGTCACCTCCAACCCGTCCAGGCATCTGTACACGTGCCATCTTCTCGGGGCCTTGCCTATTTGCAGCGCAACATTGTAATTAAAATCAGCAAGGCCTGCCGTGTAGTAAAGATGTGCTCAGCCCCGGAAGTCTTCAATTTCGACTTTTTTTTCAACAAGGGGTTGCTGATCGCCCGAGGGAAGGAGGTGTGTTTTTATGAGGTCGGTAAGTCAGAGGCACAAGTCAAGCAGGAACCCGATGGTGTGGAGGTAAAGGATCAAGCCACTGAGGACGAAGTCAGGCTGATGGTTCAGGGAGTTCAGAAAGAAGTTGAGGAGGTAAGGAAAGGAATCGACGGGGTACGCAAGGAAATGACTGAGATCCGAAGGGAATTCGGAAAAAGCAGGGAAGAGGCCGCAGTCCTGAGGGGACGTATCACCGATTGGGTGGCTTCGTCAAGTGAGCAAACCAACAGGATGGCGGAGGGTGTTGCTTTGATGACGACCATGCTGAAATGGCTGCACAAAAAGTTCCCGGATGCATCAGAAACTATTCCTGGGTCTAGCGGCAACATTACAACGCTAAGTCCAGGAAGTGTATCCGCGCAAAAGCCATCACAAGGCCCGAGGCCTCACATCACCCCCTCTTCCGCTAGACCCGTGGTCCTGAGGACAGCCATACCCCGACCTACTGATGACAGACCAGAGAAGCCGGAGATGCCGGCCAGGAAGAAAGCAAAGGTGACCCAGCCGACGGTGCCACCAAAGTTTGGCTCCCACGGGGGCCAGACACCGAATTGAATTTCCCCTCAAACCCAAGTAACTTTTTCTTTCTTTTATTTAACAGTTCTTTCGTTTTATTTCTGTTTTACCTGCCAGCATGCTAGGTTCTGTATATATGTGTTGAACCCTTCCACTTAGACCAAGCATTGGTCTAAGTGTGAGAAGGGGTTATATGTCATAACATGTTTTGTGTTGTATGTTGTTCCTTCCCCCACTTAGCCCAATGCTTGGTCTAAGTGTGAGAAGTTTGTGTTTTGTTGAGTTCGTTTCATGTCGCCACTAACTGGCCTGCTTTCCACTTCATACGGATTGCTTGGGGACAAGCATAAATGAAGTGGGAGGGGGGACGCAGTTAGTGCAGTTAGTGTCTTGTACATATTCTGTTAGGTCTAGGAGTTTGTAGAAGTTTTTTTTTAGGTTTCGTGTTTGCATAACTGGTAAAATAAATAGCAAAAAGCCCCTTAGGGAGAGTAATTGAAGAGAAAATACATGCTAAATTGTGAATCCTTTTCTCTTAATAAATCAAAGTCAGTTGGATGAAGTAAGAACGATAGAGGATGCCTTAGATAACCCAGTTGTGCAGCCCTACTATAAGAGCGAGTTATAAGCCTATACACTTTGAGCTAACTTGTAAAAAGAATGGGCTACCACTTGATGCTTAGGGAGTAGAGAATAAAGGAGGTATAAGCTGGACGAAGTCCAGGAAAAGGAGGTATAAGCTGGACGAAGTCCAGGAACCGGAGGTATAAGCTGGACGAAGTCCAGGGGAGGAGTTAAAATAATAAAACCGGAGGTATAAGCTGGACGAAGTCCAGGAAAAAAAAAAAAAAAAAAAAAAAAAATTAAGGGCAGGAAGCAGTAGTAACCAGACCCAGGAATAAAAAGGAGACGGTAGGAAGGAGAAACTCTCATAACCCGATGCATCAGTGGAGTAACTTTAACTTAAGAGCGATCCGATCCTAACATCCCTGGTGAGGAATGAGTGATCGAGTGAATCTAACAATTGGGAAGTCAGAAGGCTATCTTGACGAACTGACAACTTGACTAGACAGAAGAAGGGAGGGGGAGGAATCTGAGGCTGTAAACGCTTGGATTGACCTTAAACTTGTGGGGATGGCTGCTAGGGAAATACCAGTTTATGCGCTTATGTGTTTTCTTTTCTTTTGTGATTTTTATGTGTTTCGTGTTGTAGTTGTCTAGGTCTAGGAGTCTGTTTTGTTTGTAGAATAGTACTTGGGGGGGGGCCGTGCATTGAAATTCGCCTTATTTCTTTTTCTTGTCTTTCATACTTGAGGACAAGCATGGTTTAAGTGTGAGCAGTTTGATAAGGCTAATTTCATGCATGGGTCTAGGGATTTAATTCGTGATTTTACTAGGACTAACGCACGTTTTAAGCCAGGTGTGTGAAGGAATTCGCCAGGTCCAGGAAAGAAGACCAAAAAAATCACAAGGTCGAGGAACTGGCGATTTAGCGAACGATTATGAAGAGAATTGCTCGACGGAGGAAGCTCCAGAGTTGAAGGGTAGAATAGGGATTTCTACGAAGACTCAAGGGCTATGTCCGCATCTATAAAAGGCAGAAGCATGCAAGCTGGAGGGATCTTCCCGGGGGAGACCTCACCACAGCCTGTTGCTTAGTTCACTTTCCCACACACACACTTGATACTAGTTTTGAGGAGATCTCAGTTCGCACGTTCGGGTTTCATCTTAGCTTCCGATATGGTGTAACACCGCTCTTGTTAGGAGCGAAGAAACAATTTATTTTCCGCTTTCCGCATTTTACTTACTCTGCCGAGCTTCGTTATTCGAAGCTCGGTTCGCTGTTTTCACCGAATAGTTTCTGGTTTAAATGCAAGTTTGATTTTCCGTTATGGCGATTGTGTTGATTTCTGGTTTGATCGTTTCGCTTATTGAGATTTTGGAGTTTTTAAATTGTCTGAGTTGGATGCGTTTCGCAGCTGTTTACTGAGTTATTGTAGGTTAATGGTCAGATCTGGGAGATTGGAGTTGGATTGTGGAAGAATTTTGGTTGGATTTGCTGGATTTGTTGGTTGTTGGGTTCGGATGTCTTGGATCCGGAGTGGATCAAGTATTCTGACGTGAATCTGAGTAGTTTCGATCTGATTTTCATGCTTAGTTTACGTGTTTTTCTTTCATTCCGTCTAGTGTACGCAGATCTGATGTGTTTCCGAGTTGCAGCAAGATAACGACGACCAAATCTCTATATTCTGTTCGAATCTCGCTTTTTGCTCTGTTTTGTTCATCTGCAAGTTTAATTTGGTTGAGAGGATGCATTTTACTGCGAGCTAGCGTCAGAGTTTGTTAATCTGCAGTTCTTTCCGTACTTGCCATTTTTGGAATTATGGTCCCCACTTTCAGTCATATTCTGTTTAGCTAGATTAGGTAGTTGTTTACACTGTCTAGGAAGTGGTTATGTTTCTTGTTGTCGAAGTCTGAATTTACAAGTTTAACATGTCCTAGGTCTAGCATTTACATTTTCTGCCTAGGTCTAGAGTTAGTTTAAAATTCTCAACCCTTTTGTTGCGTGGCAGCAGCCATTTGTCTGTCCAAAGTCTCTGAGCACTACTTTGCGAGTCCATCTCTGTGGGATCGACCACACTTCCCTATACTAATTCATAGTATTCGGGTTGAGGGATTTATATTTTTTTGAAGGGGAGTCGATGTGTGTCCAACGACCAAGCACTTTATGTTCTCTTAAGTTCCTAGACCTTGTGCTCTAGTGGATTTAAGGAGCGTGGTGTCTTGACCAAGCGCTTGCAGTGATCTATTTCTGTGCACACGCGATATAAAAAAAAATCCTCGTTTCAGTATTCCTATTGTTAGTGCCCCAATTAAAATTAGAAAACGCAAATGAAAGCATCCTAAAAAATAAAAAGATTAAGTTAATTGTTCTTAATTTAGGAACATTTTCTTTTGCGTCTTAAATTATTAATATTTTAAAAAATTTCATGCTAATAAATGCGTCTCAATTTTTATGTCCTTAAAAGATCAATTTTGTTTGATGTGGTTTATGTAGGATATAAAATGTCTTACTAAATTGATGGTTTGGCATTTTAGACCGTCAATACTCAATACCCTATGTAAACATCATGAAAGAAATCTAATAAGTCGAAAAAAACAGAAGATAACATAAAAACGGCGAGCTAAAACAAATTGACAGAAAATATAATAGGGACAAAAATAAGTTTTATGGTTTTCCGCTCTTCAAAGTTGCTTGTTATCGAAAAGTATAACAATGGGAATGCTGTCATCAAACACTTTCTCCTTCGGCGGGTGTATATCATACATAGGGTTGGGGTTGTTACTAATTAACACTCAACGTACGTTCTCCAGGCATCGCTCAAGGCGCAGCAGGCCGAGTTGATCAAAACATTAAGTCTGGATCCAGAACCAAGCCCAAAGACCAATTACCAAGATCCAAGTCCAAGGGCACGGCTCGGCGTGTGCGCGCATGTGAGCTCTTTCACCCATCTTAGTCCACGATAATTACTAAGTGTAATTAGTCACTTAATAAATACAAATTTAAAGATGTGTCTCATCTCCTATGTGGGATAATTAACACTAGTTAATTACTCCCTACACTTTCAACTCATAGCTTTATCAAAAGTTACAATGTGACCAACTCTTATCCACTATTTCTCACTCACCGGGAATCGGATTTGAGAAAGTGAATATACTACAGTCGTCTACGCGGAACGTAGATCGACGCTATATCATTTAATTTTCCAAAATTAAATGTCTCGTCACATTTATTATTGGTCAAACTTCATTGACCGGAGGTATTAAATTCAAGATTCCAAAATAGAATATTAATCCTACTAGTTTCTTGTAGTTGAACCACATAATTCACGGGATGACTTTGCGATGTGACATATCATTAGGTAGGCAAAAAATCTTTTCAAAATATCTCAAAATGGGTCTTTTAAAATATGAAAATACTACTGAGTCTATGAGTTTAAGACTATTTTTGAAAAGTATGCTGAAAATTCAGTACACAGATTGTATTTATTAGCACCTAAAAAATAAATGGTTGCAAAATACCTAACCTTTTTTTAGTAGTATAATTTTTAAAAACATAATTTATATCCAATTTTAAATAAGTTACACCCATCACACCCTATCAAGTACTCCACGAGAATAGAACAACGTAATGTTATTGACAACACAAGTGTCATTGGAAATTTGGAATTATTATGTATACAATGGCGTGACAAAACATCTATCTATTAAAGTGGTTTCTAAACTACAGTATATGTTTGTTGTCAATTCTTAAAATAAAATGTCCAGACATAAATACCTTAATTTCACTTATATTCGAACAACCAAAACATGAAATCTCGTGCCGCCCAGTGAAAAGGATTTAACAATATTTCAAGGTTCGATTCGGAGTTTCATGCACGAAGCAACCTCAGCGCTACCAATTTCCTTCTATGACTACATCATAATCGGCCTCACTCGCCGCCACGCTCTCCCGAAACTCCAGGAGCGCGGGGGCTCGCCCTACGGCAATCCCAACATCACCTATCTCTCCGCCTATGGGAGGAGAGCCCTGTTGGACCTCTCCCGTTCCTCCCCCGCCCAGCGCTTCATCCTGTATCAACGCCGGTTTCTACTCACGCGCCTCCCGCTGGGTGGGACCCCCGCCTCGTTGAGGAGTCGTACCGATGGGTGGAGACCACGTTGCGGCAGTGGAAGGCGGCGGTGAGGGATGGATTGCTCCAGGCTGGCGTTGCTCCTTATAATGGATTTACGTATGACCATTTAATCGGCGGCACTATATTTGACGGCAGATCTAATGCTGGAGTATGCTTACTGTGTTGCTAAATGCTACGGTTCAAAATATCTTGTTCACCACTCAAGGTATTGTAGTAATTTTATAGTATCAATATTTTACCAAAATTTGATAGGGAAGAAGAGGCCAACTGCTAAAGGAAAGATGCGTATGGGAAGAATCACACAGCATACTTAAAACAAGAGCCCAACAATGAGGTTATATTATCAGCTGGGGCAGTTGGAAGCCCTCTCAACTGTTAATGCTGAGTGGGATAGGCCCATAATATAACAGTTGTTATGGACCAACCTTTTGTGGGCCAAATAAATCAAGTTGCCTAATTTGATAAATACAGATCTCCGCACAAGCCCAAGCCCAAGCCCCAGATCAAGGGGGATTCATATTTGCAAAAGTGCAGGGCCTCTCTAGAGGTTAGTTGAAGCTCAAAAATAAAGATCCTAATTGGCAACCCTCTTGTTAGATTTAATTATTTCAACAACTCTATAGACTTGGAAAGATGTGTTTATGGCCTCAAAATTATAGCCAACGTAGTCGAGTCGAAACCCTTCAAATTCGAGAATTATTCACTGCCTGAATGACACGACGTCGTTGGAGCAATATTGCAGGCAGACTGTGAGGACCATTTGGCATTACCATGGAGGGTGGTGGATCATGATTATAAGGTTGTTGGAGTCGATGCTTTACGAGTTGTTCATGGTTCCACCTTTTATACCAGTCAGTCCTGGAACTAATCCTCAGGTCAGGCCACTGTTATGCTGCTTGGAAGGTATGTGTGTTTATGTTTCTCAATGCATTTTAATTAACACATTCATTCATGCATAACTTTGTCATTTTAAGTGTCTATTAGGAACACCAAATGATGTCACCTTTTATTTCTTTATTTAAGGTTCAAACTTCCCAATATGTTTTCTGACAATGAAATTTGTCACTTTAGCTTTCCTGCACTCAGTTTTATAAAAATGATACTTCCTCCGTTATCACTCTTTTCCATTTCGGTCCATCCTACAATAATTATCACACTTCATTTTTTCATAAATAGTAAGTAGGTTTCACATTCCACTAACTCACTTTACTCACATTTTATTATAAAACAAATATAAAAAAGTGGGGCTCACATTCTACTAACTTTTCCAACCCACTTTTCTTTACATTTCTTAAAACTGGTGCCCATAATAAAATGACAATTATTGTGGGACGGATGAAATAATAAATAGTTAAAGTGGATGAATGATAAAGTAAGAGACTCCTAATGTGGGACGGAGGGAGTCGTTATTAAGACAATCAATAGTTGGGTTGGGGGTTCAAAACACGATGACCATGGATAAAATGGGAACATTACTGATCCTCTGAAAATGAATGACTTTGTTCTTTAAGGCCATCCACAATAGGAATAGCCCAGTAATAGCCCAGCCATAGCCCAGCCACTGCCACATCAGCAGCACTAAAAATCCTCCTGCCACATCATCAAAACAAGCAAATAGCCCAGCAATAGCCCAGCCATAGCCTAGCCACTAATATCCACATCACTATTAACAAATATATATAAAATGAAATAATTAACAATCACACAATATGCAAAATTTAATTTACGAGACATATACGGGAAAAGTTTAATAATACTATTAAAATTTTTTTAAAAAAAAATTATTTTTTCGCGCTAGGCGGTGCGCTGGGCGATCCGGGCGCTGCAATAGCGCCGAACGGACCGCCCAGCGCCACGCGACCGCCCAGCGCTGCGCGGTTTCTCTCTCCAATCGCCCGCTGGGCGGCTGCAATAGATCGCCCAGCGAACCGCCCAGCGCCGGCGCTCGGCTGGGCGGTCGCTGGGCGCCTATTGTGGATGGTCTAAGAATGAGGATCAATATATTGTTTATTAGATGCATTGGTGGATTGAACATCATTTGGGAGATTGATGCATTAAAATGAATTTCCCTAAATTTTTATAATATTATAACAACTTTTTTACAATGGTAGTACTTGACTAACAGGTATGTGGGAGTGAAGATGCTGAAGGAGAGAATTGATATCTCGCGGAAAAGTGACTGTTAAATTAGTTGTAATTTATGAGACGTGAAATAGCTATTGCAATGCGAATTAGTATATTCGACCGTTTCGATGGATATGGGATGTTTCATGTAAATAAGAAATAAACAATAATTGCCTTTAGAATATTAAACTAGTACATTTTTTTTGTTTATAAAATTTTAATTATGGGCAATATTATATTTCCCCATTCGTCCGATAAAATTTTAAACAATGGTTGTTTAGGTAATATACATTTTAATTTTGGGCAATATTATATTTCCCCATTCGTCCGATAAATTTGATTCATTTGGATTTTCTCCTTACAAAGTTTAGTATAATTACCTTTCTAATTAGTTAGTGTGGCCCCTTACTTAATTTGTGTAATTATCTTCAAGAAAGACTGATGCAGCGAAACTTCAACCTAAAATTCTGCATCCAAAATAAAATGCAATTTCCATTTATTTCGTTCTAGTGAAATTAGCTTTGACCAAAAACTCTAGGAAATTAGACCATCTTCAAGGGTACGCTAAAACTTAAAATGGGATAGGTAATTAACTCTAATAGTACTCCAAAATCAATTACATTTTTGTTTTTTGGAAAAAAATACCTATCTTTAGGTTTACACTAAACTCAAACCCAAAAGTTTTTGAAATCTTGTGAGTAAAAAAGGCATAATATAGAAAATATTCTTTTAATTTTGAGTTTAGTGTAAATGGTTGGAGTAAAAATGGATTTGATGTGACACTTATACTGTAATGAGTTTGAGTTTAATGTAAATTGTTGGAGATACTCTTAGTCTAACTCTCAAACGTAGAAACTTTATATTATGTGACTTTGCAATCATGGTCTAACTCTCAACTTAGAAACTTTATATTATGTCTTTGCAATCATGTTATAGATTGATGTATCATTATACATAAGCTCAATAATGTACTTTGGAGGTACCAGAATTGGATTAAAGAACTTGAGATGATTTCTACCATTAATGGAGTATGATTTTGATTGTATATTATTATTATTATTATTATACTATGAAAATTTAAAGTCCTATTGTGGATGAGAATGCATTTCCAATTGATGAGTTCAATATCCTCTTCTAATTGCAAGTTGTCAAAACATTTTCTAGATTGGTCGAAATTAGTAGTATATTGTTTTCACCGCATAAGCTTGATTGCTGTCCAATACGACGAGCCTTCATGCACCAAATGATTATTAAGCATATGAAAATTATTCCTTTATACATAAAATTAATTTTAATTGTCGATATTGGCAGATAAATTAAACATTATAATTTCATAAGCAAAATACATTTCATTTATATTACTATTAATTAGCATTATCTTGGTACTTTGAATTAACCCAAAATAATACTAGTACTGCTATATTTTGTTGGAGGAAATTAATTCATTCTGGAGTGTAATAAAATACTTCAAATTTCTACATAAACCTTTATATGCTAAATTACTGGTAAATGAGGATAGCACATAAAAAACTGAAAAATGTGGTTAATTCTTTGTCTTTGTCCCTAATGCAGATGGAGATTTCAAGGAATATATATAGTTACAAATGAACTTAAAACAAAGCAATCACTAGAAACGGTTACCGAATAATCTGGCTTTAATTTAAGGTTATACATATACATAAAATATGGCGGCATTTTCAAAATGCAGATTTCTGCCTGCTAAGGCTAATCCAATGCGAAGAAAACAATACTACTAGTGTGGCTATATAAACATCAAGTCTCTTCATCAGTTAATTAAGATAACATATTAACATCAGACACACTTAGTAAAGATGGTGAAAGCAGCGGCGTTTTCCCTTCTCTATCCTCTTTTGCTTTCAGCTCTTGTGATCAGCTGTCATTGCCAAGAGAGGACTGTAAGTATTCATAATTCATAGTAATATACATGATTGAGTATATTTATGAGCTGACTTAATTTGCTTGCAGCTGCACATTGTGTACATGGGAGCTCGGCCTGATGGCGATGCATCCGTTGCATCCAACCACCATTCCATGTTGCATCAAGTACTAGGAAGGTTGCTACCTAGCTATACATATACACCATATAACAATCTTCATTTCCATCTTCTTACTTATGAAATGAGATTAATTAACCTGCATTTGCAGTGCTAGTTCTGCCAAAGAAGCACTGGTTTACAGCTACGGAAGAAGTTTCAACGGATTTGCAGCTAAGCTGACTAATGACGAAGCCAAAAGGATTGCTGGTGGGATCATCTATTATTGCAATTAAAATTGACAAAGTATTCATTCAAAATATTTTGTGCTTAAATTAATTACTTAAGAGAAATTTTTACACACAAATGCAGAAATGGAAGGAGTGGTATCAGTTAACCAGAACCAGGTGTACAAGCTGCACACAACGAGGTCTTGGGATTTCTTGAACCTTACAACCGACAAACTCGGAGCTCCTTCTCTATCTGATGTCGTAATTGGCCTCCTAGACACCGGTGATTCACTCTAATCCTAACTCTTGAAAAAGATAATTTTTTTATAATGTTTTGTTTTTTTTTTATATATTTATAGGAGTTTGGCCGGAGCATCCAAGTTTCAACGACACCGGTTTCAGCCCTCCGCCACCCAAATGGAAGGGAGCCTGTACGGGCCAAAACTTCACCTGCAATAAGTAATCAGCTTACACACATTGACCAAAATAGTTTAGAAACAAAGGAATAAATTCCAAAGTGGTTAAATTCTTTTCACATAAATATAAAAAGATAAAAATTCCTTATTCCGAAATCTTTCATAATTAAAATGGTTGCAGCAAGATCATCGGAGCGAGATATTACAACAGCGACGGTTACTCGGGCGAGGACCAATCCCCAAGAGACACGGAAGGACACGGGACCCACACGGCGTCAACTGCTGCGGGTGTGGAGGTGGACGCCAGCTACTTCGGCCTTGGTGCGGGCGTAGCCAGAGGAGGCGTCCCCAGTTCCAGAATCGCGGTCTACAAAGTGTGCTGGTCGTTCGGCTGCAACTCCGCCGACATCCTGAAAGCCTTCGACGATGCCATTGCCGACGGAGTCGATGTCATCTCCGTCTCCCTGGGATCCAGCTGGCCCGCTGATTACATTGACGATGTCATCGCCATTGGATCTTTCCACGCCATGAAGAATGGGATTTTGACCTCCAATTCCGCTGGGAACTCTGGGCCTTACCCTGTGTCCGTTGCTAACTATTCTCCTTGGTCCCTCACCGTTGCTGCAAGCACCATTGATAGAAAATTCGTCGCTAGACTCCAGCTCGGAGATGGCCAGATTCTAACAGTAAGAATATGATCAATTAGGCAGGCAAAGATTGAGATTGTAATTTCCTCCTAAAAAAAGGACTGAATCTGAATGTAGGGAATCCTCATAAACACCTTTGATCTGAATGGGACTTCATACCCTTTAATTTGGGGTGGAGATGCCGCCAACTATACCATCGGCTCCAGCCCCGACTACGCCAGATACTGCTTGGAGGGCGCGATGAACACCGACATTCTAGCTGGAAAAATTGTCTACTGCGAGGCGCTCTTTGACGGCGTTGCCATCCTGCTCGCTAACGGCGTTGGCACCATTATGTCGGACGTCACTTTCGACACTCCTGACTATGCCTTCAGCTGGTCATTGCCAGCCACATTCATCAACCCCGAAGATGGAAAGAAGGTCTTAAACTACATCAGAAGTTCAAGGTAATTAAGTGCCACTACTCTAATTCTCATTGGTTGAATTTTGAAGTTGATTGAATGCTTTCTCTCAGCAACCCTGTGGCGACCATATTTGTGAGCGATGGGATGAAGGACGGGATGGCTCCAATTGTAGCATCGTTTTCTTCGAGAGGGCCCAGCCCCATCAGTCCCGACATTCTCAAGGTCCCTCTTCATCCATTTTTGTATATATATGATGATCATGTGAAATACTGTCTCTCAAAAATACCAAAAAAAATAAATACTACTCCATATTTATAAACAGCCTGATATCACTGCCCCTGGAGTGGATATTCTGGCCGGATGGTCGCCGTTGGTGGGGACTTCCGTGGACCAGGACGACCCGAGGAGGTCCCTGTTCAATATCATCTCCGGTACATCCATGTCTTGCCCTCATGCTAGCGCCGCCGCTGCTTATGTCAAAGCCCTTCACCCCAACTGGTCTCCCGCTGCCATCAAGTCTGCCCTCATGACAACAGGTCATTCTTCAATTATTAAGACCATTAGTAAAACCATTTCTTAATTTATACTTAAATCGGAATCAGAATCAGAATCCAGAAAACAAGGAAAGTAGTGCAACCTCATTAACAATTATTGATACTAGCATTTATAACTTAAATATATTATGTGATCAGCTTACGTGATGGACCCGAGGAAGCACCGCGATCTGGAGTTCGCCTACGGGTCAGGGCAGATCAACCCGGTCGTGGCTCAAGACCCGGGCCTAGTCTTCGACGCAAACGAGGACGATTACGTCAACTTCCTGTGCAAGCAAGGCTACAACACCACCAACCTCCGCCTGATCACCGGCGACAACAGCACCTGCGCCTCCACAGCCGCCGGGCGAGCCTGGGACCTCAACTACCCCTCCTTCTCTCTCTACGTGGAAGACGGCGACAAGATCAGCGCCGTCTTCACTCGTACAGTCACCAACGTAGGCGACGCAAACTCCACCTACACAGCCAGCCTCTACATGCCGTCGCCGCTCATCAAAGTGTCCCTTTCGCCGCCGGTTCTGACGTTCTCGAGCGTGGGAGAGGCGCAGAACTTCACCGTAAGCGTGGAGGGGCCTGCGATTGCGCAGCAGCCGATTGTTTCGGGGGGTATTGTTTGGAGGGATGGGAAGCGCGTGGTGAGGACGCCGCTGGTGGTGTATAACTACATCCCCGGCGCGCCGTACAACCTCTACGAGAGCGCCGCCGCTGCTACAGGAAAGCTGCCTTTCCGCAATTCTAGGAGTGGGAAGCTTGAACTGCTTAAACCCCATCCACAGTTGTAAATGTGAAATCGGACATGGCAAAGTCGTGTTTCGAGATAGCAACTTACAGAATTAAAGCAGCTCTTAGCTTGCCCTTGTTGAAATGTTAATTACAAATAAGACGGTTGTTGCATTCAACGACAGCAAGCGTCACGTTTTATTGTACTCCTCTTGGATTCACTTCTTTAATCATATCTTAAGGAAATACTTATATAGTATGTTGGATTTTCTTCTCATTGTCTGTGTCTTGGAATAACTTCTCATTAGAAAGGCGCACTTTTTTGTATGTATATTCTTCGTTTTATTTTCAATAAATATTTTTAAACCAAAATACTTCATATATCGAATTAAAATATTGTGTAGAAGCCAATTATATTACAATAGAAAAAACAAATGATATGAAGGAACCTTATATTGCAAGATGAATTACATCTTGATTGGTGTCCTTGAATTGATATATCGGCCTTAAAGAGGTAAAATTAATCTTTCTCAAGCACATCTCAAAGTAATAACAAACTAAATAAATTCACGATAAAATTGAGTACAGCACGACACTAGTAAAAGTTGAAAGTGATGATGTGCATATTAGATAGATATAAATATCCCATAATGGATTGGCATAACATATTTTGGGGGAAAAAAATGAATACTACTATTATTATAAAATTATGATTTCACAATGGAAATTTGAAAAAATCAATACGATCCCCTACTTTTTCAAAAAAACATTTAAAGTATATAAATATATTATTATAAATAGATTTTTATATTACTACTATATTTCAATTTCTCAACTTCGATAATTCCTTTCCTTCACACTACAAACGAAACCTAAAATTATATACTATCATGTTTTAAGTGAAAAATATTCTTTACGCGGAGGATTAAAGTGAAATAAAATGGAATAGGAATGAAGAAGTAAAGGCAAAAGGAAGAAGTAATCTACGCGGACTCTGCGATTTCTTCAAATCCGGGGATCCTGCCGCCGCCAACCACATCTGCTTCACGTATCTGCTCCCTTTGAAGATCCTTCTGCGATTCAGCTCCAGAGTCCAGGTTTTTTCTAATTTGAATTATTATCATTTAGATGTTCTGGTCTTCGCTCATAGCACAGATTACCTCGCTAGTTTATATTAAAGCAAATCATAGGGTTCTTTTATGCCCTACCAATTTATATGATTTATTGAACGGTAGTTTTTAATTTGTAATGAGATTTGGGCTTAAAATCAAATGATTGAATCAATGCTTCTTCCTTCGAGTCTGCCAGTTGATCAGTGTTATTGTGTGGTGTCTAGACTCTGAAAATCAAGCTCCTCCATAGTAATTGATCCTCGAGGATGTGAGAGTTACCAAAATTGTTTCAAATCAAGGAGTTGCTCTTAACAGAACTGTTCTAAATGTTCTGTTGGTCATTTGCAACAATTAGGTTTAGTTTTTGAAGCAACCAACTTTTGAGAAATAACAGCACCAAGCTTGAGCTAGTATAGATGTTTCTGTAAAGCCTTGTTATGCCATAAACTAATCTAGGAAAGTGATTCTAAACTGCTATATCATACAGGAATGGGGTTGTGGACACTTGTAGAAGGCTTTCTGCTTCTTGCAAATGCTCTGGCCATACTAAATGAAGATCGGTTCCTTGCCCCTAGGGGATGGAGCTTCCAGGAGTATTCTGGAATTAAGAGAAACTCATTCAAGGGACAGATACTTGGTCTTATTTACGCAACTCAGTACTTAAGAGTGCCTCTTATACTTCTCAATTTGCTGTGCATCGTTGTGAAAATGGTATCAGGGTGATGCTTGCCACCCTTTATTTCAAGGGATTGTTTTAATTGGTAAGTAGGATTTGTTTCAACTTTCATGTATTTATTGAAGTTCTTTGTCTTAGGGTTTCCTTGGTCATATATATGTTTGATAATGAAAGAAAAGACATTGAAGGAACTAGAATGTGTTTTAAAAAGTTGTACTATTACGAATCATGATCTTTCTGGATGATCAGAATATGTTCCTTTTAAAGTTGGTGATTACTAATCCTCTGTCAAAATACACAGATGCACACATAGCTTAAAAGTGCAGGGTATGTACTTTAAAGAATTAAGACTCATGAATAGTATTTTAGGTTATTCTAGTGAGTATATTTATACTCCGTACTGGACAATTTAAGAGATCTACTGATTCTGTTCTATTTTCCAATTATGGCCTATTTCCTCAATATATACTTATCATTTGTTCTGTCTGAACTCTGAACATAACTTTTGCAAACCTTTTAGAGAATAATTATAGCAACTCCTTCAATATTTTCATATCATTTTTCTGTTTAAAAGATTCTTCCACATCTGTGTATTTCTCTACTGAAATACAGTTCGGATCCCCAGCTCGACAATAGGGATGACAGTAGGTATGCTGGATATGTGAATCAGAGTGTGTTACAAATGAGTTATGAAGTTGTTGCTGTGTGGTGATATCGGCAGTTATATGGTTTATATTTGTAAAAGATATATAATGTATGTGATTTGTAAGGCAGGAATGTCCCCTTAATAGAATGGCTTTATCTAGTTTTTCAACTATATTGGTTGCTTCCAAAACATCAGACATGGGGAATCATTAGGGAAGAATAAACTAGTGGGAAAAGAAATCAAGTCCAAGATGATTGTATGGATATTATAAATTATTAAACAGTTATTTCTAAACTAGTTACAATGAATTCCTTAATGTGTTTACATCAGTTTATGAATTATGAGTTCATGATTGGAACTCTTATTGAGTAGCGTTACTGTGTGGGGCTGTGAACTCCTTAGACAGGAGAATAGAGTGGGAAGGAAAAAAGTTATCCGCATACTTGCAGTAAAGTAGTGCATCTTTTTGGAGTGTGTTGGTTAAGAATTCTGCCAGACTCATAGACATTACCCCCTCCGTCACAAGGACGATGACCCATTTCTGTCACAAGGAAGAAGACCCATTCCTTGGGCGGCATGGGAATTTATGTAGTTTTATTGTGTGTTAGATGGATAGAATAAAGTAAGAGAGAAGGAATAAAGTATAGATAAAGGGGTTTTATTTTTAGGAATGGGTCATCTTCGGTGGGATGGAGGGAGTATTTATTTTCAACAGAGTTGTTTAGATTTCTCAGATCCTGTGAATTTATGTTTGGCACGTGGGCTAAGGTAACACTATTAATTGGACACTTATTTTTCTCTCGTATCAGATATCTTGAAGGTATGTGAGGTTCCTTGAAGACGATGTATCTTTGGATATGTTTGGAACACGATGTTAAATCTTGCTAGTTTCTTTTTGAGATTTCTCTCTAGAAATAGAATGCAAACATTGTCTCAGATTCACTGAAATTCCTTGAGCTGCTGTATTTTGGTTTCGGAATGACTACTTTGATCATTTTGAAATTATGTATACAAATATCTCCTGACATATTTGATTTGTCTTGGGGTACAAAATAGAATGCTTTGTGCAATCATATTTTAGAGGGTTAAACTTTTACCATGTTTTTTTTGGCTTAACAAACTGTTCTTTTTGTGCCTGCATCGAATGTTAGTCTTTTATCAGAAAGAGATTTTATAGTCGATCGTGCTTTTCTTTCAACCATTAGTGAGACTTTCAAGTTAATGCTTATGTGCTTCTTTGGCTGAGATATGTTAAATTCATGAGTACTAACCCCAAAATAGTCAATTTTCAATATCAACTACGAACTCAATGTTGAAAACTAAACCTACGTATTTTCATTGCCAAACCTATAACTCTAAATTACAAGTAGTTTTTTCAAAAAAATCTCTACTTATTTAGAAATTAGAAAACCACAACACCTCATAAACTACAAAAGCCAATGGGCACGTTTTATATGAAAATAAGGCCACATGATATTTTATTCTTTGAAAAGTACCTTATTGCCCAAAAAAAGTCATATATATAAACCTAGGAAAATGGAACCAGTGTAATTTGAAATATAATGATACATAGCCCTATAAATAAATAGATTACGGATTACATAATTATTTATTAAAATCAAGAAAAATAAACCCCTTATTAGTTTCTGTAGTCAAGGTTACAACTCAATCTAGTTTTCCTATAATGATGAGTGGATCAAAACAAATTATCAAAGCCATGAATCTAGCATCAAAAATGAAGGAATGATGCACAAGAACAGTAAAATCTGAGGTTTAGTTTAGATCAAATAGTGAGATTCTCTTGAATGCCACTGAATGTTCCTATAATCTTGCCACCCATGTCTGGAAATGTTTCGTTGCCGGGAAGAGGCCTCACCTTCCCAGTTCTGTCGACCTCAACCGGATACTTAAGCAGGTGGCCGCGCATATCACTCACTTCATTAGCAGCAAACTGTTTCCAGTTCAGCTCGCCCATCCATCTCACGCGCCTCACGCATTCTAAACTCTCCGGTTGCTCAAAGCATGTCTCAATTGTACCAGTGTGCTCAGCCCATAGCGACATCCTATATCCATAGATCTGTAGCATATAACAACTTGGTCATATATGCAAGCAGGTGACTTTGGTTAACATTAATGAAGACAAAGCCACATTTATGCTCATACTAAAAATGAGAAAGAGCTATGTCAAAAACTACTGGGAAAAATTACAGTTTAATACCTGGACTAACAAAAAATAAAATTTTAGGTAGTGAAACACCACTACTTTGATGCTAGCTCATTTTCAGTATATTTGTTATAACATTCATGTCAATGTCCTACTAGCCATGCGGCCAACCTACTTGTAACTGGAAATTGAAATTTTGGGACATTTTTGTCAGTTTTGTGATAGTTTGGATCAAATCGTTATTATATATAGCTCCGGATATTTTTATTAAAATGTCATGGTTTTGGTCTTTCAATGTTATTATATGTAGTTTGGGTATTAAACTGCAATTTTACCAAAAAAACTATACGAACGATCATCTCCACTCCAGGTTTGAGTTGAAAGAGCGTAACATATCAAAACAAAATGTTATCAGATTTATATCATACCTCTCCATGTGGATTAGCATGTTTGTTTGCCCATATATACTGAGGTTGATACGCGCCCATGGCAATTTCAGTATCCCTGGTTCCTTCCAGAGAGCGTTGGTTAATGTTTGCAGAACCCATGAGCACAAACTCGTCATCTACTATCATCCCCTTCGAGTGAACGTAGATCATGAATCGGCTGTTTTTCCGACTAAGTGCCTGGACACATGACAATATCGCATTCAAAGTCAAGAATCAAGAGCGAAATGAATCAACATTGACATGTAGGAATTGAGAGAATGAATGTGTACTTGTGGGGTAGTTCCACTGGAGCTCTTTGTGCTGGGCTTGCCTCCACTGACATCTGTCTCACGATTCCCGAGGCAGAAGAAATTCAAGTAATCCTGGGGCTCGTACTCATTCTCCATCCCCACCTCTTGTAAAGCTTTGTAGATGGTTTCGTACATCATTTGCATTGTGTTATACTGCACGTATGCACAACTTTCATTTCAATATTTATTCTTTTCTGGTAATTGCAACATTAAATTTAAGACCATGCCCATGTGTACCTGCACCCGAGACCTTTGGCCTCACACATTAACTACTTTACTGTTAGGCTAACACACGCGCACCACACTTAGCAAACTTTGCGAATTACTAATAGATTAAGTGCAAGAAAACAGGGTTTTATCTGATCTCAAGATTCTCAACTCTAGTCTCTAGGTAGTATTACATAAGCAGATTGAGTTCCTTATTATATATCATTCTTAAAGGCGAAGAAAACATGAGGTGCGAGATTTCACCTGCCAAAAGAGAATTCTTTGCGTGGGAGTACTTGTAGGAGCCCCCTCCGGCCACATTGGAACGATAATGTATACAGCAAACCTCTCTCGTGCTCTGATTTTGTTGGCGATCTTGAGAGCGATTTCCATAGGGATTAAGTTGTTTGCACCTGAAAATATAAGGAGTTTCCACCATCATCGTCAGCTTAGTTTAGAATGCAGACTTAGATGGAAAATTAAGACTAAAACGTGACAACAAACGCCTAGTTTCTCACCCAAGTCATTATAATTAGACCAATTGAATGAAGACCCAAGGAAGTACTGGTTCTCAATGTAGATAAAATGTTGTGCAGCGCGAATTGCCTTCACGTAAGCAGTATGTATACTCATATCAATCAGCAGATTCTTCCCACAGACCAGATTCTGTCGCAAAGAAAAAAAGTTATTATGCCATACTACCATCATAAAGTCCAATCTAATGGAATAGAGAAAAAGAAAATAGGATCCGACCTTTCCTGGAGCGTCCTTAGGATCCTTGGGGAAGCCTTCAACAGAGTTTGAATCGATGGATCGGAATACCTACGACATGTAGTAAATTTAGCCTCGAAGAAGAGGAAAGGTTTTAAAGAGCAATTTTATTTATACCTGAACATGCCAACCCTCAGGATCATTTCTAGCTTGCTCAGCAGCCCCATCTATCCCTAGCACGTCAGGGATTCTTTCGAGTTTGAGTAAGGAATCATCATATGAAGTTTTCAGTTTTTGAAGGCCGTGGCGCTTTGAGGCCATTAACCAACGTTCTTGAAAATTGGTCAATACATCATATGCTGCCGGACCATCAATCTTACAGTGTAGATCATGCCACGGCTCTCTCGGACAACCAGAAGTTGCCCCCTAACAAAGAGATAACGTGGTGTTGAGATGATTTCTATCTGTGTATCCTTTTAGTCTCATCATAAGATGTTTTCTCATTCTGAGCCTCCATATATAAAAATGACAAAGAAGTACTAATACACAACTTGGATGTGGTCAAGCATAAATAAAATATTCACTCACAGCAAAATTAGGTTGATGAAAATCATCTTTGTGAACAGTTTGAAGTGTGTTGAAAATTGAGTGTTTCTGAGTATCATATCTTCCCTTGCAAAGATCAAGGCCCCCAACAAAGGAAACAATCTTTCTCCTGTTTTGACCTGCATCTGCATCTACTATCACACTCTTTTGATGATGAGTATAGATCGTTCCAGTTTCCTGATGGCATAACGAAAAGTTGGGTCTTTATTTCTTCGAATACAAACAGGAATTCACTTAAAAAGAATTGTGTAGTCATAGTATATATTAACAAGAAAATAATCTTGATCGTTTATAAGGGACCGATCCCTTCAGGGACTCCTTTATACGTCCGACTGAAACAGTTAAGAGATGAAACAATATACTCGACGAAAAGTCTTATACGTGTGAGGAGAAACTAATATGATACTAAACCTGTTTTTTGGCCCAGCTACCCTTCCCAGCAGATCGTGGACATAGCAGCACTTGAACAGATGAATGCTTGAAATAACGGCGTGTTTCTTCATCGTTTGTGTTCATTACACCTTCCTGAATGTCATAAAAAGTGTGGCCTATTAGTCTTGACCATAACTGAAGCAAAAGCAAGTTAACAAAACTGCAGTGGCTGCCATTTATTATAAAAAAAGTTGCATCATGAGTAAAAGCTGATTATAGAAAGCATGCTGTATCACAAGCAACAGAATCTTTTGATTTGTTTCAAAATAAAAGAAACCTGTATATGATACTTATGTCTAAATATAGAATGTTAACTAAAAATGACCAGATGATGAATTGTTTCAACTTAAAAAGGGATTAAACAAAAGTCTTACCGTTTTATACCCCAAGATGCTAGTGGATGTAGGATCATCCCATATCAAGAGCAAGACACGCACGCCTTCTTGAGACTTGGTTTTCAAAACTTCACCCAAAACACTGTTTTTGGCATTAGGCCCATCCCGCACAAGCTGAACAAGGTGATATACAGACCATCCAGTGATATAAATCAGACGACGAGCCTGGCAGATTGCATCATAGATATCATGCCAACAATGTCCATGGTTATAATACCTACCATTAGCCAAACACAGCTTAGGAAGCAACTCATCATCAGCATGAGCGTCTTGATACAGCGTGACTCTGCCCCCTCTCCGGATAGGAAAGTAGGTACCAGGCACACCTTGATACGAGACATCTCCACCTACCCCACCATGGTAGAGGGGCACTCTCTCCATTGGTGTATACTCAATGGAAAGGGTCAAAACAGCCCCCGGATTGCACTGCTTCCCGTTTTCAGCAAGAATCGGATAAGTACCCTCGATTCGCACACCAGATATCAACTGCTCCACAGGGATCCCAACAGCCCCTATCATCTGAGATCCCACAACATCACTATCTTTTACCACAAAGTGCACCTCTGCACCATAATGCGCGACTGGCAGATTGAAATGCTGACTCCAAACGGGGTTCTCGCTGTTACTAATCACAAAGGTCCTACCAATCACAGCATTAGACACGGAGATGGTAACATAAGGATCACTCGTGATCTTGACAGGCGGCGTGCCTTCCACTTTACTCAAGAACTTGCCAGACAACCTCCCAAACATATCACCTAAGTTCTTGTGGAACATATCCATATTTGGGAGATTCTTGGCTTCTTTCACCCAAATATCCAAATTCCCGTGCAACAACAACACCCTAAGTGACCCTGTTGAGGTCTTAAACGGAACAAACTGCACGCCTTGGCCGTGCTGAGAGCTCCCAGACATTGAATCAGAGTAACTTAAGTGAGCCATGTTCGTGAATTTTCCTCTATTCTTACTTCCCACTAACTATCTTTACAAAAAAGGGATCTTTTCAACACTCAGAATCAAGCAGTATATGGGATCTCGACACTAAACAAGACTAAAACAGATTTTGTTCAAACCAAACTCACAAATGGGAATCAAGATTGAACATTCAGCTAATCTGTTTATGCAACAACCATACAATTGTATATATATATATATATATATCTCAAGATCAGAGTACAAGCAGCAAAGCAAACGAAATACAAAGCATTCAAATCAAAAAAAGTTGAGAGAAGAATAGATTAAGCATCAAAAGAAATCTCCCAGCTAGCAAAAAATCATCTCCAGATTCTCATAAAGCCCACGTACAAAGCAGGGTGAATAAAATATGAAGCAAGATCAAAATTCTAAATTAACTGTCGCTACAAAATATAAATGGAACAACAAAATGCGGCAGAAATCATTAATAGCATAGATGGGTTGACTTATATAGATTCAGAGAAACGCTACAAACGACCACGACGCATTAAATACAGAAGCCGGCCTACTGACGGAATATTCAACCATTGGTTGAGTAATAAAATACTCATCTAAGACAAACTTAACAATGGATAATTGCGCTTAGGTCAATGAACTTTCACTTAATTTTTTTTCCGCCCTTGAACTAATATTGCACCTTACAGTTACCAATTACCCTCAAATAAATGCCTATATGGTTTAAACAGTGAGTGCATGGAGTCACTGTGAAAATTTGCCCTTTTTAACTCAAAAACCCATAAAACAAGAGGTGCCGAATGGTGACTTTTGGGGAAGAAGAGGCCAATTGAAATTGGTGGTACATAGAAGTTTGTCCTCGTTGGTTTCGTCAAATGATGGACTAGACTTGGCAAGAAAAGGACAGCGTTGCCGGCTCGTTTCGAGAAGTAAAGGGGAAATCACACCTCTTCTTAAATGGCGGGCCTAAGAGCATCTCCAGTGGGCGGACATCCCACTAGGACATCCACTAGGACATCCCAAAAAAACCTTCTGCCACGTCACTAGGACTTCCCATCCCACTGCCACGTCACTAGGACATCCCCTCCTATGTCCGCCCTTCCCACTAGGACATCCCGCAATAAAAAAATCACAATAATTTAATTACGTAAAAACGGAAATATAATTTTGACACGGAATACGGGAAATCAAAATACGGGCAAAAATACATATTCATAAAACATAAAAAACACATAGTTAGAAAAAAGCAAAATACATAGTCATTAAAAAAAAGAAAAATACATAATCCAACATCCCCGGCTCACTCCGCGCTGTCCTCGTCGCCCGTGCCGCCCCCGTCACCCGTGCCGTCACCGTCGCCCGTGCCGCCCCCATCGTCCCCTCCGCTAATCTCGGCGCCATCATCTCCAATGGGGGGTATCCCCAAATCGCGCCGACATCCATCGATGACATCCTTCAGCATCCTCTTGTACAGCGAATCGGTCGTGCTATGCCACCTATGCATGGTTCGGACCAAGCTTGTCGTTAACTGCGCGCGGGCGAGGCGGTCGATATCTTCTTGGGGAGCAGGGGCCTCCGATTCGACCTCGAACGACCCGCTACCGCCGCTGGTTCCCCTAGCCCTCCGCTGCGCAGCCTTTTGCCCAACCGGGCGACGACGACGGCGAGAGTCTGATTGCGGTAGCGGGGACACTTCGTCGGCTTCCGGGAGCTCGTGCGAACCAGCACTGCTGCTGTATTCACCGGAAGCGTTGATCTTCGTCCGCTTCGCCCAGCCCGATTCGACTCCCCCACAAAACTTTGGGGAATCCTTCACCACGAGAAAGGCCTCCCACTGGTCGAATTGTTTGAATTTCAAGGCTTTGTCAGGGTACTGAGCAAAGGCACGGTTCCGGACATCCTCCTCGGACATACCGCTGCTTGCCTGGCGGAGGTTGTTTTGGTAGAGGCCAGCAAATCGACTAAGCTTAGGCCTCAACCGCTCCCACTGTTTCCGGCACTGTTCGGGAAGGCGACGCTTCGCCCCAGCCGGTTTGTGTGTGTGGTAGGCTTCAGCGATCCGATGCCACAGTCTGTCAATATGCTGGTTGGCACCGACATAGGGATCCTCGACAATTGCAATCCAAGCCTTCGCAAGCGCGACGTTTTCCCACTGGCTCCAGATCGTCCTCTTTCCCGTCTCCTCATCCTCCTCCTCTACCACCGTTCGTGAGGAAGACCCTGGGGCTTTCCCCTTGCCCTTGCCACGTCCCTTCCCCCTGCCCCCGCTCATATCATCGGGCGTCTGCCTGACTGGAGATATCCCCAACTCCTCAAAAGAGAAAGTGTCTATGCCGGTGAACTGAGTATCCGGAACATAAGTGGAAGGGGTATCAGTAGACTGCATATCCACAATCGGTCGATAGACATCGTCCGCTAGTGGTTCAGGACCCCTGCCACCCCCTCCCACATGCATCATCCCCGACATCATCCCCGCCATCATCCCCGGCATCATCCCCGGCATCATCATATTTGGGGTCATGCCCCCCATCATATTTGGGGTCATGCCCCCCATCCCCATCCCCGGCATCATCATATTTGGGGTCATGCCCCCCATCCCGGCTGCCCTGGGCATCATACCACCCATACCACCCATCTGTCCCATCCAATTGTACATATAAGGGGACATCATCCCACCCATGGCCCCCATATGTCCCATTCCCGGTACCGTTGTCGCATTTCCGCTTACGTTTCCCTCCAGGTCGATGGGAAACGCCGGAGTCTGCGACTCGCTCGTGGCCGGGGAGTTCCTATCGTTCTCCATTAAAAGTAGAAATGAAATTTGTAGTAAAAGAAGAGAGAAACTTGTTAACAACAAGTGGTGCAAATGAAATGAAGTTCAACGAGCCGTATATATAGGGTTTAAAAAAAATAAAAAAAATTCGGACGTCCGAGCGGGACGTCCGACCCTTGCCACAGTGGCAGACGTCCGCCCACCCGTCGCAGGGACGTCCGAGGACACCCGACGTCCTCACGGGACGTCCGTATCCGACCCTAAACGCCACAGTGGCGGACGTCCGGGTCGCCCGTCGCGACGTCCGACCGGATGTCCGACCGGACGTCCGCCATTGGAGATGCTATATATTTACCCTTTTCTGGATATAATTATTAATTAACTAACTTTAGTCGTTGCAAAGTTGATTATCGTTTATTTGATAAGTCAAGTTCAAAAGGTTAGTTACACTTTTACATTTAACATTTATTTTAAATTTTAAACATAATAATAAATGGTTAGTTTTTCAACTGAAAATTTGGGTAGAACTGAGGCTCGAATAAAAATAATGACGTGAAAAAATATTTGTACGTTACTCCATTGTTGTAGATTTAGTAATTATATCAGATTGCAAATGGAATTTTCAAATACCGCAAAAGGCATTTTGAATTGGGTTTGCGAAACGATACATTTGGATAATAATTTATGCAGTCACAATTATATATGAAAATTGTGAAGAAGTTTGGGTGTAAGATTGTCGTGTATTCATATGTGGACGAGCTGCCGTATTTGACCTGGTATTACTTATTAAGGCCACCCGCAATGGGGCGCCCGATGGCGTCCATCGTCCTCGGGCCCGGACGATGCCCATATTGTGGGTGGCCGCCATCGTCCGCGGCCTACGTCCGCGGCCGATCCCGCAATGGGGCGCGCCCTACGTCGCGAACGATGGCCTATCGTCCGCACCATCGTCCGCGCCATCGGGCGCCCCATTGCGGGATCGGCGGACGATGATCACGGACGATAGCACGCGTTTTCGATGGCTATTAAACATCTTTTCTCATTCACTTGTTCGTACGAACATCGCACCTCTCTCATTTCGCTCATTTGTCACATTTCTACCTCTCTCAAATACCAAAATAAACCACGACGATGACGCCACTAGTTCTAGCTCCTCGGAGTCGGGTAGTTCGACCTCGGAAGCCTTAGATGCAACCGTTGAAGAGGCCATGGCGGAATGCTTAGCCCAGCGGCGACCGAGCCCCCCGCTAGAGTATTACCGTCGGGCTTCAATGAGGTTCTAGCTAGACATGCCTCAATGCGCAACCAACAAGACCATGTTCAGCTCATGAACGACAAGATTGAAGAAATGTGGGCCCGTAACCGCCGTCGCTGAGTTTGCGTATTTTTTTAATTCGTATTGTAATGTATTAATTTCTATAAATGAAATGAAGTTTTTTCTCAATTTTTGTTGTTATTTAAATATTCAAATAAAATGAAAATTCATAGGGCGCGCCTTAGGGCGTCACATTGCAGGTGGGGGTAGGAGGATAAAAATGATGACATAAGGCGCCCCATTGCTAATGGCCTAATCCTTGGGCTCGTTTGATAGTAAAATGAAAACTATAATTAAAATTGAGATAAAAATAGAGATTAATATCAAGATAAAACATAATGTTATTATTTGATATACTATAAAATACTAACACCAAGATAAAAAAAAAATGATACATTTGTTAACTCATCTATTAGTATTTTGTAGATTAAGATATAAATTTATGTTTTTGTCATTCCTAAATTCTCATACTATATCATATTCTAATCAACCATGGCCAAAAATAAAAAGTTATTGGCCAAAAAGAAAAATCAAAACTGGTGCACCAACCGAAACTAACAACAATAATCAAATAATAAGTCAGTCAGCATCCAAAAATAAATTGAGTAATAATGTTAATTACATGATACTTGAATATTATTGCATAATTTCGCTTATATCGGAAGAATCCGAGTTAATGATGTCTCCCTGGTCTTGAGAAACTGAAAAGATTATTGTATAAAATCAAGCCGATAGAGTAATTTCTTCCTATTTAATAATGTTTGTGTTGTTATATGGTTGGATAATATATATATATATATACGTGTAATATTGTTGGCATATAAATATGTGAAATAATAGTAGTAATAATTTAGTTGCAACTGACACACTTAATGACTCACGCCAACGCTTATTGATTGGAGAGAATATTTTAGTACTCCTATTAATTAAGTTATGCTTATTAATTGGAGGTGAAATATTTACTAATCGAATTGTGTTGTAGTACCAAATATCTCAAAATGCGTGATTTTTGTAATATGAATTATGTGACAAACAGTTGGATTTTTCAATTCAAATAGATAAATGTTAGTAATATTGGACCCATAAATATACAATACTAATGATGTTAGGTTATTCAATCTTTCTAAGAATTCCTAGCTCTAGCTTATTAGCCCATGACCAAGTTAGGCAACTGTCTCAACCGTTTTAGAGAGCCAAAATCGCCCCCTACAAACAGAGGTACATAAATGTTCTCCAACCATATTTAGGAAAATTCTCTCATTTCATTTTCATCTTTATCCATAAAAATAATACTATCACTCTTTTTAATTCAGCATTTTCACATCACCACATCAGTATGATAATACTTAATTCATTATTCTTGATGCAATTGATGGATTATCTATTTCTAACATCTATCTAAGAGTCATGAACAAATGCAAAGGACAGATACAAATTGAAATAACAAAACTAAGATAACATCACACGATGAATTATTACTCATTACAGAGCAGTTATTTCAAAGATGTTCACAGAAGTGAATCTGTTAGCAGGTTTAACTCAACCTCTGAAGATACAAAATCTACAAACATACATACATATTATAGATATATGCATGTATATATTCGATCCTCGGACAACCTAAGATATTATCTATGATTTAGCTAATCATCAGTCAGCAGAGCTGAGCTTGCCTTGTAAACATATCATATACGCTCTCTCAGCTCGTCGTCTACCTCTTTCTCTTGGACTTGAGAGACGTAGCTGACTGCGAATTGCTGTGCCAGTTTCGCTTCCTTTGGTTGATGAACCAATTGTTTATCTGCTTCAGCTGCAGACCCGTCTTCTCCACCAGCTTTGCCTTGTCATCCTCCTGCATAGCACACCACACCACCATCGCGCATAAACTTCTAAACAACGCCTTTTCTGAGGCTCGATATTTAAGAGACTTACAGTGGGATAAGGCCACTTAGAGTGTTGCTGCCACCAATTTTTGAGCACAGTGGTTGTGTCACCTGGCAACTTCCCTGCCCTTCTCTTCCTTAGTATTTCCTCTCTCACGTCTTCGATTCTTGATTTGAATCCCTGCAAATTCATTCAGTTCATTAAGATGATCATATTTGCTACAACAATGTTGATAACTTTGAAGCATGACAAGGAAAAGGTTTCACCTGTTTTAGCTCAATTTTGAGTTCTTGCCTTACTCGCTCCATCAAACTTCGCTCCGACTCAGTGGGAAGCAACGGGCCGAAGCCCATGAGGTCGTGCCCTTCCCCCCCGGATTGGTCCAAAGAGAAGTCCATTTGGAGTTCATCCTCATCATCAGACATGGTTGCACCACTTCCCTCTCCAAGTGCTGCCCCTGTTCATTTCGAAACAACAACGGAACGTATTGGTCTATCTCTATAGATATCAGTTTCTACTAATACAGAATAACATCACGCCAAATGCAAACAGAGTTTCGATCATGCATATGCAACATATTTTCTTCTGGTTTTGTAGTTGGAATTTTTACAATAATCCAATGGTGCAATGATCCAATTGTTGCTGATGATATAAAATAGATCAACCATGGTTCATTGAGAATTACTTTGGTGGATTTTTATATACACAATTTGAGGGTGTGTAATTTGAGAATGATAAGTAGATTGATAATCGTAGAACTGAGTATATGAAAAATAAGATGGCCAAGTAAGTTTACAATTAAGCAATTCATCAATGTAAATACTAGAATGTATTAATTTATAAGTGTTAGGTTGCATTGAAAAAAACAATCTTTATTGATTGTTGGAAGTCAAGTACTACAAAATAGAAAGTGGCAAGCATGAATGAACATTCTTGCAAGACAAGGTAGTATTACTTTGAGGAATGTGTTTTGTAAATTTATTTTAAGAAAATGAACAATAATTAACAAAAGATTGGAAAACTTTATTATAGTTTAGTGGTTCCCACCTTCTCTATCTAGTGTTCTCTAGAGTGGAAAATATGAAAAAATCTTATCATATCAATATCTAATTAATAATACTAGTAAAATATCATAAATTGGATGGAAAATAGGCTGTTTGGAAATTTTCTTTTTTCATTATCTACTGTACAAAACATATGGAAAAAGTGGGAAAATTGTGCAAATATATGTTTTCAAAAAACGCACCGTGAGAGTTCCCACATGAAACCACTGGGCGTGTTTTATACAATTGACTGAATACAACGATAATTGAACCTCAGTTGTTTCTGAAGCTTTAATATTTGTCTTTTCTATTGACCAGACTATTTTATAAATGATCAATAATTGCTATTGAATTATGGTGTCTTCATTGAGCATGAAAAAACATGAGGCAAGCTCTTCAACCGTAATATCTTGTCTAGTTGAAAATTTAATGCACAACTCATAGAGTAGTTGGTAACTATATCATCATATCACCACGCAGAGAAATGGTAGATATAAAAACATATGTATGTAATAATTAGAAGACAGGAAAAAGTTAGATGGCTTCATCATTTATTTCAAAGTGTTTTTTTGCCGATGATTTATAAATACAATATTTCACGTATTAACCTTTCTTTCTAAAAACCTTGAGAACTAATGGCATGTCAAATGGTGCTGTGTGTTTGAATTTTTGCAAAATAAGGTGAGATGAGCTACAATTTTAGCATAAAGAATTCATGTTATTTACATTAGTAAAATGCATCTAACATATTTAATGTTTCACAAATACTACTACAACGAAGCAAAATATAGTTAGCACATATACATCAAGAAATAGAGAAAAATAGAGAGGTGTTTACTTTGGATGATATATAGATTCATAAATAAAGATTATTAATGTGGAGTACATGATTTGACCATGTAATTGTCCAATTATTCAATCATATTTATTGACAATCAAGTATATAGCTCAAAGTAAACGCTACTCAACAAGATGAGTATTTGAAAGATGAAGTTGTCTTCTACTACTACCCAAGGTAGTTGGGATTTTAAATCAAAGGTCTAGTTGATTCAAACTACAATTATATATAGCAATGCAACAATAGCAAGCAATATAGAAATGCATCCTAATCGGTTGTTAGTGGGAAATATAGTTTAATTGTGAGTAACTTTGATTGTCAATTTGTTGTGCAATTCCTTCAACACTCAAACCCCACCTATAATCTCTTCCTAACAAAATAAACTACTCTTTCGATAGAGAGCACTCCAACCACCTCTTGTTGTACGGTCTCACTATCTTACAAAATACCCCAAATCACTTTCTTATCCTCTTGCCTACCAAATGAATCAGGCCATCCATAATATTTAATTATATCAATACACATTGATTCAAACTCAAGTGGGATTAGTGTAGATATTCTTACATATGCGTAAATATCAAAACTAATTTACATGGATGGAGACTTATCTAGGGTTAAAACTTTTAAGATTAAATAGCCACAACTCTTGAATAATTCTTTGAATCATATATATATACATAGCACAATGATAAATAACAATAAAATACGTATGTTTCTTATACTCTACTCTTTTCTAACCCCATAATTGAGACAAAATATGTATTTCATAAGATTTTGCACAGATAAAATATAGAGAGGAGAGGTGAATGATACCAGTGAGAGATTGCAGATTCTGTTCAATTTCACGGCAGGCCATGACTGCTTCCACAGCATGGACTCTGACATGCTGCTGCAGCTGCTCTCTAAATGAGCACAAAACTAACAAATACTGTGCCTGTTTTCACACAAAACAAACACACCCAAACAGGAAAGACAAAATAAAAATCGAATCTTTACACAAAATAGTGATTAATCATTCAAAAGAGTGAAAACCCACGAAAGATCACAGATTTTTAACAAAGCCCACGATGGAAAACAACAAGAAATCAAAAGGAGAAAACTGAAAAAACCTACCAAGAAATTGTCAAGCTCCTGCCTTTCATGGGGGGAGAAAGAGTGGGAGTGATTCTGGGCGTAGGAACGCAAGATGTGGTGAGACTGAGAGAGCTGCACGTCGATAAGGGGAAGCTGATCGATCGGCGTGGCGACGCGGAGGCATGCCACGTGTGCCGACAGCAGCTGCTCGTAGAGGGGGTGTGTGGCGATCTCCGCCTTGAGCTGGTGGTTCACCTCCGCCGGAGCCGCCGACATCGCCACATCATTCATCCCTCCAATTGGGCCAGAACCCATCATGCTCATGCCTTGTTCTTGCATATTTTGCATAAAGATCGAACCTTTTTTATGAGTGTGTGTGTGTGTGTGTGTGTGTGTGTGTTGATATATATGGATATATGTAACTAAGTGTATGGTCCCTTTTGCCGTATGATACGGTGAGAGAGAAGAGAAATAAAGAAAAGGAGAAAGAGGCGGTTTTGTGAGGAAATCAAAGCTATGAAAAAGAAGAGAAAAGAGGATTTGAAAGGTGATGTTGAGGTTTGAAGTGATGTGGTGAGGACCACTTGGAAAAGGGTTTATTGTTCACACAAGCAAAGCCTTCATCTGCTGATGTGATATATATTCACTGATCTCCTCAGACTTCTTCAGATGTTTCACAATTATGTATTGAACTAATTTTTTTCAAATAAACTAGTTTTTGGTTGCAGAAAATTTGGTATTGAGATATATATATTGAAAAGAGAGAGGGCAGTTTAATTTGTTGATATTGATGGGAGAGAGAGGGAGGCCTTATATTGGGATCAGAGGCACAAAACTTTCTGCACCTACTCAGCAGAGATGCAATGTTACACATATAGAGCAAAAGCCATTTTACTGATGGGGGAAATGATATTTCGGAAAATATTCAATTTTGTCACTTTTTGTTGCCTTTTTTAATCTTTTGCTGTGAGTAGAGAGAAATATATAGAGAAGTTGGAGATGAAGAAAGAGGTGTGGAATCATTGCCAGAAGAGGAGAGAGAGAGAGAGAGAGAGATGTGAGATGTCAGATAAAGATATCAATGATAAAGATGCATCAAAGGCCTCCCCCCAAAACAATTTTCATTTTGTGTGTTAAATTTAATTATTTATGTAAGAACATTTATGTGCAAGCAATAATAGTTCTCAATACTTTAACATGTTTGGTATGGAGAGTTATTGCCGTCAATTATATTAAATTTTAAATGTGTAATTGATACCCTTAATGAGATGAGATTAGGTTGTATTTTCTTTTCAATAACACCCATGTGCAAAATATCATTTTACACACATTGAATGTTTGCATGGTATCTGCAACACATACTTAATAAAGGCACCTCATAAACGGTTTATATCGGTCACCACATGCATCTGGAATAACTAATTTATTAATTTCATCATTAAAATAAATGATAATAAATTAGTAATAAAATATGTATAATTTGCATATGAAGAAGCAAAGTGCAATTTAGCATAAAATATCTAGTTAGAGACAATTGGTGTGATGTCAGAGTAGATGCTTAGACGTGAAACAAGTACTGTCTAGGGCTGAATCAGGTGATATAGTCGATAATTTAAAATTAAATCGTTCTAACTATTGTTTCTGATAGGGACATCTCATTTGATAATTAATTGCTGCAGAAGTCATTTTATTACAAATATTACTCCACAATAGTCTCTTTTAAACCCAATATACTACTGTAGAAGAAAATAAGGAGTAAATATTTTATACACTATAAAAGTAGAAGGGAAAGTGAAAAACTGGTCATTGAAAATAGCATTTTCCATCCCATAAATAGTGCCAATGTATTTTCAAAGAAACCTGCAGTTACTTTTTAACCTGTGAGGGCAATAAATATCCAAGTGATTAGCAGATACTTGTGACATATGTACAGAGCAAGTTATGGAGAAGTAGTAAAATTTCACAAGTCAACATATAAACAAGGTAAGGATATTGAATTTTGCAGTTTACAACATCAAATCTCACCTTTATATTCTCTGCAGATACGGAGGGGGGCAGACGACAACAGTAAACAGTCACGTTATTCATTTTTTCTTATCATGAAATTGGAAAACCATGATTATTTTTTTTTGTTTTTGGAATACATGTATGTTTCAAAACCACATTGTCATGTTTGGCCCAAACTTAAAGATTTTTTTAGTCGAATTGAAATATTAATGATGTGATTAGGATATTGTGACTTAATTAATTACTATAATTAAATCATAAATTAAATAAAGGACGTAGATTAAAGATATGAGCTCATTGGTCGGAGCCCATGTGACAATTAAAGTGTGAGTTAGAATATCAGAATATTTTCTTACATCTAGAATTGTTCCTACTTAAGATCAGAATATGCACAGCATTGATACCATTACTCCATTAGTGGTGAATTCAAGTGCAAAATTAGTTCAAATGCTGGAAACTAATAAAGCACTAAGTGATTTATGCCTATTATTTATAACTATCAAACGCAGTATTTATTATAAATTTAGATTATAATTTTGACTTTTATTTTGGTTACCTATTATTTGAGGATTACATCATTTGGTACTAGAAAGTTTTCATAGTTATATTGCAAACGATAAATACGTAAGTGATGATACATACATATATAACTATGGAATAAAAATTTAATGGTTAAGACACATCTCCGCATAATATGTAGTCAATCACAATTGCATAAGTCATTTTCCTGAGTTTTCTCATTCTTCAGTCTTTTTTCGCGATTGGAATTGACTAGACACATCAAGTAGCAACAACTTTTACTCTATAACCATGGTCTTTGATTTAGGAATTTTTAGTGACATATTCGATATATATATATATATATGGTCTTGTTAGGTTGAGATTTTTTAGCTTAATTGAGAATTGAGATGCATTTTCAGCCACTCATTTTGAAATGTCAACTGCAAGTAGATTATGTCAACTAAGGGGTATTATCGTCATTTCATTTCAATAGCCAGAATATCAAATGTCAACAACTCGTATTAAAATGTCAACAACTAAAAAAAATTAATTTTTTAAATTTTTTTAATTTTTTTTTTATTTTTTTTAATTTTTTTTATTTTTTTTTAAATTTTCGCGCGATATCAAATTTTTTTTTATTTTTTAATTTTTTTTAAAATTTAATGGTTAAGACACATCTCCGCATAATATGTAGTCAATCACAATTGCATAAGTCATTTTCCTGAGTTTTCTCATTCTTCAGTCTTTTTTCGCGATTGGAATTGACTAGACACATCAAGTAGCAACAACTTTTACTCTATAACCATGGTCTTTGATTTAGGAATTTTTAGTGACATATTCGATATATATATATATATATATAGGGTCTTGTTAGGTTGAGATTTTTTAGCTTAATTGAGAATTGAGATGCATTTTCAGCCACTCATTTTGAAAATGTCAACTGCAAGTAGATTATGTCAACTAAGGGGTATTATCGTCATTTCATTTCAATAGCCAGAATATCAAATGTCAACAACTCGTATTAAAATGTCAACAACTAAAAAAAATTAATTTTTTTAATTTTTTTAATTTTTTTTAATTTTTTTTATTTTTTTTTATTTTTTTTTAAATTTTCGCGTGATATCAACTACTGAGACATTATGTCAACTACGATGTGTAGTCTGCACATCAAATGTCAATAGCTCTGCACATCAAATGTCAACAGCTTATAATTGACATTATATATGTGTAGTTGACATGAATTGTATATGTAGTTGACATTATATGTGTGTAGTTGACATGAATTGTATATGTAGTTGACATTACATGTATGTAGTTGACATGAATTGTATATGTAGTTGACAAAAAAAAAAAAAATAAATAAAATAAATAAAAAAATAAAAAATCGAAAAAAAAATAATTTTTTTAAAAAAATTAAAAAATAATTATTAAATAAAATATATGATGAAATTACAAATATGCCCTTTCACAATTAATTAATGTAAAAATATTTTCCATGTGGCAAATTCTGGACCACTCATTTAATAAAAATGAGTGGCTTATAATGCATCTCAATTCTCAATTAGGCTAAAAAATCTCAATTGATCACAACCCTATATATATATATAGGGTCATGTTAAAGTCTTTTTCTATGCTTAGATTTAAGTTCCAATTTGATTTTGATCGTTGGATATGCTAGATGAACGAAGCGGATTTAAGTAGTATATAAGCATTCCGTAGTTCATTATTTCGTTAATTTGATTCATTATGAGGGTGAAACAGTAAATTTATGTTATCAAATCTGAAGAAAACGAGGAGCCGCGATTTTAGCGTGATACACCCACTACTTTCCATCTACCGCCTCATTCATCATAAACCGCATTTACTCCCGCTTCTCTCTCCAAAATCGTCTTCACAAATCGTCTCTCAACGCAGTCTCTCTACACATTCCTCACTAAAAAACCCTAGCCGCCACAATTTCTTCTCCACTCAATCTCCCAACGCAATCGCTCAACGCAATTCTCGCTTCAAAAACCCTAGCCGTTGATCGTCGCCAGGTTCCCGGTCCAAAAGTCGGCGAAGAGGTAGGTTTGAATAAGTTTAATTTCTGGGTTCCATCAACTCGATTTTCGCCATTTTCGCCGATTGTCGCCGCTTTATCCTCGTTTTTCGCAGCCTACCAAAACACCAACTCGGGGATTCACAACTTTTAACCCACAAAAACGGGATCTTTTCAAAATCTTATTCGACACGATTGCCATTTAAATAATTATTTCGTATTCATTGTGGTTAGGGGTGGCTCTTTAATTGATATGGTAATTATTGGGTGGGTTACAAGTGTTTTGTGACCCAATTTGTATACGAAATCTGCTAGGGTTCAGATTTTTTGGTACTTTTCCCAGATTAATATTGACGAAAAGAGGACGTCCTTCAACCTCTCAGCAATCTCAATCTGAATGTGGGCATTCTATCTCATTTGCATGTCGATTTAATGGAATAGTTGTCTGATTCTGTACATGAATTACTTGGTGAATGTAGTATTTGTATGTTCATTATATGATTGAATTTTTTCATTGTGTTACTTTTTCTATGCATTATGTATCCTGTTTTATGCATCATGTAACTGCAGTTGTACTGTGGTCAAATAGTGAATGTATTATTTGTATGTTCATTACATGATTAAATCTTTACATTATGTAACTCATTCAATGCATTATATATCCTTATTTAATGCAGCATGTTACTGCTTTTGTATATGGTCAAAGAGTGAATGGAATATTTGTTATGTTCATTACTTGATTTAATATGTGCATTATTTGGCTATTTGAATGCATTATGTACCATGTTTTATTCATCATGAGACTGCTGTTGGACATGGGTCAAAGAGTGAATGTACTAATTGTATGATCATTACTTGATGTAATCTGTGCATTATTTTGATATTTTAATGCATTATGTACCGTGTTTCATGCATCATGTGACTGCTGGTTGACATGGGTCAAAGAGTGAATGCAATAATTGTATGTTCATTTTTTGACCGGATCTGTACATTATTTGGTGATTTTAATGAATTATATACCATGTTCCATGCATCATGTGGTTGCTGGTTGACATGGTGCATTATTTAATGAAAATGTGACACAATATTGATAGCTTCCCATTTAAATAATGTTATGATGTTGTATGTAGGACAGCAGCGAAGTAGCTGAGATTCAGGAACAATGAAGTGAAAAAAATCGCAGATAAATACTGTGAAGGCAGATGGATGAAGACGAATCTGTACATTATTAAACTAGTAGTATACATTATGTATCAAATATTATGCATTATTTGACCGCTGTGTACATAGGTGAATAGGTGAAAGTCATATTTCCTTGTGCATTATTTCATTACTTCTGTACACTATTTATCAAGTATTATACATTATTTACCAAGTATTATGCATTAGTTGACTGCTTGTGTACATGAGTACAATCACCACTGTACAAAATCAACAAAAAAACATCTCATCCAACATTTACGTTATATATCATAAATGGTCCATTACAGAAATTAAAATAACCATTATAGAGTAATATATGTACATTATGTGTGTCACTAAAAACTACTTCCCTACCCGATATAATATCCTGTTCTATGCATTATGTATCCTTTTGTTATGCATCATGTAACTGCAGTTGTACTTTGGTCAAATAGTGAATGTATTATTTGTATGTTCATTACATGATTAAATCTTTACATTATGTAACTCATTCAATGCATTATATATCCTTATTTAATGCAACATGTTACTGCTTTTGTATATGGTCAAAGAGTGAATGGAATATTTGTTATATTCATTATTTGATTTAATATGTGCATTATTTGGTGATTTTAATGAATTATATACCATGTTCCATGCATCATGTGGCTGCTGGTTGACATGGTGCATTATTTAATGAAAATGTGACACAATATTGATAGCTTCCCATTTAAATAATGTTATGATGTTGTATGTAGGACAGCTCATGTCTCGACCATTACTGAACCTAAAATAACCATTATTTAGTATAATATGTACATTATGTAAATCAGTCAAAACTACTCCCTAGCCGCGATGATATCTAAACCCTCGTTTTATAACTGAAACTCGTGGACTTTGGTAATGATTTTGTCAATTAGTACATACTACACCCTAGCCCCAAGGATTGCTAAACCCTTTGGGAAAACAAGAAACGTGCGCCGAACAAGCAAACACGACAAAACTTAAATTAAAGTGGTCATGAAAAATGTACATTATAGATCACAAATGATGCATTACAGAACCTAAAACAACCATTATATTACAAAATATGTACATTATGTGTATCAGTTACAAAATACTACCTAGCCGCTATGCTTTCTAAACCCTAGATGAATGACTGCAGCTCGTGTACTTTGACGATGTTTTTAAGGCTTAGAACATACTACACCCTAGCCCCAAGGACTACTAAACCCTTTCAGAAAATAAGAAACGTGCGCCGAACAATCAAACACGGACAAACTTTAATTAAATTTGTCAGTAAAAGTGTACATTATAGATCACAAATCGTGCATTACAGAACCTAAAATGACCATTATATACTATAATATGTACATTATGTGTATAAGTTAAAAACTACTACCTAGCGGATATGATTTATAAACCCTAAATGAATGACTGAATCTCGTGTACTTTGGCGATGATTTGCTTAACTTAGTACATACTACACCCTACCCCCAAGGAATCTTAAACCCTCGGGGAAAAGACGAAACGTGCGTCTATCTATCATACACGACCAACTGTAAATAAAATTGGTCAGAAGAAATTTACATTACATATAACAAATCATGCATTATATATCCTAAAAAAACCATTATATAATATAATACGTACATTACGTGTGTCATACTCGCGGTCCTACGTACAAGTTGTGTTTCACCCAATATACTACTACCCTAGCCACCGGAATTGGGCAACCCTAGGGGAATGAAGAAAACCTAAACCCCACCTTATCAAAACCTGGAATCATGTTTCCATATAAATATATTGAGACATGACTACCGGCTCATTAAACCTAATCATTGTCGTTTACATATCATGCATTATATAGGCAATATCATCCATTGCATATTCACATTTGGTGCATTATTTGAAGCCGTTTAAACTACTAACCTAGCCACGACGAAAACTAAGACCTAAAGGAATGCATCATACTCGCGGTCCTACGTAGAGTTTGTGTTTCACACAATATACTACAACCCTAGCCCCCAGAATTGTTAAACACCTTGGGAATAAATGAAACGTGGGAAAAATAATCATAGACTTCAAAACGTGGGAAAACCTTTTTGCAATGAACGAAACCTACAACCAAACGGTTTTCAAGTTCTCTAATCTATTTAATCTCAGCATAAATTCTACTTAGATTACCTTCTTCCATTGTTGAAGAAAACGAAAACAATAATATGCCGAAAACGATGCGGGTGTGCTCCAAGAAAATAGAATTTGAACGCGAAATAAAAACCAATGCAAATTTCGCCAAAAAATTTAGAACACCAATTGTCTTCAATGGAGAATGATGGGAGAATAACCGGTGACAGAGAAGAAATGATTCTGGAATCGTTGAATAAAACCGCTGCAATCTTTAGATGGAGATAATCAAGCACTTTCCATAACCGACGTTAATATGTATACCATAAAAGCCCTTTTCTATTTTTTCAATGAATAAAAAGAAATAATCAGGCTCTATTTTCGGCCTTAGGATCTTGAAAATGGATGACCGAGATTGAGAAGGAGATTGGATTAATTAGGGGAAAAGGATTTGAATACAATCCTATATATATATATATATATAGGATTGTATTCAAATCCTTTTCCCCTAATTAATCCAATTTCCTTTTTAATCTCAACCGTGTATTTGTGCTGATCCAATGGATTAAATATTTGAATGGAATTATCAGATTTTATGATTTATTAACGTGAGAAGGGTAGAATAGAGATTATCTATTCTAATTAGTTATGGAATGCTGCGAGATTTCCTCCGTGCGAATTATTGCAGTTTCTCAGAAAAATTGGTTCCAGATTTAGTTTAATTCATTCTCCTCCGACGGAGTCGTGCCGGTGCAGAACGAATCGGGTCAATACGTACCGGGTCCCGTCGTGAACGGATTCCCCACTTTTGAAATGGATTACGCGGTGCCCAAGCCATTCATGTACAATTTCACCTCGCAATCCATCAGCCAGAGAGTATGCTCCTGTTCCCCTCTTTTGATTTGATAAACCCTAATTTGGTGGATATGCGCAATTGATTTTGAAATTGCTAATTACAGGTGTTGTCGTCGTCAATGGAGGTGGGGGTGGTGCCGGAGGCGGCGGAGAGCTTGGGGAAGAGCGAGAGCGTGGCGGTGCTGGGAATGGATAGAGAGGCGAGGGTGCTGAGGTACAGAGAGAAGAGGAAGAACAGAAAGTTCGAGAAGACGATTCGATAGCGTCGAGGAAAGCGTACGCGGAGACGATGCCGAGAATTAAAGGGAGATTCTCGTAGCGGTCTGAGCTGGAGGTGGAGTCGCACCTCGGTGGCGACGCTGCGTCGTACGGTTGTCCAAATATGCAAAAAGTTCGAGAAGATGATTCGATATGCGTCTAAAAAACGTTGTCCAAATACACGAGTTGCAGTAATTCGTCGGAGGTTGCACATAATGTATATTTTGTATATTATAATGCGTAGTTTAGATTCTATAATGCATTCTTTGTGATATGTAATGAACATTTATCCTGACCCGTTTAATTTAAGTTGTGCCATGTGTCGTTGTTTGGCGAACGTTTCTTATTTTCCCTAAGGGTTTGAAAAGCCTAGGGGCTAGGGTGTAGTAGAGATGCCCACGGTTCGAAAACCGGCGGTTCCGGTTCGGAACCGCCGGTTCCGGTTTTGGCGGAAGCGGAACCGGAACCGGACCGTGAGGCTATTTCACGGTTCCGGTTCCGGTTCGAAAACCGGGCGGTTCCGGTTCCGGTTCGGAACCGCCGGTTTTCCGGCGGTTTTGGCGGTTCCGGTTTTTGAACCGGCGGTTTCGCCGGTTCAATTATTATTTTTTTTTTTTTTAAATTTGAAATTTGGCTTTATACAACAAATCGGAACAAGACAATGCATAATTCAAGCACAAATAAGACGAATAAGGAGAAAATGAAATAAATTTTATTGATTTTGAGTTGTAACGGACAACGATACATTACAATTTACAATACATAAGTATACAATACAACAACATACAACAATGTAATATAATTTACAAGTGTCGTCGGGCGTCGGCTCGTCGCCTCGTCGGACTCGGAAGGTAAATTTAAAAAAAAATGAAATGGGGGGGAAAAAGGAAAAATTGAAAAGGGCTTGAGATCAACTTAAACTTTCAAAGTTAAACTTTTCAAATTTAAGTTGAGTTGCCTACGTATCCACAATTTTATTGAGGAATCAAAGCCCACGTAGTTCTCTTACCTTGGGATCAACCCTTTTTTCTTGCAAAATGTTGCCCATTTTCTAAGCAAACACATATCAACACGCTATATACACATTGCTACATTTCTAATAGGGGCAATTTGATCTTCCAAAGCAATCAATGCATCTCGAACACACATAGTCAGAATATTATTCAAGCATCTAGCATGGAAAAAATTAGTACTAATAGATAGTTTGTTCTGATTTTTTCCATGCTAGATGCTTGAATAATGTTCTGACTATGTGTGTTCGAGATGCATTGATTGCTTTGGAAGATCAAATTGCCCCTATTAGAAATGCAACAATGTGTATATAGCGTGCTGATATGTGTTTGCTTAGAAAATGGGCAACATTTTGCAAGAAAAAAAGGTTGATTCCAAGGTAAGATTTCATAGATCATTCAGGATGCGGCTAAGTTGTACTTGAAGATCATTAAAATATATTCCGCATTTGATATTTATCAAATGGGGAATATATTTTAATGATCTTCAAGTACAACATAGCCGCATCCTGAATGATCTATGAAATAGGGGGGAAAAAAAAAATTGAAAAGGGCTTGAGCTCAACTTAAACTTTCGAAGTTAAACTTTTCAAATTTAAGTTGAGGTGCCTACGTATCCACAATTTTATTGAGGAATCAAAGCCCACGTAGTTCTCTTACCTTGCTTACCTTTTTGGTCGGCAGTGCTCGCCGTTCACCGCCCCCGTCGACTCATTGCTAATGTTGAGTGCTATCGCTTCTGACCTCGTCATCGCCATCGGAAGAAAATTCTTCACCATCACTCTCTACACGGAAGTCGAAATCCGGCTCTTGTGCTCTCATGTCCGCCTTTGCCCAATCGTCAAGTAACATAGTGGCTTCCATGTTCTTGGCGGAGAGATTGCTCCTTTTGTCGTCTAGGACACAACCGCCGACACTAAAAGCTTGTTCAACGGCGACGGTGGAAGCGGGAACGGCGAATATCTCCTTAGCCATGATGGAGAGTATCGGAAACTCTTTGTCATGTGTTCCCCACCAATTAAGGACGTCAATTTGTTGAGTAGGAGGACCTGCATCTTGAAAAATAGAGCGCGATTCCAAATATATATCTAATTCACTAGTCGCTCTAGTCCTATTGGTTGTAGTACCGTATAGATCTTGCAATTGTGATACTACGTCGGGATCGATCATGACATTGGAAAAATCCCCTCCACCAAAATCAAATGTAGAAGGACTAGGAGGAGCACGTACCTGGTGAGCGGTGTTATACCGCATTTCATATTCCGCGTAGAGAGAACGAAGTGCACTATCTAACCTATGTTTGATTTCATCAACATCCGGAATACTTAGTTCGAAGCATTCTCCTCTTGTCAAGCCCATTTCGCGGAGTTGAGAAAAATCCAAAGCGTGCAAACAACCATAGTACATGTCTAAAATTTTATAAACACCATGCAACTTCCACTTTGGATCCAAGCATTTTGCAATCAAAAACACATTTGGAATACGTGAAAAATATTTTAACCATTTTTCAACCATGTAAAACAAAATAGCCTTCAACTCAACGAATTGAGTATTTTTCACACAAGTTTTAAAACCAATTGCCACATACATGCAATGCTCCAAAACGCGCACAGAAGTAGGATAATAAACACCGGATAACTCAACAGTGGCATTTTTGAAAGCGCGGAATAATCGAAATAAATCCATGCTGTGGTCCCAACAAGCGGGTATCAAAATCAAATCAGAAGGAACATGAGGACAACTTCTAAAAAAATCACATAAATACTCAATGTGGTTCAAAGTCGACTCCAACATATCATATGTCGAGTTCCACCGAGTTGAAACATCCAAACGAAAGTTGGTGTACCTGCATTGCTTACCATGACAATATCTCTTCCAAGCTCTACCAATAGGAGCTTTGTTATGAATCAACTTCACAGCAGTTCTAATAGGATCAACATACTTTTGCCACAAATCGATGGCATCTTGAACACACAAATTCAAAATATGGGCAATACATCGCACATGGAAATATTTACCATCAATAACAGGAGAACATGCACTGATTAAATCATCTATGCTAGCAGTGTTAGCGCTAGCATTGTCAAAACCAATAGAAAAAATTTTATTGATCAATTGAAATTCATTCAAAACTTGAATGATCAATTGAGCAATTGCTTGTGCAGTGTGTGGTGCGGGAAATTCCCGAAATGCAATCAAACGTTTGTTTAAAGTCCAACTGTGATCAACGAAATGCACCGTGATGCCCATATACGAATTTTTACAAAAACAATCAGTCCACACATCAGAACAAATAGAAACTTTATGCCCTAAGTTAATAATAAACGTACCTAATTGCGCCTTCTTTTCCATGCATTGTCGAACAACGGCTCGCGTCATTGAAGTTCGACTCAATTTTCTTGCAGCGGCATTATATACTTGCCGCATACTCGACTCAAAAGCATCGTTATCAAAAGCATTGAATGGAAAATGTTTCATAACGGCAAATCTAGACATCACATTAAGAGCATTTTTGTGATCATATTTCAAAAGAGTATTGCTACACATACCTGATGTTTGGGATGAACCCGTCGTCCCACTTCCGACTCCATGTTGAAAGTTGAGTTGAGTTTGGGTTGGAGCGATACCAAACTCGACCGGATGCGCTTTCTCCAGGTGACGGGTAAATGTACCGTACCCTCCACCCTTTCGGAATGTGTATACGTTTTCGCAATAGTTGCAATACACATTATAAGTGTTTAGATCGTTACTATCTTGTACCCTCTTGAAATGTTTCACGAAGATGTTTGAGGTTAAAGACCTTTCAGCTGGTCTAGGAGGTTGAGGAGGTTGTCCACGTCCACGACCACGACCACGCCGACTCCTTGGTGGTGGTGGGGGTGGCATTTCTTGAACCTCTTCTACCTCCTCCCCCTCCTCCTCGTCGTCATCATCATCATCATCATCGTCTTCATCAACATTCACGGGGGTTGGACTTTGTTGGGAATAGGCACCGCGACCGGGAGCACCACTACCGGTACCAACATAAGCATCGCCTTGGTATTGAGAGCGAGAGAGAGCAATAGCATGTGCCACATCTTGCTCTTCTCGAGCCTACAAAATAATATTTGTATTGTAAATACAAAATAAAATTATGAACAATAATGAAATGTAATTCAAAATTAATGAAATTAGTAGATAATAAATATTAACCTGCCACTCATCCATGTTCATTTGAGAAATTTCATCAATAACGGATCTCCGAGATGGCCTCTTGGCCTTTCCCTTTCCCTTATCAACACGACCTTCTCGGGATGAAGACATATTGGAATGGTATGTAGAAATGTAGAAATATGGAATAATATATTTTTTTTTGTTTTAGTAATTGAGAAAGAAAGACAACTTATAGAACTACGGGAACAAGTATAACTGTATAAGTGTATAACAATGCGTAATAAGAGTAGCAATTGCGTAATTAAATGGAAGCACAATAGCACAAATGAGAAATTGGAGACAAAGAGAGAGAATTGAGAGATTGAAGAGAGAAACTCTTATTAACACAAGAGTGGGGTGAATGTAAATGAGGATAGAGGGGGGTATTTATAGAAAAAAATGAGGGGGAAAATGGAAGAATTCGAATTTGAAATTTAAAAAAAAAAAAAAAATTTGAATTTTCACAAAACCGGCGGTTTTGGCGGAAAACCGCCGGAACCGGCGGAACCGCCGGTTTCCGGGCCAAAACCGCCGGTTTCCGAAATAAAACCGCCGGTTCGGTCAACGAACCGTCTGCAAAAGCTGCTCCATTGTCGCCTCGTGCTCTGCGCCGCCTCGAAAGTCACTAAAACCGGCGGTTAACCGCCGGTTTTTTCCGGTTAACCGCCGAAAAAACCGGCGGTTTCGACCGTTTTTGAAGATCACCACCGGCCCCCATCCCCCTGCCTCGATTTAAGCGCCGGAACCGGCGGTTCCACGGTTAACCGCCGGTTCCGAACCGTCCCGAACCGCCGGTTCGGTGACGGTTCCGGTTCGAAATATCTTGAACCTGAACCGGACCGCGAACCGAATTGCGCCGGTTCCGGTTCGGGAATATTGCGCCGGTTCCGGTTCCGGTTCCGGAACCGCCGGTTCCGGTTCGGCGGTTAACCGCCGGAACCGGAACCGGTGGGCATGTCTAGGGTGTAGTATATTCTAAGTCTAAAAAATATTTTCCAAATACACGAGCTGAAGTAATTCGTCTGGGGTTGCACATAATGTATATTTTGTATAGTATAATGCGTAGTTTAGGTTCTGTAATGCATTCTTTGTGATATGTAATGAACATTTATCCTGACCCATTTAATTTAAGTTGTGTCGTGTGTCGTTGTTTGGCGAACATTTCTTGTTTTCCCTAAGGGTTTGACAAGCCTAGGGGCTAGGGTGTAGTATGTTCTAAGTCTAAAAAACGTTGTCCAAATACACGAGCTGGAGTAATTCGTTTGGGTTTCCACATGCATAACGCGTAGGTATATTTTAAAACAGATATACATAATGTACATATTGTGTAGTATAATGCGTAGTTTAGTTTCTGTAATGCATTATTTGTGGTATGTAATGAACATTTATCCTTACCCGTTTAATTTAGGTTGTGCCGTGTTTTGATGTTTTACACACATTTCTTGTTTTCCCTAAGGGTTTCATAAGCCTAGGGGCTAGGATGTAGTATGATCAAAGTCTAAAAAACGTTGTCTAAATACACGAGCTGCAGTAATTCGTCTGGGGTTGCACATGCATAGCGCGTAGGCATTTTTAAAAACAGATATAAATAATGTACATATTATGTAGTGTAATGCGTAGTTTTAGTTTCTGTAATGCATTATTTGTGATATGTAATGAACATTTATTCTGCCTCGTTTCATTTAAGTTGTGTCGTGTTTCGATATTTAGCGCACGTTTCTTGTTTTCCCTAAGGGTTTAACAAGCCCAGAGGCTAGGGTGTAGTATGTTATAAGTCTAAAAAATGTTGTATAAATACACGAGCGGCAGTAATTCATCTCGGGTTGCACATGTATAGCGCGTAGGTATTTTTTAAAACAGATATACATAATGTACATTTTAGTGTAGTATAATGCGTAGTTTAGTTTCTGTAATGCATTTTATGTGATATGTAATGAACATTTATCCTGATCCGTTTAATTTCAGGTGTGCCGTGTTTCGATGTTTGGCGCATGTTTCTTGTTTTCCCTAGGGGTTTAACGAGCCTAGGGGCTAGGGTCTAGTATGTACAACAACAACCACGTGATGCATAAAACAGGAAAAATAATGCATTCAAATAGCCAAATAATGTATAAAATCACTCAAATAATGAACATACAAATATTGCATTCATTCTTAGACTCGTGTACAACAGCAGTCTATTGATGCATAAAACAAGATAAATAATTCATAGAAATAGCTAAATAATGTACAAATATTGCATTCACTCTTAGACTCATGTACAAGTTCCGTGACGTCTTCCTTCTGCCGTGGAGTTAAACTCTTTATACAATTCATAAACTCTGTAGGGGTTCGTCGACAATACAGATGGTCGACGTTCCTACCCCTTAGTTTCCTATCCTCCGTCTCTTCCGGAGCTGTACTAGTCCCGGCCTCTGATAAGCGCTCCCTGAATTTATGGTTAATTCCTACTGGCAGTATATCATCCACCGCCTCATCGATGTCCAATCTTAGCTACTTTCATGTTGTACAACATACACAATAATAACATACAATTAGTTACATAATTTACAGACTGGATAAAATAATGTGGACAGTTATACTGCATTCACTTATACACCATTGTACAGAAGCATCAAAATAATGCCTAAAAACTGATACATAATGCATTTTAATAATCAAATAATGTTCAGAATAAATCAACAAATGCACCAAGAATATTGTAATCACTCATTGTCTCATGTCCAACAACAGTCACATAAAGCATAAACCATGTTAAATAATGCACTAAAATAACTAAATAATGTACAGATCCGGCCAAGTAATGAACATACAAATATTCAATTCACTCTTTGATTCATATACAACAGCAATCACATGATGCATAAAAAGGATAAATAATGCATTCAAATAGCCAAATAATGAACAGAATCACTCAAGTAATGAACATATAAATATTGTACTCATTCTTAAACTCGTGTACAACAGCAGTCAAATGATGCATAAAACAGGATATATAATGCATAGAAATAACTACATAATGTACAGATTCGATCAAGTAATGAACATGCAAATATTGCATTCACTCTTTGACCCATGTACAAGATTACGGAATATGACATTCACCTATTCACCCATGTACACAAGCATTCACATAATACCCAATACTTGATAAATAATGTAAACTATTAGCTAAATAATGTCCAGATTCAATAAAATAATGCACACAAGAATATTGCATTCAGCCATTCACCCAAGTACACAAGCAGTCACATAATGCTCAATACTTGACAAATAATGTAAATTACTAGGTAAATAATGTACAGATTCAATAAATACTGCACACAGAAATATTGCATTCACCCATTCACTCATGTACACAAGCAGTCAAATAATCCCTATTAATTTATAAATAATGAATACTAATAGTTAAATAATGTATAGATTCAATCAAATAATGCGCATAGGAATATTGCATTCACCTAATCACCCGTATACCCAATCAATCAAGTAATGAACATATAAATATTGTATTCACTCTTAAACTGATGTACAACAGCAGTCAAATGATGCATAAAACAGGATTGCAATATTTACATCAATACCATGAATTCTATATGCAAATGAAATAGATCCCTCACCTTCCAGCCGGCGTTGGTTGAGATCTTGAAGGCTAGTGTTTTGCGTGAGGTGGCTCTGCAAAATCACTCAACATCAGTTATATTAATGCACACAATCATGCAAATAATGTACAAACTCGACTACATACTATTCTCAGTGACCACCACCAGCAGATATAGAATTCATCTAACGATGCATATAATGAATTTAGACAGACAGATTAATCGGTTGAATCGTGGTGTGGGTGGTGTATTACGGGCAAAAACACGGACACACTTGTAACAACTCGTAGATTGAATCAGTCCAATAACAATCGAAAAACACTACCTCCAGAAGCAAACGCGGTGATATCTTTTTCAGAACAGCAACGGAACACTCGTTGAATTTCAGAATGAACGGCGAGCCCTTGCGTGGTGGCGGCTAGGGTTTTACTATCGGTGGGAAATTGAGAACGGAGCGGGAGAGAGAAGCGGAATTTGATTCGGCGTTGCGTAGATGGAAAGTAGTGGGTGAATCCCGCGTAAATCTCACCCAGAACGTTTGCATTTTTTTAGAACATAAAATTACTAATTAACCCTCATAATGAACGAAAATCACTAAATAATGAAGTACGGGATGGTTAAGTAGGATTGTAATCCGGATCGTCCATCCTCCAGATCGGACGCTCCAAATCGAGAAGCAACTTAAATCTAATGCACGAAAAGGACTTTAACATGACCCTATATATATATATATATATATATATATATATATATATATATAGGGGAACATTATTCTCCTTTTCAATACTAACATCCTTTGTTCTTCTTATTAATAGGCGTTAGATTGTAGTAATCAACGGTCCAGATTTCTACTACCAATATTTATCCGTGTTGCATTATGGAACCTGTGTTTATGCATTATAAGGCTAAAAGTGTCATTCTACACAAATAGAACTGCCAGAATTTGGAAATGGCGAAATTTTTGGGATTTGAAACATCCGCCTCTTCATTCTCGGTCATTAAGCTTTGTAAACCCTTTCTCCACTCTCTCCACTATTTAAACCCTAGATCTCGTTCGCCGCTCTGAATTCATTGAAGAAATCGTCCAATATTTCAACACCCACCCTCCACCGTTGCTAAGACCGAACCGATATCGGCGTCAAGGTACGTTACTTTCCTGTAATTTTGTTGTAGCCACGAAAAATATAAACTGGAACAGCGACAATTGTCGCGGCTCATGAAATTCACACTGAATTTTATTGTTTTGGGTATAAAAGCATGGATATTGTTATCCGAGTGGGTTATATTGTTTGGGCTGAAATTTCTCTGCATCCGACTGTGGTTTTTGTGTTTTGCGTTTGAAATCATGGATTTTGGTGTTTGATTTGGTTATTTCCCGACAGATTTAGAATGCCTAAGCGAGGACGTCCGCGCTCACAACCATCCCAAGCTGCAGGTATATTTGCGGCGCTGCTTGTGCTATTCAATATTTTATCCGTCTATTTTGTGGAAGGATAATTGCATGTTGGATTATTGCATTATGTGTATATGTAGGTTTCATTATGTGAAGTAAATGATGCATTATTGCGGGTGTTGTGTTTTTTACTGACTAGACTCTGACAAAATTAGATTTGTGCATTATTTATGTTGTACTATGCATTATTTAACATGATTTTTGCATTATGTTGGCTATATTATGCATTAACACGGGTGTTGGCTACGGGGGTTAAGCAACTCCGGCAAAGTATAAATCTGATTATTGTTTGGTGTGGGAAGTGCATCATAAATCTGTAATCATGCATATGCTGTAGTTTATGGTTCATTATGAGTTGTATTCTTGATATTGGTTACTAGTTTTTTGGTGTAATACATGTGCATTTTTTGGGTTTAGACAATGCATTATGTCCTATGAAATGTACATTATGTTAAGTATAGTATGCATTATAACAGGGTATTATTAGAATCTGCCATTGTGCAGCCGGTGTAGTTAACTATTACGAGTATAGTAAGCACATCAGCGGTGTTGATTGTATTTGTTAATTGCCTCGTATCAGAAACTAAGTTTCAGGTTTTTGATTAAATTGACAAATATTTTATCTGATTGTAATAAGTGCATTATTTGATTTGACAAACGCATTATGGGTACTGTTTTATGCATTATGTGTTCTGACTGAGGCAATATTTGTTGTGATTAATACATGTGCATTATTTGCTTTGTTTAACGCATTATTTGCTTTGTCATACGCATTTTTGATTCTGTTTTATGCATTAAGTATCAGGGTGTTGATTAACTTAATGCACTTCCCACAACAAACTTACACAACTCCTATCATGTTGTCCTTTGAGTTGGTGATATTTTCTGATGTGTTGTGTTGGTTGCTAATATCAGAGAAGCAGCTTAGAGACAAGATAGACGACGCAGTGGAAAAGGTGATCGACTCTATTGTCTGAAAGAGATTGCGTTGGCAAAAAAATTCAGAAAGAGATTGGCTGATGTAGGCCCAAGTACGTCTAGAAGTGAGGGTGAGCCAAATCAACCTACAGGTCGAAAAGGTGATCGACTCTATTGTCGACGAACGCCGTCAGAATTCCTTAATTGCTTGAAGCAGTTGAATCCTTATCATATTCCACGTAATGTAAATGACACAGTAAATAATGCAAGATGTAAAACAAATAATGCACTTATTCAGAAATGTATTATGTGCAGTACGTTTATTTATGCAGTGCATTATGTATACATACAAATGCATTATTTATATTATATTATGCATTATGAGATTTGTCCTGTTTATATGGGTAAATTGGTTTTGTAGTCCTTAACAGTCGTGTATTTGTTTAGTTTCTTACGTACTTTCGTATTTGGTATATTACATTTGTGAACTATCATTGTCCGCGTCAGACAAATAAAATTTGATATTACTTATGTTATGTGCTGCATTGTTTTTTGAAAAGTGGATATAGATACGAAGAATAGATATGTGCATTATTTGATTAAATGAGTGCATTATGCATCAACAAATGCTCATTATTTTGCATACAGTAGGGAACACAAGTATCCATGGCGTCATGGATACTTCATTGAGTTAACTTCACAGATATATATAGTACTCGACTGATATATAATCCATTAATGAACAGAAAAAGTTTACTAATGCAACAAACCACCTGTTGCAACAAACCACCTGTTTCAACTTATAATACTACGACAAAGATTTGAACAACAATACTACTAGGACCCAAACAAAAGCTGTGATGTGCTGTTTAAATAACATAACTCAAGCTTGAAAGATATACTAGCCTTACAACCACAACGCTTAGATAACTTCCTCCGCTAGATACTGAAACCCGACCGGGCATTCAATTGGTCATCTTCGTTCGACTTCTTCTTTCCTTCCCTATTGCATACTACGAGATACCAGGTTGTGACATCATCGACCTTTCTCATCGCTTGTATGCGCGTATCAAAGCTAACTGCGCGGGCTTATACCTCGTAAAAAGCAAAAGCGAATTCCAAGGATTGGAATTTCAGACCGACATGAGGCTTAAGCTCCGGAGAACATTCACGAACAACACTCTCTATACACAAACGCAAAAAAAGAGGTTAGCAAAAATGTGCAATGTAGCAATCGATTGTTCTGACAAGTAATGCACCTTTTTTATAACTTTATTCGGTTAAATATGTAAATTAGCAAAAATACGTGTATGTACTATACCCTAGCCCCTGGGCTTATTAAACCCTTAGGGTAAACAAGAAACGTGTTCCAAACATCGAAACACGGCACATCTAAACCGTAAAGGAATGAGGCATACTCGCGGTCCTTCATTAAGTCATCCAACGTACTATGCATTATACAGGCAATAGATATCATTATGCATAACCATTTGGTGCATTATATGTATCCAGTTAATGCCAAACACGAATTATGCATTATGCATTATATACTCAATTCAATTCATTATACATCATCACTTGTTGCATTATTTGTATCGTTTTAAACTACTACCCTAGCCACGCCAAAAGCTAAACCAAAACCCCAAATGAATGATTTATAATCGCGTTCACTCATTATTTACTCTATCCTATACATTGCAGTTCCCAGAGAACGCATTATATAGTCAATAACATTCAGTATCCATTCTCATTTGGTGCATTGTTTATACCGACATAACATGAACCCTAAACGGCAACAAATCAAAACTGGACATCATGTTTAAACATGATTTCACAGTACTTGACATACATGCTCAATAAGTAGCATATACAAGGACTGGTCTGAATTGGTAGAAAGACATCCGATACATAAACAAATACACGCATACGGATCAAAATCGCTTGCCTTACCTTCTTCCATTAATGAGAGAACAACAACTGCTGCAACGCAAGCGATAAACGATTGTAATATCGAGGATCCCGTAACCAAGGGGCTTGAATTTCAACGTGTAAAAACTAATGACTGGAATTTCTGACCTACAACAGGCTTCATCGAGGGAGGACATTCAGGTACAACAACCACTGTACATAATTGGAAAAAAGGGGTCAGCATAATATAACAACTTTGCAATATAATATGCTGACAAGTAATGCACGATTTTCACGATCTCAATATGTCAAATTATTCAGATAGACAAACACGTGATTTATGCATACGTATAACACATACTAATAAAAACGTTGTTACGGAGTACATGTTGTGGTATATGTATTAAAAATGTTGTTTTTTACATACTACACCCTACCCCCTAGGCTTATTAAACCCTTAGGGGAAACAAGCAACGTGCGCCACACCGCGCAATCCAGACGAAATCTTTTTTACCCGAAACATTGCCTCTCACGAATTATGCATTATATAGAAACCTAAGTGCATTATACATCGTCAATACGTGCATTATATGCTTCGTCTCAACCTAATACCCTACATATGCCGCTAGCGAAGCCATGAGAAAATTCTCAAAGCAATCAGTAATGTTATACAATGTCAACACAAAACACGATTTAATTGTTGATTAAAACCTACCCCCTACATACTACACCCTACCCCCTAGGCTTATTAAACCCTTAGGGGAAACAAGCAAGGTGCGCCACAAATCGCAAACCAGACGACCCTATCTTTTTTACCCGAAACAATCTCGCTCACTAATTATGCATTATATAGACATCTAAGTGCATCATACGTCATCAATACGTGCATTATATGCCGAGTCTCAACCTAATACCCTACATATGCCGCCCGTGAATCCTTGGAGAAATTTCTCACAACAAGCAGTAATGTTATACCACGTCAACAAAAAACACGATTTTATTGTTGATTAAAAATCAATTAATCAAACTAATACAACTTGTACATACGACACCCTACCCCCTAGGCTTATTAAACCCTTAGGGGAAACAAGCAATGTGCGCCACACCGCGCAATCCAGACGAAATCTTTTTTACCCGAAACATTGCCTCTCATGAATTATGCATTATATAGAAACCTAAGTGCATTATACATCGTCAATACGTGCATTATATGCTTCGTCTCAACCTAATACCCTACATATGCCGCTAGCGAATCCATGGAGAAAGTTCTCACAGAAAGCAATAATGTTATATCATGGCAACACAAAACACAATTTAATTGTTGATTAAAAATCAAATAATCAAACTGCTACCACTTCTACAGAAAGATCCGCAACATTAAAAAAACATGCTAATTCATGATTTACCTTCTTCCATTGCTTAAGATCAAACTCTGACTACCAACGACTGATTAACAATAGGATTTAGATTTGTGATAATTGAAACCTTCCAAAAAAATAGTAATGCAGAATCATATACGTCTGACGCTTCTCTGCCTTCTTCGACGTGAGAGAAGAAAATAAACCGTAATATTTGCAAAGGAGAGAATCAGGGAATTTCCATAACTAACACAATATTATCTACCAAATCTGCCCTTAATCGATTTTTAATTGATAATAATTAAATGGAATCAGCGATTTTTTTAAGCCACAAGATTGTTGGAATTAAAGGTTGAGATTAAAAAGGAAAAATGAGGATATATGAGAAAAGAAAATGAATACATCCCTATATATATATATATATATATATATATATATATAATATCTACGTCAAAATTCTTTAATAAACCTCTTTTTTTTTTTAGTGGTTGCAGTTTGCATCTAAACCTGTAAATGCTAATTTACACAAAAAAAATAGATTTACATGAAAAGAGATAAAGGTGAAGACGACAAATCACATTCAACAAAAGATCATCGTTTTGTATGGTCTACTACTCCTATTTACAGTAGCATCTATGTTAGTACTTTTTGTCGTCGTGATTCACAATATGTTAACATTAATTTAACTGGAAATAACTCACGTCACGTGGGGAAAATAAAATATAGTACTACAAACAAAAACTTTAGTTTGTTACAACTTAGATTTATAAGGCCAGATATTATTAATCCAATTTGTTTTCTGAAACCTACATAATTTCCTTTTCCTCCCTATGTTTGACGTTATTTATTAGGATGTGAAATTTAATAGTTTTGAAATTTCTTGTACTAACGCGTACTTTTGTTGAGTTTTGCATCACTTTTCATCATGTGATATTATTCCTAGTAATTAAAAAGAGATGTTAAATGTGTCCAAATAGGTAAGAATAATTTGTTTATTTATCATCTTAAAAAATTGATTTAAATTGGAAAAAGTGTATGGACAATGAAATAAATATTGTGAAATAAGAAAGTGAGGTGAGAGGTGCTATCAATGATGGTGGCTCCTCCAACTTTCGGTTTCTAGCCTATACATCAGACTTCCTACCAAACAATATATGCGTAATTAGTGTAGACTTAATGGGGCCCATCTCATTTTCAAAAAGAAAATTAAATATTTCACGAACATACTAACCAAATTCATATTTTTGGCACTGATGAAAAAGAGTTATATATGAATTTTACAAAATTGCAAACTCTTGTAATAGTAATAGTATAATTTATGCAAAATTTATAAATCAATGTTACAATCTTACAAGAGGTTATTTAAAATTTTATGAAATCCATGTAAACTTAAATCTTTTTAATTCCTAAAGTCTAATTATTCATTTTTTCAATTTTTTTTTGGTTTGGCTAGAGTGTGATGTTACCTCTCTAATTTTGAATTGTACGTATATTAATTTACACAACTAACTATTTCAGCCATTCCCATATTGCATTATTGTGGTCGCCCCCATGATTACACTATCTGCCGTTGTCTTTCTTTATTTAATTTTGGAACTAAATAATTTCGGAATTATTTTGATATTGCTCTGGGACTTAATTGTGTTTGATTTCTTGGATATTGATTGTGTTGTGTATTTATACTACATAGTACAGGGCTACAGAGTTTAATCAAACGTTGGGGAATTAACTCGTCTATCTTGGTGGAAATTTTCAAACTAATTTTGGGAGTCAAAGATGGCTTATGATTGGTGATTTAACCTTTAGGCTTGTGTGATTCTCTTTTTGTATTTTAAGTGAACTTTTGAAGTTGCACACGACACGAATTGAATCTCTTCCCCTGTACAGCCGTACAAAAGTTTTACACTTTTAATCATTCTAAACTTAATTGAATTTATATAAACTTAATTTCTTAAAATTAGCGGCTGGTCAAATTTGGACTCTTATTATGGGACTGAACAGTAGGGGTGGCAAATCGTGTGTGTCTGGTCGTTATCGTGTCGACACGATAACGACACTACACGATAACAACAAACACGAACACGACCCGTTAAGAACCCAAACACGAACACGACTCGCTACCCTCAGACATAAACACGACAAGAACCCATTAACGACATGAACCACTTCGGGTCAACACGACACGATAACAACACGTACATGAGATGACACGATAGCGACTCGATAACAATACGACCTGATCACGATTAAACCTATTAAAAACATCTAGTTGCTAATTATAAAATCTGATCTAAACATAAAAACATCAATAATTTCTTAGTAACAAAATCCAACAAAATTCAACAAAAATGAAAATAATAAGAATTAATAATATTATAATATTATTTCTTAACGGATAACACGAACCCGACACGAACACAACACGAAATTTTCGTGTCATTAATGGGTCGACCCGATAAGGACACGAACCCAATAAGCTCTGACCCAAACCCGTTAATTTCATGCCGGTTCGTGTGGTGTCAAAAATTGTCAACCTTAGACGGATGTACTAGTACTTTATTCTACTAAGGAATGACTATATATTATTATGAATCCATCAATCATTCTACAATATAGTAAATGGATATCATTTTCATAGTAATATATAATCAACAGAAAATAACTTGCAAATCCTGTGACAAAATTACTTGAGACGAGACTTTTTTTACCTATACTGGAAGCATGCTTTTCAATATACAAACTAACATGTTAGACGGTTAGGATTATACCATTCCATCACGCTCAAGCTTGGTGGTTTCTGCAGCGAGAAACTGCTAAAATGGGCTCCTCACATGCTCCCGGTCCCTGCCTCCACACGAAGCCACCTTCACTCTCCGTGCAGAGAACCTCAAATTCTTCGCGAACCTGTTCAAGAGGTTGCACAGCAAGAAGCTGCAGCACGCTCGCCAATGGAGGACCAGGGGAGCCTGCATAGTGCAAGCAGCATAGAGACGCGTAAGAGAAGAAAGCTGGCGAGGCGTGATAGCATGTTGCATCTGTAAGAAGTAGAGAATGAAGTAGACGGCAATGCTGCCTCTATTTGCTAGAAAATTTGCTGCAAAACCAAGAGGGATTAGACAAAGGCTTAGGCTTGCTCAGGCTGGGGGGAGTTCACCTCCCAAATTGAGAAGTTATTAAAGCCTATGATGTTTGGGAGAATAAAAGATCCACCAAATTTTTGATCAGTTCTTTGAAGAACAGTATAATTGTGTACGTATCTGAAATATACAGAAGTTGAGCTTTAAACCACCTACCGATCCTAGAAGTCAAAATCCTTAAGAATCCATTAGCATATGGATCTTTATGACTAAACTGAGAAAATCAATGGCTGCAAATTTATGAGTTCAAATTTTCAGCAGTGATTTACAAAAATGGGATTTCTGATTATCTTTACACATGGGGCTATGAACCATGTAAGCTGCATACACAAGAGAGAGTTGCAGAATTCACATAACTTGCATGGAACGAGCGTAAAGTATTCACATGATGGCACACTTCTCTTTTGATTTGGACTCTTGCTTAGTTGAGGAAGGCGTGTGTTTCCCGGTTTTGTGTGAAACCTGCAATGATATTGAGGTAAGAACAATACTTCCTCTATCAACTATTCGAAGTGTAAAAAACATGCTCCATATTGATTGGATGGTGACTAGCAAGTTGGATAGGTGATGCAGGATGTGTCTAATCTGTTTATGTATGATTCAAAAAGAAGAGGAAGAAACCACAAAGAACACATATTAGAGTGAAATTTCCTTGATTCTCTATTGAATAGAGGAAGAAGTGGAAAACAAAACCTAGCTCTTCATTTTTTTTAAATCAAACCATATAATACATAATAATCTATACCAAACCCATAAACTGAAAACAAGACATAAATAACCATAAAGTGAAACATATCATCTTTTGGATAGGGTCATGAGTTTAGCTAAGTTCCATAGAAACCAAACTATCAACCTGGCAGATCCTTACCAGTGGACATTATTAGTCAGAGATTGGGAAACAGATGATTATGGCAGTTAATAGTCAATATGACCCCTTTGGTTAAGAAAGCCTAAATAGGCATTAAACATTCAGGTTTTCCAGCTATGTTGGTCTCATATCACAGAACCAAATCTAATAAAAGGAACTATTTGCTACAGGGAAGAATCTTCAAACTGCAAACTATTATTGACTTGTCTCGCTGCAACAGCCGTTTAACAATTCCAGAAAATATCACAGAATTATCATTTAGATGTGGATGAACAATTCCAGAAAATATGAGAACAATGCACAGCACATCGATTGCTTCAAAACAGCTACCTGAGGATCCACGGCCAGCCCTGAATCACTAGCAACAGTTGGGTGTACTGATCGCTGAGGTTGTTGTTGCTCAAATTCCTGTTGTTGAAGGGCTATAGCCAATTGCAAATCAGAACTGCCAAACATAAAAGGCATAAAATCAAGATTACTAAACATCAGAAACAGAATAATGAGAGGTGGAAGTAGGGGCCACTGATCAGTCGGAAATAAATGTGATAGCGTGCATAAGATAATATATTAGAATATGGTTTATTATTTTATTATTGCTATTATTAGTTGCTGGAGTCTTGTTAATAGGCTAAGCCTAATTTGCATGGGCTTGGATCCATTACCATTAGTAGTTTCGTTGCTAGGTTTTCAGATTATAAGTATTTGGAAACAGCACTCTTGAAGTTGAAGGGCTTCTTCAAGTTTGTTTCAGTTTCATCGTTTCTTCTTCACACAAACCCCCTTAACTCTTTCAATTTGTGAGATGGGCGGCGTAATGAGGAACCAATTGGAAGAGTTAGAGAATGATGTTGAAGATTTGAAGGGCCTTATCCCTGAGGTTCAAGCAAACCACGCAGTGCTTGATGCCAAGGTTAGTGCCATATTGGCAAAGCTGTCAATCAGCGAGGCTTCTATCAACGGCAATGATTCCGGGGGAGAGAACTTGCGGGAACATAAAACTTCACCGCCACAGCTATTCAACAAGATAGATTTACCCACTTTTGATCGCTTCAAGAAGATAGATTTTGATCCCTTCTATCCCGAGGCGTGGCTCATCCGAGCTGAGCAGTTTTTTCTGGTGCACGAAATACCAGTGACAAACAGGGTGAAGTATGCCCTTGGAGCCATGGTGGAGCCAGCGGTTGCATGGATGCTATTGTTGTTGCGTCTAAATCCCGAGCTTACCTGGCAACAATTCTCGCAGGAGATATTGGTGCGATTCGGCAATGTGTCCGCCTTCAACGAATATGAGGCTCTTAAGAATACCACACAAACCGGCAGCCTGGAGCATTATATATGCAAATTCGAAAGTAAAATGGCATGGCTTAAGGTATTTTCAGAAGCGGAATGTGTGGGGTACTTTTTAGCAGGATTGAAGAAGTCATTGCGTGCCCAGATGTATCCGATGATCAATACATATTCAATGGCAATCAAGGAGGCCTGGAAACTGGACCACGCTACACAGCCTAATGTGTACGCATTATATCAGATGTAGATTGCGTCAATGCCAGCAGCATAGAGTCAAGTCTATAGTCTTTGGTTTATGTTTCTCATGTCATGTTATTTCAGTTTATATTTTCAGAGAGAGTGCAGTGGGATAAGTTTATGATTCATTGTTGAGTAGGAGTCTATGGTTGGTAATAAATACTATCTGGAGGTTAGAAAGAGAGTGTCGAGTCTTGAGTTGTAGCAGGCCTCTTTGGAGGACTGAAGTTGTTGAATTTAGTTAGTTAAATTCCTGATTCAGTTTGTCAAAAATTGAACATCTGGTATGCAATATTTCCTGTTATTCATTCCATCGAATAGTCTGTACAATATATTCATTAAATATTTTTGCTGCCCTGCTGCTCGACTTCTAACACATCCACCCTTGTCCTACCCACGACCAAACCCCTGCCACCAGGCCGCCTTTAACTGGTCACGATTCTACAGTGACATCCCGGCATACAGCCTCAAGACAGATGCCAAGGACATCTTCTCCCACCTAAAATGCAGACTGCCATTTGAGGATATGAGCATGGCAATGGACGTACCTGATGAGCAGTCGGCATCTAGAGCCTTGAGGACAAGGCTGTTTGTGTGGAGGGAGGGAGCAATTGATAGCATGTGGGTGCATTAGTTAATTAATTAGATTATGATTTATAAACTAAGTTCCTTTACTATTGTTATTCATTGTTGGTTTTTTGTTAGTAGGCTAAGCCAATTTGCATGAGCTTGGATCCGTAAATAGGGTTTCATTGCTATGTTTTCAGTATCACAGATTGAGTATCTTGGGACAGCCCTACTGAAGGGGCCTCTTTTGATGGGGCATTTTTTGTTAATTTCATCTCACCTTCCCACATACCTTAACACTACCAAAATGATAGGAAAATACATGTCAAACCAGATACCATCCGATTCTCAAGTACTACTGATTTAACTAAATATTAGGAGTACTATCTTTCTAGTGATGTATAACAGTCGGAATCATTTCATCTGTTCCTATCAGTAAACTGAAAAATTAAGCTAGCTATCAGTAAAGTTAGAAAAATTACTTGATATTGGAATTTGATTGAGCTACACTATCAATGCTAGCTATATAGTCCTGCAAAACAAAGTTGAGGCTTAGTGTAGTAGTCATGCATTTCATAAATCAGAAACACGAGAACCACATACAGCCGTACTGGACATGGCATTCTGCTCATCCCAGGTCACGTTGGAAGGATCATCCATCTTGAAATCCTTAAAGTTTCCCATCACATACACAGTATCACCATTCACCTAGTCAAGGAGAGAATTACAAGATATAAATCACAAATAGCAAACCTGAAAACTAAATGATGTCCTCTATACAAGAGTAAAGCCCATTTAATAGCCAGAGTGTATTTATGTATGTTTTTGGATATATTTCTCGAGACTACATTAAATTAGAGAGAGGGAGAAAAGAAAAAACAAAAAAGAAATTATATCCACCTAGAAGAGTCTACACTTTAACTTAACAGCCTCGGGTTGTAATCTGTCGTGGAAGTTCCAATATTAACATTATCAGAATAAAGATTTGCTTACTTTTGTGGAAAGAATTAACACACTGCCGAACAGTCATGAAATTCTGAATTTCAATAAAATGTTTATTACCATTTGTCAAGTTACAACTTGATTGTGGGGAGCTTTGCAAAAATATTATGACCTTGGAAATTTGAAAAAATAAAACTGCTGATAACCTTGCTACAATATTTCAAAAAAATTCATTGGATCAAAATTCCAAAATTGGATTTCTGACTTGGCATGCCAGAGTCCCACATGTAAATCCATTTCTAAAATTGGATACACATTTATACATAGATTCCAGCGTGCCAAATAAACTTTCTTAACATTTTCTAAAATTACTGCATAATTTCCTTGTTATATCTATGATATTCCCATGAGTACCATAAATTGTGTCATACAGCTGAACAGTGTACTCAATATTCTGTCTACTGAAGCTGAGATAGTTATATCTAAAACATGCCCTCGTAACAAATTTCAATACATTCTGGAGAACACATGAAAGAGCCGAGATGTTATCGAATTTCAATAACTGCATCAAGAGTGCTCCCTAATCACACCCATGATGACAAAATTAGAAAGGCGGAGAAGTAAATTTATTCCACCAACAGATTATCTTCTTAGGGACTTTGATTGGCCAAACACAATAATAACTTGCATGCTTTTATATTATCCACTGAAATGAGACCAACTGTAAAATAATTAAATTAAAATATACACTAGAAAAGATTCTTACCTCATTAAGTTTTTCCCATACTAAATCTGGCTGATTTATGTAACCTTGGTCTGTTGCCAATATATACAAGTCACCTTCATACTGCAAACAACCAAATATTAGCTTCAAAGCCAACACCAAAATAGCAAGACTAATTGTTAGTACTATTCTAAACCCAATGGAAAAAAGTGGAAAAAGAGGAACTACATATTTTAAACCTCAAAAGAAATGGGAAAAAATTAAAATAGGAATTTTCTGATGTCTTATTGAACTCTAAAAAAGAACAACATATAATTTTCATATAAGTACTACTTTGATCAGTCACTCACTTACTTAAGGAAAATTTTGATTTTGGGGTTAACTTGGAAACAAGGTTCCATAAAAGGGAACTATTTTTTGTATTCTATAAATGATAAAAACGCCAATCTCATTGGTGTTTTTAAAGTTGAAAAACGGCAATGAGATTAGCTTATTTAAATTTAACATAGTTCATCAAAAAACGTGAAGGTTGAGTTTTCCCAAGTGGTTTGGTCGAAGGTCGAAGGTCTTAGGTGCTGTGTGATAGGCTTCAGCCTGAGTTTGAATGGCGTTTTTTCCTTTTATGGAAACGACAATGAGATTGACGTTTTTTCCATTTATAGAATGTCAAAAAAATGGTTCCCTTTTATGGAACCTTATTTTTTAAATTACTCCCTTCGGTCCCCATTAAATGTCTCATTTCACTTTTAGTATTTACACTAAGTGGACCCCACATTTTACTCACGATTATTATAAAACAAATATACAAAAGTAGGGTCCACATTCTACTAACTTTTTTCACCCACTTTGTTTCACAAAGTCAATCAATTTCTTAAATCTCACACCGGTCAAATATGTGACATTTAATGGGGACCGAAGGGAGTGACCCCAAAATCAAAATTTTCCCTTACTTAAAGCGTCAGAAGTCTGAAATCATGCATATACATGTACTAGATGATCCCCTCGCTAGGGTCAACGCATGACACTGGATCCCGTATCTTAATTCAAAAGGTTCACGGATTTAGTGAATTCTCTTCCAATTGAAATTAGCTATAAAGACTAACCAACCATATTTTGTCTTCGGTGAGTTCTCCACGCAAGTGAGAAATAACAGTAAGTAGACAAGTAAGCTACTCCTAACTCCTAAGAGATGCCAACATGATTGCCAATAGAGAAACATATAAAATGTAGGCATCATAACATACTAACCTTAAACATAGTGTTGAAATGATTATTTCTGAAAAAAACACACAGCTCACGTTCCTTCACTTTATCTAGTAAGCAAAATAGGCTGCAAAGACAACCAACACTCAAATCCTTTGGAAGCCATAAAAGCCAAGAAAGAACCACACAGCAGAATTTCATAAAACTTACCCATAAATAGTCAACTGACTAGCACTGTTCTTCATGAAGTTCCTGATTAGTTCTCCTAATAAGTACAATAGGGTAGATAAATTCATTAGCAAGAATGTACTGCACATGAAAACAAATATATAAAGTAACAAGGCAGATTCTAGCTTTATCCTCAATGGAAACAGTTAAAAGAATTAATCAATAAGAAAATATCTGTCATTCACTCAGAGACTTAACCTTGTGTGATAGATATTCTTTCCGTAGAGTCGCCCTCATGAACACAACCACTATCCCCTTGTTTGGCAAGAACCATCTCACCCTCATAAATGGGCTCTTGATTTTGACAGACTGCAGTTCCTGATTCCATTATACACTCTTCCCCTTCGTACATGGGTTCAGTGACATCAATACCTGAATTGAGGACAGGACTAGCAGTGTTATGTGCTGGGCCACTTGATGAACCTAAATCTGCAGAAGCAGTCAACAATCTTGGTAATTCTCCAGCTGTACAATCATTTGTGCAATTACTTTTTTCATCCTGGTCTGAAGTGGAAGTGAATTTATTTTCAACATGTTCACTATTCCTGGGTTCATCAAGACAGTGACTAGAAGATGAAGGAACTTCTTCTAAAGAGAGAGTTTCATCAACATGTTCACTATTCCTGGGTTCATCAAGTGCACTTCCACAAGATCTTTTAAATTCATCATCATGCACAAAATTGTCCTCTTGATCAGCCTTTGGGAGTGAACAAGCAGCTTCTTGGGTGACTTTTCCAGGAATTCTTTCATCTTTACTGAGACTGATCAAATTGTCGCTGTCAATTAATGCCCCATCCTTTATAGTTTCACCAGAAACGTGATTTCCCACTGGTTCTGAACATATCAACACTTCAGACTTCCCCATATGTTCACTATCAGTATCTACAACTACACCGGCCATTGCTGAACTAAGCATTTCAGTCTCTGATAACTTCAAGACTCTCAAGACTTCTCCTTCTTCTTCCATATCTCCCTTTTTCATACTTCGGGGTGAATCAGTGAAGGATTGGCTTCTTGAAAGACTAGGAGAAGGAATTCCAAGAACTGCAGTTGTCGCAGCCACAAAATCTACACTATCTTCTTCTAGATTCTCATTCTCTTCACACTCCATAGCTTGTGTTTCCAAAGAAACAAGCTCACTCATGAGAGAGTTATATGATTTTGAGCCAATAGCACCAGCAGTTTCAATATCCTGAAACACAGAAACAATCCAAAACATAAGTAGATGATCTTGAGATATATAGAAGATTGATTGGAAAGTTTATCTATCTTAGCGTGACACATCCTATATGTCATTACTAGCTTTTGATCACTCGAGGGTGGTAGAGCAGATTCTGTGCTACTTAAAGGGAGTGTGTGGCATGGAATCCCATATAGTGACCACGGTCTTAATAAGATTGGTTTCATTTACTTAAGGCATAAAAGGAGCACCTGGAGTGGGAATAGTTTATAGTGACCAGGTCATTATAAGATTGGATGTTTCTTAGATGCTGATTCGGTAGGGTAAAATGAATATCAAAGATCCACTTCATAATATTGTCTTTTTCTGGAGGTAATTTGATTTTGTGGAAAAGCAAGAAATAAAATGTGATTTCGTGCTCAAGAGCAAAGTAAGAAAAGCAAGCTATGACCAAATCTGTGCAAAATAGAATGGATACATCAATTTCTCAGTAAAGTGGGTTTGACATTCATAAGCTAAGTTGTAGTGTGATAATCAGATTGTACTTCAAATTGCATGTTACCTGATTTTTTTATGAGCAAACAAAACATATTGAGGTTGATATTAAGTTTGGTCATAAGAAGATTCAACAATGAATGATTTCTAGTGAGAATCAATGGAAAGACAGTCTCACGAAGGCTCTGCATGGGGTTAGAGCTGATCATCTGTTATCTTTGTAACAATCTAGGGATGATTAATATCCATGCTCCTAGTTTGAGAGGAACTGTAAGAATTGTACATGCGGTAAATTTGTATTGGGTTTATTAAATCATACAATTAATCGAAAATGTAGATGTCTGTATGTGATAAAGAGAAGCATTCAATATGCAATTCTCAAATAAATTTCAGTCTCTTGAGACACCCTCTAACTAATGCTTTGGTTATATGTCATTTAGGGACTACTAGACTGAATCCCACGAGTTTACTCCGGCGTGATCAAACACTCAAATCCCATACACACAGTGCCCAAAATAAAAACATTAGAAACTGAAAATTTCTTGCAGTGATAAGCCAAAAATTTGAAACCTGTGGATCAACATTCCATCCATGGTAAAGTGGGATATCCAGTAAATCAAATATTGCACATTCTGGAGTGAACTCAAAATCATCATTTCTGAAAATTCAGATATACATTCATCAGAATATATCTAGTAACATGTGATTATATATTAGTAGTGTTAACCTTAGAGATACTATGAAAAATGAAAACCAGAAAACTATTAACAAGAAACCTAATCCACCTTCTGAATTTTATGTTCACATCAATGCCAGTTGTGAGCCTAGGAAGTAAATCAATAGCCTCAGTAATATTCTGCTGCTGATTCTTAACATAGCCAGCATCTTTGTTCTGTCACAGCATTAACAAACTCAAGTCAGCTGAGATCAAAACAGGTCAGGTTTGGAAGAAAGATGGGAACGTATGCATAGGAAGATCATATTGTATGAAAAACGCAAACTAATCTATTGATGAAAAAGGAGTGGACAAAAAAGAAATTACATCAATTTTACTGTTCGAATTAATCAACCGGTCAGCAACCAGAGAAAGCAATTTATCCTGTGAAACCTCTGGTGTATCCAGACTCGAACTCAAACTATTCTTTAGGGAGAGAACATTACCTATTACAAAAATACAGTAACTGAGTTAGTAGGGGAGAAATTGCAATCAACCAAGGTAACAATTGCATAAAAATCAGAACGGTTGTCACGATGGCATCAGTTCATTTGGTTGAATAACAAGACTCATACAGCACATATCACTATCAAATATAAATACAAAACCTCAACCACTATGAAATTGTCAATCTGCATAAATGCTAGAAGTCTGCAAGAAACTCAATGCAGATTCAGATCACTGAGTACACAGCTGCAATAAATAGAATTTGTTTCCTCTATATTGCCTAAAGATTTTCACTACACACAATCGATAAAGCAATGACTAGAAATTGTAACTGATTTTCTTTATATATCACTTTCTCCAATGTGATAATGAAGAGCAATATCTACACTTTAAACATTCCATTGGTCAAAAACTCTTCAGTCTGTGTTACACTTTCTCCTGTATATCACAAAATAAATTCAACCATCTCAGATTCGACCGAAAATGTTCAATTAGTTCCATGAAAGTCACCAAAAAAGTACAAGATAGGTTTGGCAGTGACATGAATAAAGAAAGCCCTAGATGTAGAAAGAAGGGCGTACATATAGAGAGGAGGGGGCAGGGGCCATTATTGTTTTGGAGAATGATGGGAGCTGTTCGGTCGAAGAATTCGATCACTTTGATCTTGTACACAATCTCCTCCAGCGAGGTCGGCGGCGGCGTGGCGGAGGTCGATGGCGGCAATGTAGAAGAAGAATCCATCTGGAAATGCCTCTGAATCTTGAAGAGGTCAAATCACATAGTAAGCTTTTTGTGTGTAATAAAAACAAATGTCGAATTGCAGGAAAATAGAGGGCTTGCTTTGCTCTCTCTTCTCCCGGGAAACTATAAATACAGTAATACTCTATAGTTAAATATTCCATTAATAATCATTAAGTATGCTTTAAAATGTAATATTCCATTAAATCTCTTAAATATTCCAAGTATCTTGAATTTGAGAGAATACTTCATTATTCAATTTATTTTTTTCTATTTCTTTTTACTTTGTTTCCCTTTTGGAGATGGATTGTTGAGATTTGTTTTGATGTGTCATCTTAACAAATACTCATGTTTATCATTAATTGAGTCAAATTCCTTAATGTATAGTAGTAGTTCCAAGAGTGGTTCATCATTTTATTATCGGATTATATAAAGTAATATAAGTCTAACTTTTCACAAAATTAAGTACATTAATTTTTTTTAGAAAACGTATATTGCGGTCATTTGTATCGAGTACTAAATATTGAAAACATAAAATATGATTAATATTCCAACATTTTTAAGAAGCAATTATGACTACACTACCGAATTACTAATAACATGTCCAACAAAATATATCCAAACTTCCATATGTAAGCAAACGAACTCTGTAGTTTAAACCACAGCACCCCTAGAGAAAAGAACATACTGATAGTGATATATTTTGGCAAAACATATTTGTTGTAATATGTTACACCTCGGTCTTTAATAATATATATCAATTCTAATAGCACCATTTCTCTCAACGTAAACCATAAAGATTCAAATTGAGTATTATGATTTCGACCAAAGATAATACTGAAAATTTATATCTGACCAAATATAGCACAAAAATAATTCTTAAATTTTACTCTTTGTTCTTATTAGCTCATTGGAATGCAATTTTGACCAATCTGAAAGAAAGATACCTACTGAACTTAGGGAATCCGTAGTGGTGCGGATGTCCCGGCGGACATTCCCGTGGACATCTCAAAAACACCTCCTGCCACGTCATATGGATTTCCCACTGCACAGTGGCGGACATCCCCAAGGACATCCCGACGGACTTCCCACATTAATAAAAATTCACAAATTAAACAATTTACGGATTTAAACAATTTACGGAATTAAAAATTCGAAACGAATACGGAATAAAATTTTCATTAATTAAAAAAAAGAAAAGTACATTACACCAAAATAAAAAAAATACATTTCAACAATTAAAAACTCCATCAACGACTACCCATCAGCTGTCATACTTCTTCAATTATATCGTTCTGGAGTCGAACATGGGGTTTGTTTTTGGCGCATGTCGGCGAATGCATGGACTCGATCGACATCGTCATGGAGTATCCCTATGCGTACATTGTCAATGGCCACGTCGTGGCTTGGACCAGCAGCATCAACATCATCATTGGCCAAATCAGTCAGCGCTGGACCTTCATCTTCGACAATCATGTTGTGCATGATAATACATGCGTACATGATGTCGGCGATGCTGTCAACATACCACAGCAGTGATGGACCCTTCACTGTCGCCCATCGAGATTGGAGCACACCAAATGCATGTTCCAAATCCTTGCGCGCTGCCTCATTACGTTGCTCAAAGTATATCTTCTTTTCATCCGTTGGGCATCTGATTGTCTTCACAGAGACGGGCCACATCGGGTATATCCCATCTGCCAAATAATAGCCCATATCGTACTGGTTGCCGTTGGCGACGAAATTGACGGCCGGACCGACGCCCATGCACTTTTCGTTGAAAAGGGGCGACGACTGGAGGACGTTGATGTCGTTGTTAGACCCAGATACTCTAAAATAGGCATGTCAAATCCATAGCCGGTAGTCAGCTACCGCTTCAAGGATCATCGTGGGATTCTTGGCCTTAAAACCAGTAGTGTACATCCTTTTCCAGGCAGCGGGGCAGTTCTTCTATTCCCAGTGCATACAATCTATGCTGCCTAACATTCCCGAAAACCCGTGCTGATTTCCGTGCATATCCAGTAGAGCCTGACAATCTTCGGGGGTAGGCTTCCGAAGATACCTATCCCTGAATATCTCCCTAACGCCCTGACAAAAATACTTCAGGCACTCGCGGGCAGTCGTCTCGCCGATGTGGAGGTACTCGTCGAACATGTCGACTGGCTTCCGAAGATACCTATCCCTGAATATCTCCCTAACGCCTCCGTATGCCAACTGCCTGATTGCGGCAATGCACTTCTGAATCGGCGTGTGGCCGGGTTTACCAGCCGCATCCTCCCGCACCCTGAAATACTCGTATCGACGCTCTAAAGCGCCCACGATACGCAGAAAGAGCGGACGATGCATCCTAAAACGTCGCCGGAACATGTTCTCCCCATATCGTGGCTCTGGAGCGAAGTAATCCTCGTACAACCGACGGTGTGCAGCGAGGTGGTCCTGGGGTACTATAGATCGACGATGGATGGGTCGAGGTACCGCCGGCTCCAAGGCAGCTTGTTCCTCCCTGTCCGCTGCCTCCCGCACACGTGCATGAATCAGCCGCATCACGTGTTCATAATGCCCACCACTACAACTACCACTACCACTACCAGCCATTACGGATATATAAAAGAAATTTAGAGATAGAGAAACTTGTTAAAACAAGTGGTGCGAATGAAATGAAGTTCAACGAGCCGTATATATAGACTTTTAAACAACAAAAAAATGAAAAAATTAAAAAATCGGGACGTCCGTCGTGACTCCGCAATGACGGACGTCCGCGGAATGCCGCGGAACTCCGGTGTCTGCAGCGGACGTCCGCCGGGATGGGCGCCATTGCCGATGCTGGTCTAGCCGATCTCCACAGTCCTGAGCCATTTATTTAGACGGAGTAGAAAATTGAAATAATGCCAAAATAGGCATGAATATTTACGTGGTTTAGTAATATCCATCCAAGAATTTAGGCGCTGATTGAGCAAGAGGTTTAAGAGTAGAAGCAACCCCCAACCGCTCTTGCCACGATCCCCTTTCGCTCAAAACTTCCACACACACATTATGAATGCCAAACTTCCAAGTTTTCCAAACAGTTTGGCATCCAAACAAAACTAAAACCACCGAATCACAAACCAAGAAAAAGAAGAAAAAAGTGGAAACATTCCCCAAAAAGCAACCCCCTTCATTTATTCCCCACTCTTCTTCTCTGACTCAAAACACAAGTCTCCATTAATTAAACTATCAAAATTGAATATTTGAAACACCCCTTTTCTGATTTTTTTTTCAATTAGATGGGAACTATGGCAGCTGCTTTGCTCCTCCCATCGAAAACGCCATTAACAGATGAAAGAAACGCTCTGTTTCTGCACAGAGCAAGAAGGAGAGACAGAAAGAATAAATCCATCATCCCTGTAAGTTATTTTATTTTATTTGAATGGTGGCTTTAGTTAATTATAAACTGAATTATATAGTTTGTGTGATCATCGGTTAGGTTGCAAGATTATTTGGGCCGGCAATATTTGAGGCATCAAAGCTCAAAGTCCTGTTTTTAGGGGTAGAGAAAAAGCATCCAGGAAAGCATCCAAGAACTTACACACTTACACACAGTGACATCACTTCCAAGCTCACTCTTGCCATCTCTCAAACCATTAACAATTCCCAGGTAATTACTATATTCATTTTCCTTTTTATCGATCTTTTTTGGAAAAACTATTTTTGAGCGGTCGGTTCCATCTTTGAAGATCAATGATGACTGGGATCTTCTAGATTTTTCTTTTTTAATAATATGTCGCGTCTATTTTTGACTTACTTGCTTATGATGATTATCATAATTAGTTGCCCATTTTCATTAAAATTTATGAGCGTGACATCTTATAAATACTAATACAAGACGCAACGAAAAATGATGATCTAACTCAAATTGAATATGTGAATTCAATCAAATTTGGACAGACCTATAATAATTAAATATTAATGTGTAATTATTAATTTGTATATATGTATAAAAATAACAAGATTGGTGTAATGAATTTGTTGATTGTGGATGCAGTTGCAAGGATGGTACAACAAGTTACAAAGAGATGAAGTGGTGGCAGAGTGGAAGAAAATCAAAGGGAAGATGTCTCTCCACGTCCATTGTCACATTAGTGGTGGTCACTTCCTCTTAGACCTTTTCTCCAGGCTCAGATACTACATTTTTGCCAAAGAACTTCCTGTGGTAATTAATTAATAACAACAATATAACTAATTCATACATGTTGATAGATCTCATTTAACCAAGTATAAATATATCATGAATAATTAGGTGTTGAAGGCTTTTGTGCATGGAGATGAGGACTTGTTCAAAAACTACCCGAAGCTACAAGAGTCTTTGGTTTGGGTGTATTTCCACTCCAACATTCCGGAATTCAACAAGGTCGAGTGCTGGGGCCCACTCAGGGATGCATCCGCCCCCTCCCACGGCGGGGATGCTCTATTTCAGGGCAATGATTATGGGTCGGGTTTCGATAATCTACAGCCTTGCCAAGAGGACTGCTCTTGTTGTTTTCCACCAATGAGCTTGATTCCGTGGCCCCAGCATGCCCAAGCCATCGACGATCTTGCTGCCCCTTGTGAATCTCTCGATGCCTCGCAAACTTATCCATCCGGTGGTTCTTCTTGACTATGCTTGTTTAAATTAAAACTACTGTTGTGTGAATTATACATATGCAAATTGCATCTCTAGACTAGTGGCTCTATGTATATTAATATTTGTGTAGAGGCCTCAATGATGTTTTAGGGTTTAAACTATTAGTACTACATAATGTGGTATCAAAACTGAATTGGCGTATTGATTGCGCAAATTGTTGGGTGTGAAAAAAATTTGTAATTTTAGGTTTAAGGCCGTTTGGAATGAAGGAAATATAAATTGGTTGTAATGTGTTTGGTTTAATCAACTTTATTATTTGTGGTGATGCTTTGCTTTGCAGCTGGATTTTAGGTATTTAGGTGTGTGGCCTTATTGGTTAGTTAATTTAATTATCTCATTTGACTGCACTAGTTTTAGTGTTGGAGTGTTGTCAAATTTCTCCTTAATGTGCAATAATTTCTCAGTAGTTAATGTTCTTTAATCGTATTAATTAAAGACTTGTACAGATTAAGTCTCTGGATGACTTCAATCTTCTATCTAAAACTAATTAGTAGAGGCTGGTTGGAGTCTCACTTTGAAAATAAAAATTTCTATCAAACTCATCTTTGTTGAACTCAATTTTTTGCCTCGACAAACATGAATATGTGTATTTATAAAATTAATTTACATGTGCAGAATTGTGACCGGTCTAAAACGATTTTTGCCCTACAAGCTACAGTTCAATCGTATAACACCATGGGAGTGTTTACTTGTGATAAAATAAATTGATAAAAATAGTCTGAACGAATTCACTATTTATATATATGTGAATTAATTATTTTTGAGCATATTTTACGATCTTAAGATTTCAAATAATTAATTTATATATTGATTTTATTTGCTAAAAGTAAAACACGCTCCATATAGAAAAACAAAACACGCGGCAAACAAACAAGAAATGCTTCTTTGACCTTTCATTTTTTCGAAACCTTTTTCTATTAAAGAAAATGTAAAAAACTGTAGACCACAATAAATATATAGCACGGTAGAAACGTGAGAAAATTAAAACCTACATCAATTGGTCAATTATTTGTTTTTGGTCGGCTGAAACTTATTTATGTATAATTCAATACTTTTTATAATGAATCTAACTGCAATGTAGTAGTATTAGTTACATTTATGAGGTCAGACAAAGTCACCAATATTTTTATACCCTTTGAAAATCAAGGGCCGGGGGGATAAATACTAGTTTATTTATATGGTGAAAAGCTTAGGAAAAAATGTTTTCCCTCCAATCATTAGGCCGAGATTAGAATAATAATGAAGACAGAGAATATTTTTTATCCCTCTTATAAAAAATGTAACGCTACATAATTTTGCAATCTTTACTTGAGTTGATTTTTCGTAGTACTACTTAAGCTTGTAATTACATCGAGTTTATTTACGAGTAAGTTTCTCTTTTCCAAATAAGAAAGAATTTAAATCGCATTAATATATTTAGTTGTGAGCAGAATTGGCAAAATAGCAAGTTGGCCCATTCTGCCAGGCTCAACCCGGCCGGGCCCAGTCTGATCTCAATGTGGCATAAGGAATAAATCCGGGGACAATTTTCTGTCGTTTTTTCGTTACAGCACCATTATTTCAATTTTCAAATAATGATTAATGATAGTATTAATATTTACGAATTATATCAATATCATGTCAGAATTTTGTCATTTGTGGTGTTAATGGATTGAAATAAAATTATTGGGATAAGGGTAAAATAAAAAATTAATAATCAATATAGATATTTTTCTAAAATAGGGCCCTATGGTTTGTAAGTTAGGTCATCCACAACGTTGTCTTTTAACCGTCTCATCTCTTCACTATTCTTGGGCCCCACTGTACTTTTCACACATCTCTTAACTAAGAGAAAACACCTACAACCCCACATCTCTTAACCATCTCATCCCTTAACTTTTCATTTTTTATTTTTATTTCCAACAAATTCAATTAATAAACACACACTTCATTAAATAAAATAAAATTAAACTTAAAATTCAAAAAAAAAAAAAAACACATAATTAAAATCCTAAAAAAAATACATAATTTAAAATACAATTTTATATAAATTGAATAGAACTACTCCGTCGGCGAATCATCCCCCGAAGGCGGTGGCGGTGCACTCAAGCTACCTGGAGGCGAAATACCAATTTGTCTTGCCATATACTCAATTCCGGCAAGATGGGCTTGATATTGGAGATGCGTCATGCGGGAAGTGTTAGCCATCGTGACGGTCAAGTACATGGACAATAGGGTGTTCGAGCTCGAGACCGAGCTTGCCTGGCTTGATTCGCCTCGGCCCCTCCTCCATCTAACCGCCTTCGCCGCCTTGGTCCCTTGCGGCCGACGGCGCCCACGGGAGGACGCCCCTGCATCGGTGGGCGTGCCCTCAACCTCTCGTGAGGCAAACTCTTGTGTGGCGCTGCCTGAACCGTCCTCACTAGACGAGTATTGGCCACTCGCCGTGTGCTTCGTGCGTTTTGAGGTCGAGCCTGTGCTGGACTGGACACCGCCAGCCCACCTTTCCTCGTCTCTGACCACCTCCCAAACATCGACATGTTTGAATTCTTTGCCGTTGTCGTAAAAAAAGACTCGCAAAGCTGCTCTCAGAATGTCGGCTCCACTAGCTCCGCTTTGGTAATTCGCCGCTTCATTCTTGTAGATCCCACAAAAATTTTTGACTTCTCTGTCAACTCGGTCAAAATGACTGCGAAGCATCTTCAATGTGTGGCGGCGGGACCCCTTTGGCTTAATCTCGTTGTAGGCGTCGGTGACCTTTTCCCAAAAACACTTCCGGGTTTGTTGATTCCCGACGATGGGGTCATACGAGACGCTGACCCAGGCGTTGTACAGAGCCATCGTGTCCTTGCGGCTGTATGGATGACGACCTACATCCTCCTCCTCCTCGGCCACCTCATCCTCTTCCTCCACAGCGTCGAATGCGCGAGCCCTGGAGCTTCCACCGCCTCGTCCTCCTTCCGGATTGGGTTCATCCGGATAATCCTCCCTAATTTAGGATAATCCCTGCGAATACCTCGGGGCGGAGGGACGAGCGTATGCATCCACATCAAAATGGGGTTGTTGGTACGCCGCCGGTGTCGACGAGCCTTGGGTGCAAGGCATCGATGAGCTGGAACCGGAACCACCCAAGACATTGTACATGCCCCCAGTCGCCAAACGTGTTTATGTCAAAGCCGCCGGAGCCGCCAGGGTTTCCCTCGCCAGACATTTTGTGATGAAAATTGGAGAGGAAATGGAGATGATTTGAGAAGAATAGATGTGTATTTGTGTGTATAATGAGGATGAAAGAGGAGTATTTATAAAATTAAAAAGAAAAAATAAAAAAATAACTGTTGAACGATCATATGACCATTTTTTAATTTTTTATTTATTAAAACCGAATTTAAAAAAATGATTTATTGCGTCAGCGTGACGACGCCCACTCGCTGGCCGGCTAGTGGGCGTCACGCCTAGCGCCAGTGCGCGCCACGTGGCGAGCTGGCGCGCCAACCGTCTCGCTGGGACGAGACGCGGGGCTGCAATGCTGTCTCGATGCTGTCTCGTCTCACCGAGACGAGATAGAGATGACAACGAGACGCGTTGCGGATGACCTTAATATCTATATAAAGAATCAGCCAAACCTTGTTCAGGCCACAAAAGGTTAAAATAGAGCAGCTCAATTTAGATGGCCATTGCTACCCGACTATTTTCCGACACGGCGGCCCAGACTTAGGAAGATAGTGACGTGTTGTGTACAGTGGCGGACGCAGGAATAAATTTTGGCAGGGGCTTCACTAAAAAATCTTGGCTGAGGGACACACACTATATATATATATATATATATATATTATAAAAAACAATAATAAAAATTATAAAACTAAATAAATATCTAATACATAAAATTAATCCAAAACAAGTTTGATAAAAAGAATAATACAGTTTGCTAAAGCGGCGGCAACTGAATTCTACGTGTTTTCATCGATTGAAAACGCTGCAGGATCGGCTCGTTATCAATTGTTGAAAAAATGTCCTTCTCAATGTACACAACTAGACTGTCATTCATCCACTCGTCTCCCATTCGATTTCGTAAATCAGTCTTGATAGTCTTCATTGCAGAAAATGCTCTCTCAACAGAAGCAGTAGCAACAGGTGAAACCAAGGCCAACTCAATAATCCGATAGACCAATGGAAAAACTAAATGCTTCTTAGTTTTGACCATTTTCATAGCAAAACTTCCCAAATCACTAAGCGCAACAAATTGAGGATCACACCGTATATTAGCAATAAAATTACTAACTTGCCGTGGAAGATGTACACAATAAATCACAAAATACTATGTAACTAAAAGTTATTAATCTAAAGTATCTAACACATTGTGATTGTGTAAACTATGACAAAAGAAAAGGAAAAACTGACCTTACTCTAGCAATTAAAGTTGGGAAGAAAACAATTAATTCTCTTTTGGAATTTGTTGGAAGAGTTTCGATTTTTTTGGTTCAGCGGTTGTGGGAGGAATTCTCGTGGGAGGAATTATCTTTTGGGTACTCTTTTGGTAAACCAAAACACCTGCCTTTTAAATTAGGGAATAGGGCAGTAGGAGACTTTTTATACTTTTATTATTTTATTCATTTAAGTTATTTGTATGTTAGTGAATAGGGAACAGGGAACAGACAGTAGTCCGTTTAAATAGGGAATAGGCACTAGTATAGACTATTACTTTTATTATTTTATTCACTTAAGTTTAATTGCTATTACTCCTTCATCGTCTTCTTCCTCTTCTCAACTCAGCTCCATAGATGTAAAGTTTTTATCTGTGATTTTAATTTTCAACCATTCCTTTCCATTAAACCTCTAATAATTTAGACATCAAAGCTATTAACTTGGCGGGCTGACTATAGGTTCAAAAATTTTTAAAAAAATTTGCAGTAGAAATTTATAAAAAAAATGGCTTGGGAGGGGCTTAAGCCCCTCACCTCCTCCACCTGCGTCCGCCACTGGTTGTGTAAGGACGCGCACCTAAATGTGCACAACAGGAGTGCGTGTGGTGCACGTGCCTGTGCAAATTTATATTTATGGTTTTTATTTAATTTCTATATTTTATGTAATTTTATTTTATTTTCCTTTCGTTTCTTTTAATTTTCTAATTTTTTATTCACTTTCCTTTCATCAAACTTGTTTCTTTCATTATTAATTTGGTGTTTTTGTTTTCATTTATAAATTACTACTACTTTATTTTGTAATTTAACATATTGTTTTGTTAAATATTTGCTAATATAATTAAAAGCAAACGTGTGTACTCATTTGTAACTTAAGAAAATCTTTGTTAAATACTACTCCTACTAACTAGAAAAAGTAATTTATTAACATGTAATTAGAAATACAAACATATGAATAAATTTTGTATACAGCTATGAAATTAGGAAAGTTAAGTATATTTCAATTTTTCTGCTAATATGATAGGCGCGTGGAATGGGGCGAATGTAACTTGAATCTCGGGGTACTCATAGTCGGCCCAAAAAAACTAGCCCCAACTCCATTTTTCAATACAACCCCATCCAATTTCATCTTCATTTTTCAATCTCAGCTTAATTTTACAATCATCATTTAAACTACTTCATATATTACATAATTTTTTTTACATTTATAGTATAAAAACTACATTAATTTAAATCTCAATTTTTTTTCAAGCTCCATGATCATCTTGGTCATCAAGCGGACGTGCTCAACCTTCAACGAATGGGAAATGTTCTTAGAAACCGGCTTCGTTGAATCTTTCTCAGAATAATCCAATCTTTCTTCGATTCATTTCCAACAAATTTGATTATTTGAAGATAGACAAAAACTTACAAGTGTGAGAAAAGAGAATGAGATGTGAAAAATGAGAAGGAAATAAAATAATAAATTGCCAGTCAGGCATGGCGCATAAAGACCGGCGGCCATGAGGGGAAGAGAGGTCCTGCAATACAGCCACGGGCGGGGCTATATTGTGACTGCTTACGTTGGGAAAAAGAATGAAGTAGAATCAATCATTCTTTGCATTTCTTTCTGTTTACCGTCACCTGCTTGAAGTGCAGTTATTTATATATCTATAGATTTTGGTAAAAATTTATAAAACTTATATATTAATGAAAAGTATCTTGGAGATCGATAGACGATCTCCTCACTCCAAGAATAATTATTTACAATAAAATAAAATAGGGCAACGAAAGCTTCTTATGCTTAGACATTGTCTACTCTTCAACGTCAACCAAATGTTACCGAGCAAGACAATTCCTATACACTTTGGTCATGTTTCTAAAGTATTAAAAACATCTAATATTACCAGTTTTGCTTGATTGTTGAGAGTACAATCAGCTGATATTTGTGACCTCCTGAAAAATTTTCCGCAGCTTTGTGTCGTCTCCCAACTTATATGTGCCTCGTTGCTGTGCTAGGAGCCGTAACATTCTTGTGACCATAGCGACAAGGAATAAATAGGATGATAATGCGCAGAGTGATACATAGCAGAGGATCAGCGAATTTGCGTCCTTCCAAGTGATGATGCCCCGATTTCACTTTCAGTGTTCTACAAAACCGTAGGTATTAGCAATTATTAGACACCATCAGATAGTTATCAGTAATGATATAAGTTGAACTGAAATTATAGAGTAAAATCTCAGAAAATGTGGAAGAAAGTTTGATTAGTATCAACTTCAAGCTTCACCACGATTTGGTTATTCATGTTTGGCGCTCTAAGAGCCAAACTAGAAAGTTACATTAAGACGAAGAAATCAGAAAATTCACCTGAGATTTAGGTGAAGGAAAAACATTCCAGAACCGAAGTGTTTCATCTCCAGCTCCTGTCACGATTGTCTGTAAAAAAATCCAGCATAAGAAAAGAACATCAGTAGTGACAATTGATGTATCTTCAGTTGGTTAATGGATAGTCTCTGAAACAAAAACAAAAAAAATAGTGGTATTCCTCGACATACCTGCCCATCCGGTGAAATAGCAAGGTAGAGTACCCTGTAGGTATGGCCTGTTAGAGTAGCCAACTGCATTGAAAGTTAACTCACATATATTAGGTGATTGCACAAATTGAAGAAGGAAACTTAGTTGCAGTAACACTGTTTTCTTTCTCATACTACTTGATTATCTCACCTTTGACATTGAAGGATATCTCCACACAATTATTTGGTTTTGGGAGTAGCCATGGGTGCTCACAAGTTCATTGACATTCTTCGACCACACAAGATTGCATACCTGGCATAGTATTATTTCAAGTCAGGGTGTCATTCTAAGAATAACGAATTAAGAGCTATCGTTTGCTCAAAACCTCCTTGATAATTGCATAAAATAATTTATTCATAAAAGTAGGATAACACAAAGCAATAGCTCTAGTAAAGTCATTGCATCTAGATCGTCCTAAAGAGCTATGCATCCATATTCAAACCAACACAGATTGTGATATAGGGTAAATGTGGCTTGGCTGGAAAAAGAGCAGAAGCACAAGAGAAAGGAGAGACAACGCAGGAGAACTAGAAATAACTCAATAACTATATAATAAATACACAAGATAAATCCTCATACGGGACCCTAGGAACTACCGTCCTAACCAAACTATATTTCCAAGACAAATAGGATGATAATGCACAGAGTGACACAATAACTGGATAGTAAAATACACAAGATAAATCCTCTTGTGAGGCCCTAGGAACTACCATTCTAACCAAACTATTTTTCCAAGACACACAACTCTTCTAACGAGGTATAATACTATTGAAGAAGACTCATAAACAAGCCAAGACTCTTAAACCAAATCAAGCTCTAAGAGAAAAACTTATCTCTAACAAACTAATTACTAGACTCTTATAAACAATGGACAACTAAAAGATAATGTAGAGAATCAATCGGAAACGTCATCTAGCAGATAGCTCTTAAACCACAAGACGAAGTAAATGAATAGATTCATCCATTTCTTCAGTCAACTAAGGTCAAGAGAAAAATTTTAAGATCCAAGAGGTCGTAGTGGTTTCTATCTAGGACGAGAGAACCCTTTTCATGACAAGCTAGAGGATTTACGTGATGACTATCACAATTCATAAAACAGGTGAATCAATGTGAACTTAATGGACTTGCAGCTGTCACAAGACGAACAAGAAGGTTACCTGACTTCCAGTATCCATGCAACTTAACTTCGTATTAGTAGTTGTATTCCAGAAACGAATGCATCGGTCAGCAGTGCCACCCCCAGAAGCAAGGAGTCCGTGAAGATGGGGCGACCATGCAATTGCTTTTACAGCAGCAGTGTGTTCACAGTATTTTAGCACGGGCTGGGTTGAATGTTGGTTCCATACGAAAAGCTACAATGCGAGGCCATATAATGTATGATTGAGTCATTGAAAAATAAACAATTGTACAGAGAAAAGAAGAAAAACAAGACAAAAAAATATGAAGGTATATCAAATAATATATTTACTTACCCTGTTATCATTTCCACCTGATGCTAACTCTCGATTGTCATAAGACCACTTCAACCCACAAACCTAAACCACAATTGCAAGGAATGAGAAAATACAACCCCCCAAAGATTCAGAGTAGGACAATACTCGGTATAGTGTGAGCTATGGCCCAGAAGCAAAATTAATGAAGAGCCAATACCTCTGATTTATGTCCGCTTAACTTGCTAACATAGTCTTCCTGAGCTCGTATATCACGCTGAAGAATACTTTTGTCGCGGCTTCCTGACGATAATGTGGAAGAACTCCATGCTAGGGCCCCAACTCGCAACCGATGTCCCTCCATGGTTCTTATCCTCTTGCAACGAGAGGCATCCCACAACTGCAAGCCATATAATTCAGCTCGAATCGTGAGAAATTACATTCAAAATACAGAGGCAAAGAACAAGATTCAATTTAGACGCACCACCAAAGTCCCAAACCAAATGAAGAGTTTAGTTAAATTTGGAACTTAAGGTAAAGGTGTTGTGGTTCACCAAAAGTGAACTCCAACATATATATGATACAACTGCATGTAGATAACAACATTCTAAACTATTTCGAGAAATGGCAGTGAAGGTGAATCTAAATTTTTAGTAAATGACATGTCAGGAATACTTTCAATTTCAAAACATACTTGGACTTTCCCGTTGCTAGTTCCAACTGCAAGATGTGTGTTGCGTTGAGCCCAGCCGACAGAACAGACACTATCATCAGATCCTAAATCACACAGCTTCACCACCTGTATAAAAATGCAAGGAGACCAATCTCATCATTCATGAAGGCAATAATCACCAGTTATAACAAAAGAACAAAGTCTTTACCTTGCTGCTAGAAGCATGCCACAGATAAACACAGTTTCCCAGCCCCACAGCCAACACATTGTGCGAAGACCAATCAACTAGGTTTAGATAGAAATCATCTTGCAAAGCAGGCGCATCCAGAACCTATGCAAAACACCAATAGAGCAGTTCAAATAGAGATCACACTCACAAAACAAGCTCAAATTCACCATTTTTTGAGGAATGAAATATACTCGACAATAACCAAACAACAATTCAACACAGAGAACCAAACACACTGCATATTATAGTTCACATAAAAGCCAAAAACTTAGAAACGACAGAATCCAAACCCTAAGATGATGAATCACAATTCAATTTTCTAAATCGAGCGAGGAAAATTTTTAAAATAAAGAAATAAAAGAGCTTCAAAAACAACCCCAACCTTGTAAGGAGATCTAGGGACTTTCCTTGGGGCCTTAACAGGACTATGAGGAACCCCAGGGAGCTGATCATCAAATCCAAACGGAGACAGAGAATGCAGAGACCTCCTCGTTTCGGTTTTATACTTGAAAATGTTGCAATTCGGAGGACTAGTCTGGAAAACACTATCACTGCCGCTACTCCGACCACTAAATCTCCCGCCGGAGGAAGATTTATCCGGCGTCAATGGCTGGAATCCGCTGACGCATTCGGGCCCGAAAAGGGCTGACTTCAAGAGGTTGGTGTAGGCCGAATTGGAATCATCGGAAGATGCATTGGAGCTAGAATTGGGGAGATTGAAGAGAGCAAAATTAGAAGAGGAGCGGCTGGGGATGAAGCGATCTCCGTAAATTGTGCGGGAGGAAGAGGGGCGGCGATAGGAGGAGCCGAGAAGCTTTGGCGACGGAGTTTTCGGGTCGGGGGAGAAGGTGCTCGTGGTGGGGGGTTCCATAGGCTCCGAGATCGCTGTTTCGGGAAGGTGCGGCGCCCAATTCAGGCAGGCGGCGGCGGATCTGGTATGATTGTGGAGGAGATTCGTTGGATTTTCCCGGGAATTATATGTGAGAATGAAGATTTGCTGCGGGAGATAATGGTATATCTGTAAATAAAACCAGATTTATATATATTTATTCAGTAATAAACTGGTCAAACTCTTTTACCTCTTCTAATAGTAATAGTCTTGTTATTTTAATTTCTACTTAAATTAGTCTTTATTAATTTCTTTTTATATATTTTTTTATTTTTATCAATTTTATTAAAATTATTCCATCAAATCTGAAAATTTGAAGCCTTGGGAAAACATGTGTGATTTGCATTTTCTGGCTGGCACTTTGGCATATAGCCATATACTATGTATTTTTCGTGTTTGACTTTCACTACTATTTCACTCTGTGATATTAATACATGGGTTGGTATTATTAAGATGAGAAAAAAAAATATGTATACATATAAACTTCAGAGCGTTTCATTTAATACGATATCCATATAGATTAAAAATATGTATAAATACGATATCGTATTAAAAAACAGTAATTATAATTCAACTATAATGCTTTACCAGCATATTTGAATCAATTCATATGATGTTACAACAACCTTTAAAAGTAAAACTTGACAAAATTGCCATGAGATTGCGACCTGGAAATTAGATTTTACAGGTTGTAGACGCAATATCAGATATGATGAAAATTAATGAAAAGTTTCTGTTATAGTGGAATAATATTTTAAATTATTCTGGGAAAACTATTCTAATCTCTATTCAGAATGTAGATGAAAAGTTTTTATGTCATTATGCATTAGTATAATATTTCAAATTATTCTTGGAAATCATAGTCTAATCTCTATTTAGAATGTATGAAAAGTTTTTGTCATTATTGCAGTTGACATAATATTTCAAATGATTCATGGGAATCTTATTCTAAATCTCTATTTAGAATGTATAAAAGTATGTGGTATGAAAATATGATTTGAATAAAGTCTAGTATATTCTTGTAGAGTTCGAGGTTTACAATGTGTTATATAACGTCATGGGTAAAAGGTATGGAGTGAATGTCGAAGCATATATATGGTATGGATAAGATAAGAGTGACTCCTACTTCTAACTTGGGAGAAAGGCAAGAATAACCAAAACATACTAGAATTTGACAGATTCCAAAAAATATGCGAGTGCACTCAAGAAGAATTTAACCAATTATGGATGTGGAATTTATACCAAAGTGTATTTTTCTTATTCCGCCAAGCATAATAAATGGACATTGATCAAATTTTATAAAAGCACAAATTGTCTCCGGCGAATATGAGGGGAGCGATTTTTCGATCATAAATGCACATAATTTTCGTGTGCTACCTTTTTTGAGAAATTAATAGACAGTTTCAAAGACGATGGACTAGAATCCAACATCTTTAATCTCGAGCATTAACCATTCAACCGTTAAACATTTGTCCTTCACCCCATATTTATAGAGGTCATATGATAAGTTAGAAATTACTAGAGGGTTAAGACTTGGTCTCCTAATGGTCCTAATTCTATTAAGTTTAGCATAACTTAGTTAAGTCGCATAACTTATTTAAGTCCTTTAATATTTATGGACTCTACTATTGAATTAATATTGCATTGTGTAGTTTGGTCTATACTCTGTATTACGTATATGACTATTTTAATTAAATGACTCTTATGCTTAAGGGTGTCCACTATAGGGGGCGGACAGCCCCCTCCCACCGCCGCCCCCCTTCTCGAACCGCCGCGTCAGCCGCGGCTATAGCCCCACTCCTTCTCTCTCTTCCACCCTCAGCCGCGTCCTCGCCCCGCACGCGGCGATTCCGCGTCCGCCGTCCCTCCCCTCACCCGCCGCGTCCACCCCCCGCGGCGGACACCCTTCCCACTATAAGCCGCCCCGCTTCCGCCCCGCCATCGCCCCGCTCGCGGCTATAGCCGCGTCCACGTTATAGTGGACGCTCTAAAATATCTAATCTTCATTATAATTTTAAATTTGTTTACAGCGTTAATGAATTAATGTAGTATATTTTTCACTAATGGAACAATTCAAATTTTATTCTTATACAAGAAATTAACTTAGCTAGCCAGATTTGCATAATAGTAGTAACATTTTCGAGCTTCTACAGGGGACTCAACAACTACTCAACGAAGGCAACGGATTGCCAAAAATTCACATATTTTAATAAACCAAAGCAATTACTCCACAAAATTAGTCTCGTAAACTCAATGTTACCAACATAAAATTGAGAAATAACAATCGTCGAGACCTCCTATTTCCATGATCAACAAGAAAGAACATATATTTATGTGGATTTCATTTTAGTTTTTCATGACATGTGTAATCCATAACTTTAGTTACCTAAGATAAATGTAACATTAGAGTGACAATATAACATTTCTAGATAGATTGTTCATATCTAATTGGATTGTAAAATTGCTTATTCTACAAGGAACTGACAAGCTAGTATGATCTTATGTGATCATCAATTCATCACATAATCTAGCAATGTAAAAATGATAGGTAAATCAAGCAATATTCAATATTTATGATAAAGTTTGTGATACATTTATATTATATACTTCTCCATATCAGTGCCCCAATGCTTAAGATGAACAATTTGTAGAGTTAGATTTCCGCGAATACCGATAAAGTCATACAAAATAGATTATCCAGTTTCGGTTATAGTCTTATAGATGCAATTTTAGATCTTCATCACTATAAATATAATATTGTAGTAGCATGTTTCTTTCAAAGAAAATACAAAAAAGATTTACTAATGTATAAGTTTATTTTCTGACACTATGATTGCAGTCACATGTTTTCTATATACCAATATATGGTTGGTATCTGTCATGTTGCGTGTATATGGTGTTTTTAATAAAAGTAACATGATTTACGTCAAAGCAAAAAAACAAGTAACGTGACATTCAACACATGTAATATACAACGACAATAGTGACGTTAAAATAATGTAATATTATTATGCTAGAGATTTGTAGATCTCATACGGCTAATATTCCAATTGTTTGCTCAATTTCATTTTTTTTATAAGGATTTCGTTTGACCTTATATTAAGCCATTGTTGTCATGTAATGAATGTACATTCATGTAGAGAGGTGGACAAGACCCGGCAACTAGTCCGGCATTGCCCTGTCAATGTTTCAATTTTTTTTTATTATATGTAGATTTTATTTTGTAATTTATATATGCAAAATTATTTTGTAACCCTAATCAATTGTGAACTCCCTTAATCTCGATTTCAATTTAACAAATTAAATATACATAAACGTGATCAATGAATGCAAGATCCAAAAACACGTACACTAAGAAGAAATAGGCCGCTCTATGGTTAATAGTATAAATAATTAAAGATCCATCACTATACTAACTATCACGTACTACTCTAAACTCTAGAATAAATGAGCCTGCTCTAGTTTGTAAATGCTAAACAAAATATAAAATTAAGGACAAGCATAATTGAAAGGCTATAATCAAAGGAAAAATGGTTCGATTCAAGAAATTCATTTTTGACTTTTGAAACCTTCAATAATCAAGAGAGAGAAAATACTGTTGCTAACTAAATGAGCCTAATCTAAATAATAATTAAGGTGTTAATAATTTAGGTGCACTATGGACTTAAAGTGCAGAATAATGAAGTCTATTTTAGAGAGAAAAAAAAACTAAAATAAAAATGTAAGTGGTTTACTGGGCTTGAAGCCTAGAAGGCCTGAAGCGTGGGCCGCATGCGAAAAATTATTATTTTAATTCTTGGGGGCTGGTGTTATTTTTTATTTTGTTTTTGTTCAGTTGGCATTAAATATATGGGCAAAATCGATATTTCCAAATTCCAACAGTGGGATCATTCTACGTTTATGTCATTGGGCTGCCGTTGATAAATACTTCTCAAAAGTTTGTTTTTTGTCACCTTTTGTTGGAAGAAGGTAAAATTATGTGGGAAGGTATATTTGTCGCGTGAGATAATTAACGTTCTGGTTTATACATGATTGGATTTTACTATAAAACAGTAACTAAACATAATTTATACCCCTCCAAATAGTTGGTAGATATGGTTAGAGTAAATAGTTAGGAGCCTGGCCGCAAGATGAAAGTGTATTAATCCTTCTTAATTAAAAAACAAAATAGAGAATGAAAGATGTGGGAAGCACATTGTATATCCATGAGTTCGTTGAAGAGCACGGGTGATTTTTCGATATAAGTCAATGACAATATGCTACTTGTCCATTTGATTTGAATCCATCTCATTCTTCTATTTCCACCGATCCTGTTATTGGTTCATGACATTCTCCTTGAGGTGATCGATACAAAATAAACAAGCTTAGGATTGAAGTTTAATCTAATCGAGAAAGGCTAATTAGAATAACTTTTTTTTAATCTTGATGATGATGTTGAAAAGAAATATTTTTATGTAGAGTTCACTATAAAATAATTTTGTTGAAGAATGTTTCATTATAGGTTACTCGTAGAAAGAGTAAATAAGCAAACTTAACAAAAAAAAAAACAGTGGTAGATGGTGTAATTATATTGATTAATGTTGTAAAAAGAGAAGGTGAAATCAATGAAAATTAAGATTGGCAGTGTAAGTCATTCCGGCTTGCCAATTTGCAGGGGTGACGTAGTTTGCAATTAAAACTTGATGTGATGTGTATGAAGTGATCTTGAACGAAAGCGGCTGCCCACCAAGTGTTGCAAATGCTTGATATGAAGCACCCCAGTTATGGCTCATGCTAATCCAGTTCGTCTTGCTTCCCTTCACCCACATATTTGCCACGTCTCCCCCTCTGAAAAGTTCATGATCCCAACATGATTAAGCCAAAAGAAAAGAAACTTTGTGTTGTTTTTATTGATTGAAAAGCGTTGAATACAAAGAGAGAACTCACCTTATATACTTGGTGATCTCATCGTCTACAAACTACATACAAGCAAGTAACTAACTAACTAACTAAAAGTAGCCGTTGAGCTGACGACCGTTGAGCTAGGATCTGGAAGCTTCTTCGCTCGCTCACTGCATGCACGCATGCACACACAATATTTGAGAGCCCCCCTCAAGATGGACTATACACGGTTGTGAAATCCATCTTGGACAAGAGATTGTGAAAAGGTGTAGATGCCAAGGGCTTTGTAAAAATGTCAGCAAGTTGAAGGCTATTATGCACATGTACTGGTTTTATGATTCCTTCAAGCAACTTTTCTCGAATAGTGTGGCAGTCTATCTCTATGTGTTTGGTGCGCTCGTGAAAAACCGGATTGGAGCTAATATATACAGCAGCCTGATTGTCGCAATAGAGAGGAACCGGCTGCTTCACATAAACTCCAAAATCCTTCAACAAGGCTAAAATCCACACCACTTCACAACATGCTAAAGCCATGGCCCTATACTCTGCTTCGGCCGAGGATCTCGAGACTGTGTGTTGTTTCTTTGAACGCCAAGAAATCAGAGAACTACCCAAGAATAAGCAAAAACCAGTTATACTTCTTCTTGTGTCTGGACAAGCTGCCCAGTCAGCATCAGAAAAAATGCTTAGGGATGGAACCGCCCGTGTTGAGTAGAACAAGCCATGACCTAGTGTGCACTTCAGGTATCTGAGAATTCTTTCAGCTGCTTGCATATGCCCTGAGCAAGGCTTGGATAGAAATTGGCTCAATTTATTTACTGCAAAGGTAATATCAGGTCTGGTGATGCAGAGATACACCAATCGACCAATGAGCCTTCTATATGCAGTAGGATCTAAAAGAGGTTCTCCTTCATCTTGTTGCAGAGTTCTTGATGCATCCATAGGAATGTTGCAGGGTTTACAGCCAAGTAAACCTGCGTCAGTGACAAGATCCAATGCATACTTGTGTTGTGAGATGAATATGCCACTGTCATTTCTTGCAATTTCAATTCCTAGGAAATATTTGGGTGTGCCTAGGTCCTTGTATTTGAAGTGATCTGTAAGGAATTCCTTGAAATCAGCAATCTGAGTATCATCACTCGAAGCCACAAGTATATCATCCACATAGATCACAATCCCAAAGAAAGATCCATTCTTTGAATGTCTGTAAAAGAAAGAATGATCTGATGCGGATTGGGATAAGCCAAAACCAGATAGGACTTGTGAAAACTTCAAATACCATTGCCTAGAAGCTTGTTTAAGGCCATAGAGAGACTTCTTAAGCTTGCAAACAAGTTGTCCAGACTCTGGGGAACCCTCTGGAACAAGCAAGCCTGGTGGTAATGTCATATATATTTCTTCATCAAGCTCTCCATATAAAAAGGCATTGTTGATGTCAAGATGTGCAAGTTTCCACCCATGTATAGCAGCAAGAGCAAGCACCATTTTGACAGTTGTAAGCTTTGCAACAGGTGAGAAAGTATCATGAAAGTCCACTCCAGCCTGTTGTGTAAAACCCTTGGCAACTAACCTAGCTTTATACCGTTCTACTGTTGCATCAGCCTTGAACTTGATCTTATAGACCCATTTACAGGAGATAGGAATCTTTCCTGGAGGCAACAATGTAATTATCCAGGTTTCTGTCCTTATTAAAGCTTGCAACTCTTCTTGCATAGCCAGCACCCACTCATGATGTTGGGAGGCTTGTTTGTAGGTGTTAGGCTCAGTGAGGGTGGAGAGAAGAATGATGAATTTGAGGTAAGGCTTGGATAGTTTAGCTAGAGAGAAAAAGGCTGAGATGGGATATTTGGAGTTGGAGACCACTGAGTTGCAAAAGTAGTCAGCAAGATGTGCTGGGGTTTTGAGAACTCTTCCTGAAGTAGAGTGGTTGGTGTTTGAATTTTGCTCAGGCTGAGATAGCTGGGCATTTTGCTGCGGCAGAATGGGAAGAGAAGTGTTTTGCTGCGGCAGAATGGGAAGAGAAGTATTTTGCTGCGGCAGAATGGGAAGAGAAGTGTTTTGCTGCGGCAGAACATCCCCTGACTCATGAGGAGGAAAATCTGGTAAGACTATAGGTCTCTGATATGAAAGTGGAAACTCATTCTCATGAAACACAACATTTCTGCTGATAAAAATGTTGTTGTTGTCTAAATCCATAACCTTATAACCCTTGTATCCAGAAGGATAGCCAATGAAAATGCATTTTACTGCCCTTGGTGAGAACTTATCTTTGCTTCTGTCCAAAGTAGAGGCAAAGCAAAGACATCCAAAAACTCTCAGATTGGTATAGGATGGGGATTTGTTGAACAGGAGTTGAAAGGGAGTGAGTTTATCAGGCAGAACATATGAGGGAATCCGGTTGATAAGAAAAGAGGCTGTAAGGATGCACTCTCCCCAGAATTCAATGGGAAGATGAGATTGAAAGAGAAGACTTCTTGCAACATTCAAGAGGTGTTGATGTTTCCTCTCCACCCTTGCATTTTGTTGGGGGGTTTCTACACAAGAGTGTTGAGAAATAGTTCCATAGGTGGAGAGAAGAGAGGTAAGATTGAATTCAGGGGCATTGTCAGTTCTTAACACCTTTATCTTTTTAGAAAATTGAGTATGGATGGTAGAGAAGAATTGAGACATCACAGAAGGGACCTCGGACTTTTGAGTGAGCAGAAACGTCCAAACAAACCTTGAGTAGTCATCAACAATTGTAAGGAAGTATCTAAAGCCATTATGTGTAGGGGTATGGAAAGGCCCCCATACATCACAGTGGATTAAGTCAAATATGGCAGTAGATTTATTAGAAGAATCTGAGAATGGCAACTTTCTTTGTTTGGCAATAGGACATATATGACAAGATGAAATCTGAGAATTTGAATGTGATAAGAAATCAGATAAAAGCTTGAGTTTATTTAGTGAAGGGTGACCCAAGCGTTGATGCCATACATCCAAAGTGATTACAGAATTGGCAAAAACAGAAGGTTGAAGAGCTTTATCAGAACTGACTGTATCAGAACTGACTGTATCAGAACTGAGAAATTTAGGCACACTTGGATCAGGATGTGGAGGTTGAGATAGATCAAGTATGTAGAGGTTTCCAATGCGTTTACCCTTCCCAATCATGATCCCCCGTGAAGCTTCCTGGATTTGGAAATCACTATGAGTGAAAGTAACAGTGAAGGAGGTATTCTTGGTTAAAGCACTGACAGAGAGCAAATTGAAAGAGAAGGAAGGGACATGTAAAACAGAGGTGAGAGTGATGTTTGGAGTGAGATTGACAGTACCTATATGAGTTATGGGTGCTGTTTGGCCATTAGGTAGATTTACAGAAGCATTGGAAGTTGGTGAAGCTGAAGTGAGGAGTGATGGATCATAGCATACATGGTGTGTGGCACCTGTGTCTAAAATCCATGTAGAAATGCTAGAATATGATGAAGATAAAGTGTAAATAGAAGATGAGAAGCTAACTGTACCAGAAAAAGGTGATTGAGCATTTTGAGCTTGAGGCTGAAAATTTGGTTGAGCAGCAGGTTCTGGATTGGTGAGAGAACTTTGAGTGTGGAGCTGACTCTGCAAGAGATTCACAAGCTGTTGATATTGGTCCATGCTAGGTAAGTTTGTAGGAACAAGCTGAGATCCAAGCTGTGATCCTCTCCAGTTAGAAGAATCAGAACCTTCTTCAACACAATTCACAGATCTCTGTTTATATGGACCAGATTGAGTAAAACCAGTAGGTTTGGGCTTGTCTCGGCCATAACCTGGTGGAAAGCCATGAAGAAAGAAACATTTATCCACATTATGGTTAGTTTTACCACAATGACTGCATAGAAACTTGTTGAATCCTCCTCTGCCAAAGTTTGAAGCAGCATTTGCAAATGGTTGTTCACTTGATGTTGGAATAGGAGATGAAGAGTAGGCTGATGATATGGCTTTTCCATCAATGCGCCGTTGCCTCTCTTCCTGAACAACTAAGGAGAAAACCTTAGAGAGTGAAGGCAGAGGAGTGTTAGCTAGAATGTTGGATCTGATCTGTGAAAAAGTAGGATTCAAGCCTATCAAAAATTGCATTGTGCAATTATTTTCCTGGTGTTGATGCCATCTAGCAGCAGAATTGCAGGTACATCGATTACAATTGCACCAAGAGTGAGGTTGAGAATCTTTGAATTCATCCCAAACGGTTCTCAAATTAGTAAAGTAGCTACTGACATCAGAAGTTCCTTGATTGAGAGTCATCAATTGCTGCCTCAATTGATATAAACGAGCTGAATCACTGATTGAGAAGCGTTCTCTCAGATCTGACCAGATTTCATAAGCGTTATCCAAAAACATGATGCTTGAGCATATCTGAGTAGAAACAGAGTTACGTAGCCACGCAATGACCATGCTATTACACCTGATCCATGCGTGGTAGAGCAGATCATCACCATTCGGTCGAAGTATAGATCCATCCACAAAAACAAATTTGTTCTTAGCTAGTAAAGCCGTGATGAAGGAGCGGCTCCACGTTGAGTAGTTTGATCCAATTAGCAGTTGTGGAACGAGAACTACACCAGGATTATCGCTTGGATGTAGGAAATAAGGACTTGAGGTGTCATCCGAAGGAGGAATCGGAGCACGATTTCGTGTATTCATGATGAGAAAGCAGATCGGAGCAAAAAGAGATCGGAGTAGATCGGAGTGGATCGGAGTAGATCGGAGCAGATCCGAGCAGATTAGATCGAATCAGAGAGACTAGCGGAAGGAAAAATTTTGCTCTGATACCATGAAAAGTTCATGATCCCAACATGATTAAGCCAAAAGAAAAGAAACTTTGTGTTGTTTTTATTGATTGAAAAGCGTTGAATACAAAGAGAGAACTCACCTTATATACTTGGTGATCTCATCGTCTACAAACTACATACAAGCAAGTAACTAACTAACTAACTAAAAGTAGCCGTTGAGCTGACGACCGTTGAGCTAGGATCTGGAAGCTTCTTCGCTCGCTCACTGCATGCACGCATGCACACACAATATTTGAGACCCTCCCCCGACGTTCATCACGTACACCAGAAGCCAGTACCCGTTCCCCTCGAACTTGAACCTTATGCCCCCCTTTCTAATGCATGCTACTCTGAAACAACATATTTGTATATGTGTTCTCCGAATTCAATTCAATACTGTACTATTTTCGTCCACAAAAAATAATCATTTGTTTTTCATTTCTGGCCATCCACCCGGTGGGACCCATTTTCTATTAAAAATACTTTGTCATTTTGATGCCACTGTCATTATTTTACTTTATTAATTTTGTAATAAATCTCCATCGCTATCTTATTTTTATCAATTTTGCATTAAAACTCGTGTTGTCCACTACTAAGATTGTTTGTTATGGGCCAAGGTTTTACGTACCTGCGGTATGTGACTGGAACAATGCCAGCGGTCCACTGAGCAATCTTCATGAGAGCTGGCTTGGCCATGTCGAAATGGGAGCGGGGCGGGTTGCACCAGCCTCCGTTGTTGGAGTCCTGGGACCAGTTGGGCGGGCAGAGATTGGTGGCGGTGATGGTCGTGATGGGTGACCCCTTGTTGCACCACTTTGAATTTACGCAACGGATCTGGAAGCACTGCCCGCACCCGTACCCGTTTTCGAATAGCGTTGTGCTCAGCGCCGCCGTGTCGGTGCCATAGCCGGTGTTGAACAAGTTACCGTATCCGCATGCTCCGCCTGTATAGCCCCATTATATTTTTTTTAATTATCACCATATCATATTATTACTATATGTGTTCATTTCTTGAAATAGTTGGGATTAATGTTCACGTGAAGCTATTTTGATTGATTTTGTAAATAACATGCAAATCTATATTCCACTTGAGCATTGAAACAAAATTAATGATCCAAATATATTGTCACTTCATAGTTGTATGCCAGTCAATCAAAATCGCAGAAATACATGACAATTGTAGAAATAGAAAAAAATGAGAGTACATTTTATGCAATTGTGATTGACTATATATATTACATAACACTAATTGTCGACCACTAAACCAAGATTAAGAAGAATTACTGACTCATGGTTTCGGAAGCCGATTCATCACCATAAAATGTGGCAAAGGCATGTTGCCATGGAGTAGGTTGAAATCCAGCTGGGGCTAGCTGAATATCCCCCCGCTGCTGCTCCACCAACTACCACCGCTAACACAAGGCACCATGAATAAACCAAATTATAAGCCATTGCTTTTTATTCACCTCTAATCTTGCTACTAGTATCTAAGAAATTCGAACTATATTTTTGTATAATCGGCTATGACTATGGGTTTAGAGATGTTGTTTATATAGTATTCTTTTGAATGTAGAATGTGTAATATTACATTCACGAACGTGTTAGCACTTGGCATATCTTTCAGGTCAATCAATTGAATTTTTTTTTATATAAAATTTATTTTTAAAGGGCAAACAAGCTTGAATTTGTACCACGTAGTCCTAAAATGTGGGGGAACGTGCGCGCAGGTATACTATTTGGCCTTAATGTAGTAATTAGTATACTTTTTTTTATTAACAAGATGTGGATTGAGTTTGTATTAGGTTAATTAAAGGGAGGGTATATAAATTTTCGGGGCTTGTAAGGTTATTGTAGAATCCAATTAAGAGGGAGATTTTAAATATGAGGGAAAAAATAATATTAGTTATTTTGCTTAGTCAATGTGGAATTAGTAGCCAAGTCAGTGCTTTTACAAAACAAAAAATTCGCCCCGTATAAGGTACATTAATCGCACAAGACATGTTCACTACACCATTTGATATAGAATGGAACCACCGTAAGCATTCACCAATATCCCAGACATACAAACATAATGCATCATTGACATCATAATCAAATGTAGAAACAAAAATCTAGGTTGCTACTGAACATAATATTCAACAGAAGAAGTTAGAAGAATAAGGTAATGTAAAAGAAATACTAAAAGATAAATACTCCTACTCCTCTTAAAACTAAGATATCACCATCCTAAATGTAAACCGATATCACATTTTCATTAAACACCATGTGTATTTTTTTCTATTATCATTAACGTTATATGATATTGTTCAAATGAATTGATTTAGTCGAATTTTTTCGGTACAATTGGCTCACTCTGTATCAGAGTTGTATGATGTTGTAGATTTATAATTTTACCCCCAATTACTAACATTGTATAGCGTGTGGTAAAATTTGTCAGCAACAATATACTCCCTATGTCCCATAAAAGTTGAGTCACTTCATTCTGTACACTTGTTTTGAAAAAAACGTAATAAATAGTTAAAGTGGGTAAATAGTAAAGTAAATTTGAAAATAATGTAGAGAAGACTCTTATCTACGCTATTCTCGATTTTACCATTATTTTCAAATTTACTTTACTATTTATCCATTCTAATTATTTATTACTATTTTTTCAAAACGAGTGCAAAAAATGAAGTGACTCAACTTTTATGGGAGAGAGGGACATATTTAATAATATGATGTTATATCTTCTCATAAATAGTAATTATGTTTTCTCTATACATCAGATTCTACAACATACACAGAGTATGCAAATTAAAAATTAATATTGCAACTACGTACTTTAAGAAATGTGGTATCTAGGATATAATACAGCACCAGAGAAGCCTGTGGAATACATAATTGGTAGCCAATAAAACGACAACATCCTGCACCAATTTGTTCAAATATAAGCAGATCAATGGAAGCTGATTTTGGAGGAAAAAAAACAGACAAAATATTTTGGAGATTGAATGTGCATATCTTAATTTTTATTAGCTCAATTACAAATATAAAGATAAAATTAGTAATACATAAATTATTATCACATGACCAGATAAGATTTTTTGTAAATTCAGTAATCATGTAGAACACTGACAAATTTTTCACAAGTTAAAGTAGATAAAATATTTTATATTCATAACTATCTATAATTAAGTAAATTGAAAGATCAATGAAGTTAAGAAATTAACAACATGAGTAATTTCAAGCAGGGGCGGAGCTACGGTGGGGCATGGGAGGCCCTTGGGCCCCCCAGCCATTTGCGCTTTTAGTATAATATATATTCAGAAACCATTGCTATAGAATTTGATAGCGCAGTTGGCAAGTGGTCTCCTTTGGATCATGCTTGTGGTGAGGTGCTGAGTTCGATCCTCACCCACGCCATAAATTTTACTATTTGCCCAATGTTAGTAATTCATTTCTTTTCAAATCATCCTAGACGTGCTATACTTACCAAATGACTTTTAAAGATAATTTTAAAACTTGTACCCAATGCTATATTCTAATTTACTTTTTGTCAAATTATATTTTACAAATGTGCTATTTTTACCCAATAATTTTACTGTCAAATCATTTTAAGAGGTGTATTATACTATTTAATTTTAATCAATGATTTTTAATGATTATAGTTTGAAAGGATGTTATTTGTTCAATGATTTGTAAACATTGTAATATATATTATATTTTAAACTGCTTTGTTATTGGTATTGTAATATAATTAATAGTTTCATCAAAATGTTCTAATATGTACAATTAGGGGTGTGCATTCGAGTTTCGGTTCGGTTTTTTGTCAAAACCGAACCATAACCGAAAAATCAAATTTAGTTTAAAATCCAAACCGAACCGAACTCGAAAAACCGAAAAACCAAAACCGAAAAACCGAAAACAGAACTTAAAAAACCGAAAAACCCGAACAAAACCGAAAAACCGAAAAACCCGAAAAAATAAATATAATATTAATATATATATGTGTAATTTAATTTATTTTATATATACTAATAGAATATTTATATATAATATAAAATTAATAATACATATAATATATATAATATAGTAGAATTTATTAAAAGAATATACTATATATTATATATAATATAATATATTAAATTAGTAGAATATATATATATATATATAATTCGGTTATTCGGTTTTTCGGTTTTTTTCTTCGCCCGAACCGAACCGAACCGAACCGAAAAATCGAAATTTTTGTATTTTCAAAACCGAACCGAACCGAAAAACTGAAATAACCGAACCGAATTTCAAAATTTCGGTTTGGTTCGGTTCGGATATTCGGTTTCCGGTTTTTTTGCTCACCCCTATGTACAATTAAGCAATTTGCTTTACTTATGAAAAAATTAATTTTATTAGTAGGTAAAATTCTTTTAAAGGTAATCACAAAATGCTTATATCAATTATTCTTGATTAGATTAAATTTGCTTGATATGCATTTATTTCTTGAGTATTACATATCTGAAAACATACCTTTAATTTTAAGATCTTTTAATTCTAAATGATGAAAAAAGGAAAAACATATAAGGGTCTTACTACGACTAATTTCAATGACGAAACCACCGAGAGATCCCTACAACTATTAACAGTGGCAGAGCTAAATTTTTCCTTCTTGGGCCCCCCACCGCAAAATTCCTGGCTCCGCCACTGATTTCAAGGATGGTACCTTATCAAGTTATGCCTCACTTCCTTCAGGCAACGTAATCAAACGAGTCTTGGAATCATACACCAATGCAGTCCCACAACTGAAAACAATGCCACCAATTTAAACAATCCAGACAAGAAAAAGCAAGATAAACAGACTCTTTTGGGTAGATAATTGAGCTTACTTGGAGCATTTCATGTTGTTGGTGGAACCCCCGCTAGATATCGATAGTATGGAACCGAAAAAGGAATTGTTCTTGGTGCCACAGTTTGGACAGATCCCCTGAAATATCCAAACATCAATGTCAAACATGCAGCAGAAAAAATCAGTTACTTAACATTGGAGAGAATTTCACCACTAAGATTAAAACATCTTTCACAACGGCATTTGTGAGCGTGAACGCTAGCCATATTATGAAGGGCAGAGCTGCAAACCACGTGAGGAGAAAAGCAAATGGCTCCGGAATCTGAAATGACATTGGAATTGATTCAACTAATGAGAATTGAGGAAGCATAGCTGATATGTGACATTTCAGTTGAATGGCATTTGATCACCTTTACAATCTCAAAGCCAGTTATTTCGTCTATAAAGAAAAACCTGCAGAAGAGTGAAGTTTGTTAGCATGCTATGCTCTAAAGGTAGAGAAGGTTGATGAAGTCCGTGTAATGCATAAGTATGGTGTGACTTACAGTACTAACGCAACAACTGTAGCCGGAGCGTACAGAAGGTACATCTTTAGGTAGTCAACAGAAAGATCACTATAGACCTGCATTTTAAATAAAAACCAGACATAAAACATAATTTCTAAGTCAGTCACATAAGAAATTTGTATGAATATCAAGCAAGAAAGACTTGCTACATAACCATACATAAAGGAAAGTAATTGAGGATATAGGACTAACCTTCCTACTACGGAGGCTGCACCGAGGACCTTCAATCACAATTTCGCTACCATCTGCCTACAAGATGCTAAAGGATTGAAAATCAATAACTGAAGCTTCTTTGAGGAACACAATAATAGTATATATGCTAGCATATATAAGAACATAAGTGATAACAAGATAATAATTTGTGGTACTATATATTTTCATAAAAATGTAAGAAAAAGTTGGCAATCTTTCAAATTGTGCATTTAAAATAGCTTGTTATCATATTATGAAATTACATTGTAATAATGCAAGTACCTTAAGCTTCTGTTTCAGTTCATCAAACTCCTTGTCGGACAGAAGTGGGGTTCCAGATACGTAAGCCATTGAAGCTTCCAAAAACCTCTGCTCATCAGCACCTGCAAACGCAAGACAACACAAGTAAAAGAAAGGCATTTCATGAGTTAAGAGGCATCATTTCTTAAAAATTTAAGCAATTTAATGTCATAAAAGGAACAAATCAAATATGCAAATATATATTACTTAGCATTACAACACTGCTTCCCTCCCACATTAGTTCTTCCTTGAGATTATCAAATTCTTCGTTCGACATTATAGACTTCCCCTCATAATAGAACGCCTGCAATGAGCACAACAGTTGGTATAATACTAACCAATTAACATAGCAACGTAATCACAACGAATGCATGAAGTAGACTAAAAGTAGACATCATATTAATGGGGAGTTTATGACTAAAATGTTATGAGGTTGAATTCCATCAATATCTTTAGGCCAAGTCTACAAAGGGCGTTTAGTCTAGAGAAAATTTGTGTAATTTAATCCATGTTTAATAGGATAATTTAAACTTAATTTGGGACATACCAAAACCCTTGATAAACTCTGGAGTATTATTTAAGATAACTTTGCTTGATTTATATTGAGTAAAAATAAAGATATTATAGTAGTAATAAGGAATCTGTGTTACTATACTACGCACCTGAAGTGCTTGAAGAAATTCCTGTTCCATCTCCCCTACAGTCCTTTTCGGTTTCTCGACGACTTCATCCTTTTCAACCTGACCTGAGGTGAGTAACGATATGTTGAAAGTTGAATTCAGTTCCCACGTCTAATTTGCAATTAACTAGGGGGCTAAATAGTTAATAAGGAAAAGCAATATTTTTGTTAGTTTAATTACGATGAATTTCGATTTTGCGGTGATTTGAGAAGCAAATGCGTAACCTGATGGATCAGTGGTGGCTTTGACAGCCAAATTCCGTTTCAGCGACAGCTTTCGGAGGGATGCCAAAGAAGAAGTTGGAATATGAGAGAGGTTTGTGAAGTTATAGGTAGTGCTAAGAAATAAGGGTTTGGTTGCGTGGAAACTAAGTCCGGTGGCCATCTGCGGCGGAATAGGGGTGGTGGTGGTGAGGCGTTGCTCATTTGGTGGGGCGGGAAATATAATTAGTTATGGTGTGAGTAAGTTTAAGGATAACGTAATATGTGGAGGAAGTTTGACTAAAAAGATCTTGCTGCTATTGTAATACACCGCCACGTGGTTTGACCTAGCTTGCTGTTTCATTAAATGAAATTGAAAAAATAGGCATTTTTGGTAGCTTCGATTATATATGAAATAATTGTCCGTTAATCGATTCCGAAATAATAGTAGTATTATGTTGGATAACCAATATTAATGAGAATAGGTTGCTTAGAAGATAAATGACTTGTTGAATTACTATATATTTATATTGAAATATTTATAAATTCTTTTAAACAGTAAACTTATTATAAAGCACATAACTGTTGCAGCTTAGTTGATTTCAGTAATTCCCAAAAATTTCAATAAAAAGTAGACGTTAATTCAATAGCAATACTCCAATTATTCCAAGGGGTTAAGGCAATATACTGATAATAAACTGCTAAAATTAACATATAATGTAATTGGTAGTTGGCAAGCTGATATTGAACTTCTAAGTGCCTGACTCGATTCCAAATTCTAGAAACCAAATAAGACAGTAACAATGCAAATCGTAGTAATTATATGCACAAAACAAATATCCTGCAATGCCAATCAAAATTGTATAAACAACTATCCTCAAAAGAAACATATTTTATGAGCCACAATATTTTGATATATATATATATATATATATATATATATATATATATATATATATATATATATATATATATATATAGGGTCATGATCTATGGCAAACACCTCTTAACCATATAACTAGAGAACAAATCATAGCCACAAGATCAAAAAAATCAAGGGCTAGTATTAATTTTTGAATTTAAGGAGATATTAACTCCCTCAATCATTAATTTACTCCATAATAATAAGGCGGGGGTATTATGGTCATTGCATAGCCAAAATCAGGTTTTGGAGAAGAGTGGCGACGAGCTTGCCGGCGGGGGAGAAGGCGGAGGGGTGGTGGGGGTGAGGGAAGCAGGATTTCATCTACCTTTTCTGACGTGCCTGCTAAAAGCTAATCTTCATACAAATTTGGAATTAGCAATTTTGTGGGATTTGTTTTTCTTTTTTCATATTCTGGAATGTCGCTATGAATTTCTGAATCGATATAATCCATTTTTTCTTCTTTGGTGGAGATTTGGTGTGCATGCCTCTTCTTTGTACAAATTGAACACAAACTGTATCATAGCATCATTGATTGTTCAATCAGATTCCGTTTCTTATGAGGGACACTCCCCTTCATCGATTTTTTATAAATCCTATACTAAAAAATAAATTAATGACAACGAAAATTAGCAATATATGATTAATATTTTTTTTTACTATTATGGTGAAAAATTGAATTCGTGAAAGCAAACAATTTGTTTAGTAAAATCATGCTAAAAGTGATGTGTTTTGTAAACAATAGTGAAGTAAGATCATTCTAAGAGTGATGTATTTTGTAAACAAGAGTGAAGTAAAATCATGCTAAGAGTGATGTGTTTTGTAAACAAGAGTGAAGTAAAATCATGCTAAGAGTGTTGTGTTTTGTGAACAAGAGTGAAGTAAAATCAGAACAAGAGTGATGTGTTTTGTGAACAAGAGTGAAGTAAAATCAGAACAAGAGTGAAGTGAAATCAGAACAAGAGTGATGTGTTTTGTGAACAAGAGTGAAGTGAAATCAGAACAAGAGTGATGTGTTTTGTGAACAAGAGTGAAGTGAAATCCGAACAAGAGTGATGTGTTTTGTGAACAAGAGTTAAGTGAAATCAGAACAAGAGTGATGTTTTGTAAACAAGAGTGAAGTAAAATCACAATAAGAGTGATGTGTTTTGTGAACAAGAGTGAAGTAAAATCATAATAAGAGTGATGTATTTTGTGAACAAGAGTGGAGTAAAATCATAATAAGAGTGATGTGTTTTGTGACACTATGGCAACAAAAACTACCCTTGTGGCTGCTGACCAAAAATAGAAAGAAAATCTAATTCATACCAATGTATTAAGAATTAAATATGCATGGTTGTTATAAAAAAAATAAAATACGGCCAAGTATACATATTAACTAAGTAGTACTTAATAAAATAGAAAAAATAAAAAATACTACTCACTAATATACAAAATAAAATAGAAAGAATATAAAACTACTAATAACTACAAATAAAAAGAATAAAACAAACTACCCAACAGAAAATAAAAACTAGTACTACTAGGAGTACTACCCAACGCACTTGTATTTTTCATCATTCTGTAGTAATTCTACGAAGCAATTTTCCACCGCCGCCACTTTCTCCCCATCATCAACCGCTTCCGTCAAAGATTTGATCTCGACCTCCAAGCCGCGAGCTGCATTTACAATGTTATCGAGACCTGTCACGATGGGCCGGGCAACCAAAATCATACGATCTACTATCTCCATCGCGCTTGCGACGTCGGTTTCGGTAATGAGATCGGTTAGGATCAGCGTCGTTTGGATCTCTTCGTGCAGTTGCTTGAACAATCTGGTGGCGTTGTGCTGCTCTTCAGCGAGCTGCGAGGGTTGGAGCTTGTTCACCGCCGCCGTCATCTCCACGAACAGCCCGGCGGAGGACGCCTTCAGGGGAAGAACCGGCACATGTGCTGCGGCGGCGGAGAGGCCGACCATGCAGAAGCGAGTTCTCCAGCAGAATAGCGAATTTCATAAAATGATTTCCAAAAATACCCTTGGCCTATTTTACATTTTTAAAATAAATAATATTTGTTCCATTAAGATGCGTGGCTCAGATTTATTCTCTAATTATACACTTAAGATTAGTTATATCTTGATCACTACCCTATATATATATATATATATATATATATATATATATATATATATATATATATATATATAGGGTAATGTTAATCTCCTTTTCCTCCCTTAGATTTAAGTTCCTTCTTAATTGGAACCGTTAGATTTGAGGGATGGAAGATCCGGATGAGAAGCTTACTAATGATCCCGTGTTGCATTATTAGGCTCATTATGTGCATTATATGGGTATAATTGTAAAACAACAATGAATTAAAATGGAATGAGTGAGATTTCAGCGGGATTTTCATTGACCTTCCATCTACTCACTCCCCCTCTCACTCCAACCGTCACTCTTCTCAACCCAGAATCAAAATTTCGTCTCCCTCAATTCCCCCATCTTCCAAACCCTAGCCGCCGGCGAATCACAGCCGAAACCACACTCCCTTCGCCCGTGACCATCAAGTTCAAATCGACAACAAGGTAGGGTTTAAATGCTTCAGTTTTTCGTAATACACAGTGTTAATCGACGATTTTCACCGCCGGATCGACGATTCAATGTTTTCTCCCAAACAATATCACGTTTTTCAAACTCGTTTTTGCCGAGAATTTTCATAAATCTTAGAATCGTTTTTGATTTTGTTAGGGTTATGTACATTATTGAAGTTTGTAGTTAATGACTGGTTTACTATTGTCTATTGAGCGATTTTGTAGTGAAAATCGTATCCGATTTTGATTTGTGGTTCGTCTCACAGATCTGCAATGACGAAGAGAGGCATGCCTATCAAAAGCCAACCAACCCAGGCTGCAGGTGAGCAATTACTTGCATTTGCTTGTATATTTTTTGGATTATTTGTACATTATTGTACGGCGTGGTGTACAGTATGGTTCTTGGTGTTTACTTGAATGGATATGTATATTATGTAATGTTTGTGTGGTCATTACTTGAATGCAATGTTTGTGTGGTCATTACTTGAATGGATCTGTACATTATGTAACTATTTTTATGCATTATATATCTTGTATCATGCATCATGTGACTGTTGTTGTATATGGTCAAAGAGTGAATGGAATAGTTGTATGTTTATTACTTGATTTACTCAGTGCATTATTTGCCTGTTTGAATGCATTATTTACCATGTTTTATACATAATGTGACTGCTTTTGTAAAGCCTTCGAAGAGCGAAGGTAATATTTTTATGTGAATTGTTTTAATGAATTTGTACATTATTTAACTATTTCTATGCATTATATACAAGTTTCATGCATCAAGTGCTTGCTGTTGTACATGAGTTAAAGAGTGAATGGAATATTTTTATGTTCATAACTAGCCTGAATCTGTACATTATGTAGCTATTTCTATACATTGTTTTTCATGTTTTATGCATCATTTGACTGCTGTTGTACATGAGTCTAAGAGTGAATGGAATATTTTTATATGTTCATTACTTGAGTGATTCTGTTCATTATTTGGCTATTTGAATGCATTATTTATCCTGTTTTATGCATCATGTGACTATTGTTGTACATATGTCAAAGAGTGAATGGAATATTTGTTTGTTTATTACTTGACCGGATCTGTAAATTATTTAGTTATTTTAGTGCATTATTTATCATGGTTTATGCTTTGTGTGACTGTAGTTGGACATGTGACAATGGGTGATTGCAATATTCATGGTACATTTGTTGATTTATTCTGAACATTATTTGATTATTAAAATGCATTATGTATCAGTTTTTAGGCATTATTTTGATGCTTCTGTACAAGGGTGTATAAGTGAATGCAGTATAACTGTCCACATTATTTTATTCAGTCTGTACATTATGTAACTAATTGTATGTTATTATTCTGTATGTTGTACAACATCAAAGCAGCTAAGATTGGACATCAACGAGGCGGTCGATGATATACTGCCAGTAGGAATTGCCCAGAAATTCCGGGAGCGATTAGCAGAGGCCGGGACTAGTACAGCTCCGGAAGAGACGGAGGATAGGAAACCAAGGGGTAGGAACGTCGACCATCTGTATTGTCGACGAACCCCTACAGAGTTTTTGAATTGTATAAAGAGTTTAACTCCACGGCAGAAGGAAGCCGTATGGAACTTGTACATGAGTCTAAGAGTAAATGCAATATTTGTACATTATTTAGCTATTTCTATGCATTATATATCCTGTATTATGCATCATTAGACTGTTATTGTACATGAGTCTAAGAATGAATGCAATATTTGTATGTTAATTACTTGAGTGATTCTGTACATTATTTGGCTATTTGAATGCATTATTTATCCTGTTTTAGGTATCACGTGGTTGCTGTTGTACATACTACACACTAGCCCCTAGGCTTGTTAAACCCTTAGGGAAAACAAGAAACGTGCGCCAAACATCGAAACACGACACAACTTAAATTACACGGGTCAGGATAAATGTTCATTATATATCACAAATAATGCATTACATAAACTAAAACCACGCATTACACTACATAATATGTACATTATGTATATCTGTTTTAAAAAATACCTACGCGCTATGCATGTGCAACTAGGGGTGGGTCGATACGATATATCGTATCGAAAACGTTGTATCGTATATCGTATCGAAAATATTGATATGAAAGAATTTCATATCGTTATCGTATCGAAAGTTTCGATATATCGAATTTCGATATATCGAACTTTCGATATGGAGGATATCTATATCGTTATCGTATCGATATTTCGATATATCGTACCGAAATTCTATTTATCGAAAATATTGATATATATAGTATATTCGATATATATCGTATATTCGATATAAACGATATATCATACCGAAATTTGATATATCGTACCGAAATTCGATATATCGAAAATATCAATATATATCGTATATTCGATATATATCGTATATTCGATATAAAACGATATATCGAAAATATCGATATATATCGTATATTCGATATACAATGATATATCGCGATATAAGGAAATTCATATCGTTATCGTATCGAAAACTTACGATACGGTATCGTTTCGTATCGAAAATTACGATATATCGAAAATCCGATAATTTTTCGATATTTTTCAATACGATACGAGCGATATATCATTTTTTCGATATTTTTCCCCAGCCCTATGTGCAACCCGAGACGAATTACTGCAGCTCGTGTATTTGGACAACGATTTTTAGACTTAGAACATACTACACCCTAGCCCTAGACTTGTTAAACCCTTAGGGAAAACAAGAAAAGTGCGTAAAACATCGAAACACGACACAACCTAAATAAAACGGGGCACGATAAATGTTCATTACATACCACAAATAAAGCATTACAGAAACTAAAACTACGCATTACACTACATAATATGTATATTGTGTATATTTGTTTTAAAAAAATGCCTACGCGCTATGCATGTGCAACCCCAGACGAATTACTGCAGCTCGTGTATTTGGACAACGTTTTTTAGACTTAGAACATACTACACCCTAGGCTTGTTAAACCCTTAGGGAAAACAAGAAACGTGCGTAAAACATCGAAACACGACACAACCTAAATTAAACGGGTAAGGATAAATGTTCATTACATACCACAAATAATGCATTACAGAAACTAAATCATGCATTATACTCACAATATGTACATTATGTATATCTGTTTTAAAATATACCTACGCATTATGCATGTGAAAACCCAGACGAATTACTACAGCTCGTGTATTTGGACAACGTTTTTTAGACTTAGAACATACTACACCCTAGCCCCTAGGCTTGTTAAACCCTTAGGGAAAACAAGAAACGTGCGCCAAACATCGAAACACGACAAAACTTAAATTAAACGCGTCAGTATAATGTTCATTACATATCACAAATAATGCATTACAGAAACTAAACTACGCATTATACTATATAATATGTACATTATGTGTACGTTTTGCGCGGCTTCCTCCTTGTCGAACCGCACGAAGCCATAGCCCATCGAGTTCTCATTGTGATCGACTGCGATCTTGCAAGAGAGCACAGTTCCGAAGGCAGAGAAGGTCTCAAAGAGCGCCTTTGTGTCGATTGCTTGATCCAGATTCTTGATGAAGAGATTAGCATATCCACTTTTCCGGAGGCTAGGATCTCTGTGAGAGAACATGATCCGGATTGGCTTTCCATTGACATGAGTGAAATTCAAAGCATCTTTTGCATTAGAAGCTGCACATTATCATAATTTTAAGCCATCAAACATAAAATATTTCACTCAGGAATTGTATCTATCATCACTTATAAGTTGCTAAATGAGAATCATAATTCATAAGGAAATACGAATTGGAAAATTGTACACACACAGTTCATTCAGATTGGGGATCTGAATAATCAAATCACACCATCATCACTATTAATTCAATGATATTCCAACAAAAAAAATATGAGGAGTAATGAATTGGAGATGCATGCTAATGAAAAAACAGAATGAATTACGATCACCGTCGATCGGAGAATTAAAATTGACGTAGGCATATCCGAGCGACGATCGGCGCGTCACATCTCTGCAAATCCTGACGGAGGCGACAGGCGCAACGTGGCTGAACAGATCGTAGAGCTTGCTCTCGTCGATGGAGAAAGAATGAAACGAAATCAATAAACATGGGCGAAAAGCGGGTGAATTACCTTCTTCCATTGATAATCGAACAATCGTGGAAAATCTAAAACTGTATGCGTTTGATACAGAGACAACGAATTTGTGAAATACCAATTTCTCGCAGTGTGATCAAATCAAAATTAAACCCGGACTAATTGAGAAAGAAATCAGCGAAATTTGGGAAGAAAATAGGTTGAGAAACTGCACAAAGCCTTAACGGAGTAATTCATGGACCATTCCATAACTAACTCCAATTGTTATTCTCTATTTTACCCCAGCGTTAACAATTAAGAAAATTTGATAATTTCAGATTAAGATTTAAACCATTAGATCACTATAAATCCACAGATGAGATTAAGAAGGAGAAAGGATTTATAAGGTGAAAAGGATTTGAATACAATCATATATATATATATAGTTGTGATCAATGTCGAACCAATTTTAAAGACCGAACTAGAGACCAAATCTCATCCACCCATTAATCACATCTAATGGTTATTAAAAATTAAAACTTATCTACTTTTTTTATTCAATCAAATTGCCAAAAGGGTAGTTTTGGAATTAGAGGAGAAGGAGAGAAACTATCGCTGCTCTTCGGATTCATTCTTTTCAGAAAAGCTGTGAATGAGGAGCTTCGATCTTGATCTGCTACGGGAGGATTTGCTTTTTCCGGTGGAGTAGTACGACGACGACGGAGTTAACGGCGGTATCCAATCACGCCGCTGCTCCAGCCGCCATAGTTTCCGGCCTGCTGTCAACACACCCAGGTGGTGCTGCTCCCCGAACTCAGCCTACTCCGAGGTGGAGCCGTCGTCTCTGCCGTTACACTTCCCTCTACTGTCGCCGACTTCGCTACTGTGCAATTCTCCTCTTTCTCTCTTTTCACCCCACCTAAACAAGCCCCAAATTCCTTTCTGTCTCTCTCCCAATTTCTTGCTTCCTTCATCAAATTCTTCTTCCAAAGTTCAACATCAACGTCCCTCTTCTCTAAACAAAACTAGAAGTCTGTCTCTCTCTACTCCTAACTGCAAAAATCTTCTTCTTCTTCTTTTACCGACGCAGCCCCAATTCCCTCTCGGTTTCTCTTGGATTTGGAGTTGAAAGAAAGTGGCATAACTTGTAGTTATGGGAAGACTTACAGATTATTGTTTCTCGAAATTGTTGCGTTGAAAGTAAACTGAATTTGTTCCTAATCTTCGTGTGGTAAAGATCATGGAAAAAAATTCCTCAATTGAAAAGAGTGGCTGATTTTGATTTTGCATATTTAGTTGTTATACATATTTCTGACGGGAAATTGTATACAATGGAAAATATAATACCACTAGGGGGAATTGCTCGAACAAGAAATGCATATATTGTCTGGTCTGGTTTGATATTGGACGATTTCCGGTGGAAATCGTCGCGGTAGATTGAAAGAATTTCTGAGTGGAGAAGAATAGATGGAGTATATGCATAGTTTGCGAAGAATTATAATTGTAATGAACAAAATAACGTACTTGATGAAGTTATAATTTCAAGTAATGAAGTAATATGAACTGAACTGTGTTGTATGCATCGTTTGCGAAGGATTATAGTTGTAATGAACTAAATAACGTAATTGATGAAGTTATGACCACATGTAATGAAGTAATTTGAACTACCTTGAACTTTAATTGGGTTATTACTTCAGTCCATTACCTTATTAAATGAGGTTATAACTTCATCAACATTGACATACATCATAATAAAGAATAAATACTTCATTTTGAAAACACTTCACAAAGTCTATTCGCTTTAAATTTTGTAAAAAGGTTAAACAAATTCAAATTCAAAGTGGAATGAAGTAATAATCTACTGGAATGAAGTAATTAACTATTGGAATGAAGTAATAAATCTATTGGATGAAGTAATAAACTATAAATGAAGTAATACACGCCTCTGTCATTAGGTATTGCTCTGTTGTCACTTTGGTGATTGAATTATGCAATTCCCTTGGTGTACAAAATAGGTAACAGCCTCTCCCTTGGTAATTGCTATGTTGTTATTTTATTCAACTTGTATTGTTATTGGCTACGAATTTGGAGAAAAAAAAAATATAAAAATCATCGTTATTTAGATTTCTATATTACTTCATTCAACTAGACTATTACTTCATTCAGTTACATTATTACTTCATTCACCTACATTATTACTACTTCATTATTTAACTATCTATATTACTTCATTTGACTAGATCACTACTTCATTTTATTCTATTATATTATTTCATTCAAATATTTTTATCACTTCATTCGACTAGGTTATTACATTAAGGGATTCTTGAGCATATGAGGAAGAGTGATCACTACTTCATTCATATGTGCATTTACTTCATTCAACAAGTATACCACTTCATCACAATAGGATTTTAGTTTATTGAACTTCAATTGGGTTATTACTTCAGTCCATTACCTTATTAAATGAGGTTATAGCTTCATCAATATTGACATACATCATAATAAAGAGTAAATACTTCATTTTGAAAACACTTCACACTGTCTATTCGCTTTAAATTTTGTAAAAAGGTTAAACAAATTCAAATTTAAAGTAGAATGAAGTAATAATATACTGGAATGAAGTAATTAACTATTGGAATGAAGTAATAAATCTACTGGATGAAGTAATAAACTAAAAATGTAATTTGACAAAAATATACTCGGTTGAAGTAATTTGGCTACCTAATGAATGCGAAAATTTTCACTACATCATCTCATCTCATCCATTAAAAATGCATATATTGCTTGATTCGGGCTAGAGAAGCTTCGAGAACAATTTATCGTCATCCGGTTTGATTTAGAAGTATTTCTGGTGGAAATCGTCGCTGTAGATTGAAGGAATTTTGGGGAGCGGAGAAGAACAGTTGGAGAACTGTGTTGTATGTATAGTTTGCGAAGAATTAATATTGTAATGAACTAAATAACGCACTTGATGAAGTTATAACCTCAAATAATTAAGTGATATGAACATAATTGTATTATATGCATAGTTTGTGAAGAATTATAATTTTAATGAACTAAATAACACACTTGATGGAGTAATAACATCAAGTAATGAAGTAATATGAATTGAACCGTGTTGTATGCATAGTTTGTGAAAAATTATATTTGTAATGAACTAAATAACGTACTTGATGATGTTATAACCACATGTAATGAAGTAATTAACCACTGAAATGAAGTATCAAAACTACTGGAATGAAGTAACAAATTACAAACAAATAAATGTATCATTATATTGTCAGAAAACAAATAAATGAAGTAATAAATTACAAACTAATAGATGAAGTGATGGAACTATCTGAATTAAGTAATAGCTTGGTTAAATGAATTAATATATAATGAATGAATAATATTAGAAATGAAAAGAACCAAATGACTATTAATATTGACGTATAACATATTGTACTAATAAATTGAAAAATACCAGTGCAGAACTTATTTCCAGTAGGTATTACTTCATTTTAGTAGGTGTTTACTTCATTCCAATAGGTTTATTACTTCAATCCAGTACGTAATAAATTGAAAATGAATATATTTTTACTTCATTCTAGTAAGTTTATACTTCATTCAAGTAAGTGTATTACTTCATTCCATCCATTACGTAATAAATTGGAAATGAAGATATTTTTACTTTATTCCAGTAGGTTTATTACTTCATTCAAATGTGTCATTACTTAATTCAAATAGGATTTTAGTTCATTCCAATAGGTTTTCACATGATTCAAGGCATGTTTATTTCAAATTCATTGAATTTTTTTTACTTTACTTACCGTAAATAATAGCACAATTTATTCCAGTAGGTTTATTACTTCATTCCAAAAATTTAATACTTCATTATACTAGGTTTTTACTTCATCCAGTAGGACTCCAAATTCTTCTACAAAACTCTGCCCCAATAATTGAACAAATGGATTGACTAGGAATGTAAGTTACGAAGTAAAGACTGAGTAAGCTTCTAAAGCTGGATCCTTTAAGGAATTTCCCCTACAGACAACAAAAAGATAAGTTATTAAGCTCCAAAGAGATCAATGAAAAAATCAATATCATCGTTACACCGTTTTCTACTCTGTTAATCGCAACATGGAAAGTACAGAACAAACAACATGAAACAACTAGCGACAACAACAGGAAGAAGAGAGAGAACATACTCGGAAGAAATGATTTGCTCAAACAATATTGAAGAGGTTACGAGGTGCGTAGGTGTCGTTCAAGTGAGGGTATATCCTACTGGCAGGATAAAGATCCTAACTAAGCCTAGACCTCGTCTTCAAAGATTCCTCAACCCACTTCTACTGATCAGTATAGTGGAGGTAAGGGTCGAATCCCACAGAGATGGTGCGTTTAAACTACTGCGATGATGTTTTGGAGGGTTGGTTAGCTACCACGCTCGGGTTGAGTTTCTACCTAGGCGAGTAATTAAAGAGTGGCGTCCTACTGACTAGGATGGGGGAGCAGATCATGGAATGCAACTGTGTACGTGGAAATGAGGGGACATGGTGTAACAGAAATTGTTTGGAAAGGACGGTATTTCTATTTTTGGCTAAACAGAATATTCAGAGTGTAGTGGAGGTGGTGGTGACTAGGCTGACAGATCTGCAGGTACAACCAGAGGTGAAGGACAAAAGAAAGCAAAAGTAAATAAAAGTAAGGTGGTCCCCAATCTGGATGTAGACATCGTCTTCTCCAACAACACAACTTAAACTCAGATAACAATTCCAGATCCAACCCGGCAAACGCAGATTAACAACTCGCGAACACAGATCTAAAACTAAGAAATCAAATCTGAAATCAAACGCTGAAACTGGACTTCTGCATGCTGGTCAACATGAAAGATCGATTCAGAAAATAAAACGAAGCCTTGCATGCAACGATCTACTTCCAGATCAAATAGTACATGTTTACCTATCCTAAAGAAATTTGTTACGTAACAGAATTTAGAGATTTAGCACTTAAAACACCGAGAAATCTTAGATCTAAGCTAACTAGACAAGGAAAGAAAAGAACACTACAATGAACGAAACGGAAATCAACTTCATAGCATTAACACATTCGGATATCCAAAGCAAGCATTTCAAAACAACAAAATCCCAAAATGTAACAGAAATCCAACGTAAAGACGGAGAACTAATTAAACTACGAAAGCAATTAAAAGATTGTTTGCCACTCCGGGCGATAAAATCTCTGACTGGAACTACGATCTAGCTAACTGGAACGGACGATGACTGGAACTCGGGAACATTCTGAACGTCAGGTGATCATGGCTCGGCGAGGCAAGAAGTGGACACGGCTGAAAGACTGAAATTACCGAGAGAACTCTCTACCTAAAGATGATGGTGAATTCTTCCTTCCCTTTTCTCTCCAACTTGGCTACCTTTTATAGGGAGGCTACCCTTGATTTTAGGGTAAATCCTCGCTGCAATTTGACTTCTTTGCCCTTAATTGTGGGTAATCCGTCCCAGCTATCCGTCTTCTTCATCTCAAGCCGTTTTAGCACGTATACGGATCAGTATGAGACCATGCTGGCGCTTTTTCTACCCGAACACTCCGGAACTTCCCTACTGGCCAGAACACTTATCCTGCACACTTTGAGCAACTGCTTTGCAAATATAATCATTTAAACCTGTCATACTGACCAGTAACCGAGGCCTAGAATACGACTTATCAAACTGCTCACACTTACCACATGCTTGCCCTCAAGCGTGAAGAACAAACAAAAAAGCAATAAGTCGCATTCTAGCCTGGTTACTTCCCTGCCTGACTCTACCTAAAACTGGACTCTAGACTACAACGACGAAGAAAAAAAAGAGAACACAAACACAAACACAGAAATACATAAAACACTAACAGATTGGGCTACATTTTCAACCATCCCTCCCCTCGGGATTAGGTGCAATCCGGCCTTAGACAGCCTTGAACTTCTGCCGCCCCCCTCTTTCTCTCCCAGTCAGTACATCTGCTTGTCAAGATCGCCCACACTCTCGGTCAACCACTAGGTTCACTCAGTCTCTCGCACCTCACCAGGAACGTTAGGACTGAATTCTCTCATCATGCTCAACCACAATTGCTTTGGACTTAGATCTCACGTGCAGCTACTGAAGGACTTTAAGGCTTGTAACGGGGCTGTTGGGTTGTAGTGTTTTGGGTAGATGTTCCTAAGGCTCTAAGGTTCAAAAACTTCTATTTAATTTATGAAGGGGGATTGTGTGCATCAGGCTTCTGATCAGTTGCTTTTCTTAGCTGGTGCTTCTGGCTTGAGTTTCCAACTGGTTAGTAGGCTTCTGGTGGCTTCGCCACCCTTATTCCTTCATTTTTTGTGTGGTCAAATCTCTGACCATTTTCTTCTTTTCTTTCTTCCTTCCTCTCTTTTTTTTTTTTCGTGGCTTTGCCACCCTTATCCCTTCCCTTTTTTTGGACCTGGAATGTCTCCCTGGTCGATTTTCTTCTAACTTTCCTGCCCAGCTGGTTTCTGCTTTTTTCACACTTCTTCCTAGCCAGTAAGCTCCATTTGTTTCATGCCTTACACACAGTCCCAGGGGCTAGGGGTGTTTATCTGGGTATAAAAGGTTAAGAAAAAAAGGGTTCTAAAGGTGGTGTTTTTTTTTTTTTTTTTTTTTTTTTTTTTTTTTTAAGGGGGGTTCCTACTGCCTTCAGTATTTGCTACCCGTGATCACTTCACCCTAGGCAAATTGTGGCAGCCTCTCTTTTCTTTAAGTGTATGTGGAAAGTGGTTCCACTTTAAGGCTTATAACTCACATTTTAGAGGGCTTTCGTGTTTGGCTCTAAGTGTGGGCTTTTCTCTCATACTCACATCATCCATACTGGTCAGGAGGTACTAAGGAGAGTGGTTTCGGTTTTCCAGCTTGTCTTATCTCCCTCAATTCCCCTCACCTCCAGCTCAGGACGGTTGAGTTTTAAGCCCAAATCAGCACACAACATAAAAAAAACTAGACCTAAAAAACACAAAACGAGCACAAACACAGAACACACATATATACATCATACTGGCCATTACGTCCCTCCTCCTACTTCACAAGTGTCTGCCCCAGATAAGGCTGTGAAGTGGAAAAAGTACTGGCCAGTATGGTAGACGCACAGACAACAAAATAACAAACAAAAATAACAACTCAAACAGAAACTTCTCACACTTAGGCTATGGAATAGGCTAAGTGGGAGAGGTTTGAACACCGGACAAAATCCACTAAACAAAGAAACACGTATATACAAAAGAAACACAGAAAACATGCTACCAAGAAACAAACCCTAACTTCTCACACTTAGACTATGGAATAGGCTAAGTGTTATGAAGTGGGGTTTGCTCGCAAACACAGATTATACTACCTAACCGAATACCACAACATAACAAAAATACGAAAAGTTAAAAAAGCTTAAAAAAAAACTAACTTGGTCAGTAGGGGGGGGTCTATCGAAGTCGCCTGCTCCTTCGTGGGGCAGGTGGTGCAGGTTGTTCCTTCGGGTTGTCCTCTTCCGTTCCAGTTTCATTTTCCTTCGCCGGCTCCTCGGCTCTTGCCGGCACCTCGGCGTCCGCTGTCTCTTGCTCATCTTCTACTCCGGTCTCTTGGATATGTGGTTCATCAGTCCGGCCACCATGGCCACTCGGTCCTGCAGCTTGCTCCTTCCTCAGGTAGGTCATTTCTTCTAAGATGTTATCCATACTGGTTAACATTCTGTTCATTGCTTTTTGCATCTTGGAGTTTTCCTCCCCGAGATCTGATACGATAGCTTCCATGGCCGCCTGCCTCTGATGCATCATATCCTGCTCTGCAGAGCCCTTCAACATCCTTTCCACAACTCCTGCCAGCTTGATCACCTCTGCCTTCAATTGCTGATTCTCCTCTGCCATATCAGTGACTGTCCTTTCTAGAGCGGCTTGCTTCTGAGTCAGTATTCTCTGCTCCACAGACTCCTTCAATACCTGTTCCATTTCTGACGCTAAACGAATCATCTCTTCCCTCATCTGTCTATTTTCCTCAGCCATCTTTTCCACAGATTGTTCAATTCTGTCTCGCCTCTGGTCATGTCCTGGTGCTTCCTGAGCTGTTGTTATCCGAGCAGTGGGTATTGCCTCTTCTCCCATCGCATAAAAGTAGGGCACGCCCTGCCTCATGTACACCGTGTTCGTTCGGACGAACAGAGGGATGTCGAACAATCCTGGGGCGCTCACCATCGTGAGTGGGGTTAGGTCTTCGTCCTCCGAAACGGTGATGTTGTTCCTCATGAAGATTCCCAATATATGGCAGAGGGAAATATTCCGTGCTGGGTGAGTTGCGACGAGGTGACATGTGTATGCAGTCCAGAACCCTAAGTGCAGCTTCTTGCCCTTTTTTGCACACCATATAAGGTACAACTCCGTCATTGATGTCCGGACTGCCGAATTAGACTGCCCCAAAAGATTGTAGTCTAAAAAAAGTTGAACCAGGCGTAAAACGGGGTCGCTAAGGTGGATCGATCGGGAGATCGTGGATTGGAACTGCCCTGCTCCGGGGTGAGTAAGTTCCTCCCAAGCCGACTGGGGCTCAAATTCCACATGCCGGCGGGGAATCCCCCGCTCCCTGTTTCTCCATTCAAGTCCCATTGCCTCCTCCAAACTGCATATACCCAACCTCACAGTCCACTCAATCAGATTCATCCTAATTTCTCCTCCAAATACCCTGAAGCTAACACACTCTATATCCAAATCAGTTGTGACTTCGAATCGAAAAGTTGCGAAAAACTCCTTGGCCAAATCGACCGGGACACTTAACTTCTCATTCCTCAACAACCATTCAAAACCCAACTCATGCAAAAAGGCTAGAAACGATTCACTAATTTGCATCTCATCTAAGGATGGGAGATGAATTACCTTTCCACACTTAACCTTCTTGCCTTTTGCGTTCTTTGTGCGGTAAACTGACTGGAGCTTCTTGTCGTCAAACAACTTCATCTCTTCCACAACGTCATCCGTGAGTTCCACCGTCCAACGCTTATACCGGAGTGGTTCGGCAGGTGGATGCAACAGTTCTCGATGATCGTTGGGGAGTTCCCGCTCCTTGTATTCCTCCTCTTCCATGGTTGTGTCGCTATCTGATTCAGATTCTTCACTGGCCTCGTACTCACTATCGCTCTGTGTCTGCCGGTTTGATGGGGTCCTCCGGGCAGTCTCAGTGATCACTATGCCTGTGTTCGGGGTACGCATTCTTTTGGTTTTGATTTTTTCTCCACAACGGTCTTGCCCTTTCTTTTCCTTTCTACTTGGTATCTAGCTTCCTCTTCCGCCTCGGTTGGTGGCGTCTCCTGGGTAGTGGAGCTACACTCTTTCTTGGCATCTTCCTTCTCCAATTGTTCGGGGCTCACTGACTCGGGTGCGAGGTCCAGTCCCTCAGCCACCCGCTCGGCTTCCACACCCTGATCCTCTTGCGCCGGACAGGGTTCGTCGTCACTCACGATCTCTAGGGGATCCTCCGCCGTGTTCGGTTCCGCCCTGTTGGGTGCCCACTTACCCAAACAACGTTGCGATTTCCTCTGCGGTTTGGGTGGCTCTGCCTTGGAGCCTGTCTTCACTACCAGTTTCCTTCTGACGGGGATCGGTTTAACTACCGGAGGTGCCCCTGGGGTGGATGCCTCTACCTCTGGTTCTGTTGTCTCTGTTCCTGCTTCCTTGGCTTCACTCTGCTTTTCCCTCTCCTCTTCTCCTTCTGACTGGGATGTCTTATCCTTCGGTATGGGTTCTCTAAAAGCTTGTTCATTCTCTCCTACTGATCTTGGTGCGAGGTCCAGACCCTCAGCCACCAAGTCAGTTGTCTCCTCTCTTCGGCTTACCCTGTTCATTATCGAGTCAAACTCCTCGTCCGTCATGAGGCCCTGTTTCCTGGCTGATTCGTTCAGATCTATCTCTGGCCGTCTTACTTCTTGAAATATTGGGTCCTTCTCGGGCGTCATTTTTGCTCCGCCACTCTCTCCCTGGGTTTCCCTTACTTGGCTGGACCTTTTCTTTCGCTCCTCAGAGTCGGAGCTGTAAAACGCGGCGATAGCTTCCAGGTCTGCCGAATCTGGTACCGAGGGTTCCGATGCCGCGGTGGCTGAGGGAGATCCTTCCTCCGACTGTAGTTCTGCGTGTCTGACCTGTGCATGAGGAATTTCACTGGGTGCGGTTCCTATGCCCCCCGTGTGGCCGAAATTGGTCAATGCCGCCGTCCAGTCCCTAGTCGGGTCTTGTTGGCGAAGGAATACCATTACGGCATCCAAAGAAATAGTGGCCGGCGGTTGAGCAGTCGGTGCGGGTGGTTGGTTCGACTGTGGTTGGGCCTCCGGGGTATCTTCTCGCAGCGGCTGCGTATCTTGGGTGTTCGCACGACGGGGCTTGATTTTCCTCGCGATAGCTTTCTTACCCATGACTGTAATTTGTGATTTGACGGTAGAAATTAGGGTTTGGTTTGAGAACGATGGTTCTGTGAGAGGGATAGAGGAGAATTTCTTGAAAGGTATTTTGGAAATGAGGGTTTTTGAGGGAGAAAGGGAGGGTCGGTTGGTTTAGTTCGGATTAGAAATGGCAGTTGCAGGTGATTTCAACCGGCTATCAGTGGTTACCGGTCATGCCGCTTCATGTGAAAAGTGGTTGGGCGACAGGTGTTGGTTCCTGATTGGCTAGCGTGTGTACTCTCTCTGCTCCACACCATTCCAGCACTGCCACCCTGCAAAAGCTGCACACGCTTAATTCAAATTTACGCCCTATCCACAATTTCCCTCTATACTTACCTATTACGGAAAATAATTCAAAATGGCACTTAAATACAAATTGGAGTGACACTAAATAGGTAATCTCTTGGTCAAAGTGTACCCCAACCTAAATTTAAGGCCCGAAAATATATTTTTGGATTTTTAGAAAATTTTCAAGCATGCAAAAATTAATTACGTATATACAGTATTTACATTCTCCTTAGGTAATTTGGAATCCTACCTGGCCAGTATATGCAGAATATTATCAAAATGAAACTAGCCACGTGGAATTCCAAATTCCTATCTTACTAATCAGTATGTGACCTTAGTATGTGGTAGTAGTGGAATTTCATCCACTACCCCCACCTCACTATTATCCCTAAAGATTTTCAACCTATGTCCATTCACAACAAAAGGCTCAGAGTTAGAAAGACTCCCTGAAATCTCCACCGCTCCATTAGCTCGGAGGGCTGTTACGATGTACGGTCCTGTCCACTTAGATTTGAGTTTCCCGGGCATTAACTTCAATCTCGACTGGAAGAGTAGTACTTTCTGGCCAACATGGAGCTCCTTGGTTCTCAGATTTCTATCATGCCATAATTTCGTTCGCTCCTTGTACCACATGGCCGAGTCGAAAGATTCCAATCTAAGTTCTTCAAGCTCCTGTAATTGCAGCTTCCTTTCCTCCTCACAGGCTGTAGCATCCATATTCACTTTCTGTACTGCCCAGTATGCTCGGTGCTCGATCCCTACAGGTAAGTGGCACATTTTTCCAAAAACTATTCGGTAAGGGGACATACCAATGGGGGTCTTGTAGGCTGTTCGATATGCCCAGAGAGCATCCTCTAATCTCACGCTCCAATCCTTCCGAGAAGGATTTACAGTTTTCTCCAAAATCTTCTTTATCTCTCGATTAGAGATCTCGGCTTGGCCGTTAGCTTGCGGGTGGTAGGGGCTTGAAAGTCTATGGTGCACACCGTACTTTTCATTAAAGCTTCAATTGTACGATTACAAAAGTGTGTACCTTGATCAGAGATGATCGCCCTTGGGACTCCGAAACGGCTGAAAATGTGACTCTTTAAGAATTTGGCCACCTCCTTTGCTTCACACGTACTTGTGGCCGTCGCTTCTACCCATTTGGAGACGTAATCCACCGCGACTAGGATATACAAATTGCCATAGGACGAGGGAAAAGGCCCCATGAAATCCATTCCCCATATGTCGAATAATTCACAAACAATAATCGGTACTTGCGGCATCTCATCTTGGGCAGATATTCCACCGGTCAGTTGGCAACGCTCACAGCTCCGGCAGAACTCGTATGCATCTTTGTTGAGAGTTGGCCAGTAAAAGCCGCTATCCAGAATCTTCCTTGCCGTCTTCTTGGATCCGAAGTGCCCTCCACATGCTAACGAATGGCAGTGGGTCAACACATCCCGCTGTTCCCAGTCAGGAATGCACCTTCTTATCACTTGATCGGATCCTACCCTCCATAGGTAAGGGTCGTCCCAAAAATAATATTTTGCCTCACTCTTGATCTTCATTCGTTGGGCTTTGGTAACACTTGGTACCTCTGGAAGTTCTCCAGTTACTAGGTAGTTGGCCAGGTCCGCATACCATGGCTCCTGCCCTACCTTCTCTTTTCCTTTTGCTGCATCATTCTGACCAGTAAGTTTGTACACTTCTTCCCAATCAATTTTTCTGGGTGCAAAAATCACCTCACATAAGTGTTCCTCTGGAAACTGGTCGTGCACCTCCTCGCTGTTTCCTTCTTGCACTATTCTGCTCAAATGGTCTGCCACCTTGTTTTCGACTCCTCTCTTATCTTCCACCTCCCAATCAAATTCTTGCAACAAGAGTACCCATCGGATCAAGCGTGGTTTTGATTCTCTCTTGGTAACTAGATACTTAAGGGCTGCATGGTCAGTGTATACTACGACCTTAGATCCCAGCAAATATGGCCGGAACTTCTCGAAAGAAAACACCACTGCCAGCATCTCCTTTTCGGTGGTATCGTAATTCCGCTGGGCCTGATTTAGAGTCTTGGACGCATAAAAAATTACGTGCCTCCTCCCATCGATCTTCTGACCCAGCACGGCCCCTACCGCAAAGTCGCTGGCGTCGCACATTACTTCGAAAGGATGGTTCCAATCAGGAGCTCGTATGATAGGTGCGGATACTAATTTTTCTTTGAGAAGATCGAAAGCTGCCTTGCATTGCTCATCAAAAACGAACTCCACATCATTTTGAAGCAGTCTGGTAAGGGGTTGGGCGATTTTGGAGAAATCCTTTATAAATCTTCGATAAAATCCAGCATGTCCCAGGAAACCCCTTATTCCCTTCTGATCAGTAGGGAATGGTAATTTGGATATGACATCCACCTTGGCTCGATCCACCTGGATACCTCTTTCTGAGACTACGTGTCCTAGGACTATCCCTTCGGTGACCATAAAATGGCACTTCTCGAAGTTCAAAACCAGACTCTTTGCTTGACACCTTTCCAAAACTATGTCCAAATGATGAAGGCAAGAGTCGAACGAGTCTCCGTAAACCGTGAAGTCATCCATAAATATTTCTATGCACTCCTCAATCAAATCGGAAAATATGCTCATCATGCATCGTTGAAACGTACCTGGAGCGTTGCATAAACCGAAAGGCATGCGACGGTATGCATAGGTTCCAAACGGGCAAGTAAAAGTGGTTTTGTCCTGGTCCTCAGGATCCACGTGAATTTGGAAGTACCCGCTGTACCCATCTAGGAAGCAGAAAAATTTTTTCCCAGCTAATCTCTCTAATATCTGGTCGATGAAAGGCAAAGGAAAATGGTCCTTCCTTGTTGCGTTGTTCAGCTTCCGGTAGTCGATGCACATTCGCCAACCCGTGACCAGCCTTGTTGGAATCAGCTCGTTCCTCTCATTCTTGACAACTTGGATCCCGGATTTCTTTGGAACCATGTGGATCGGGCTGACCCACTCACTGTCCGGCACTGAATAGATAATCCCTAGCGACAACAACTTCAAGATTTCCTTTAAAATTTCCTCTCGCATGTTAGGGTTTACCTTCCTTTGAGCATCTCGATGAGCCTTCGCTCCCTCTTCTAGCCTGATGTGGTGCATGCAAACGTCGGGGCTTATCCCTACTAGATCTGTAAGGCTCCATCCGATTGCCTTCTTATTCCTATTCAACACAGTCAGTAGCCGCGCTTCTTGTTCTTTTGTGAGACTGCTGTTGATGATTACGGGATATGAGTTCTCCTCCCCGAGGTAGGCATACTTCAAGTTCGATGGTAACTTTTTTAGCTCGACTTGGGGTGGAAGTGTGTCTTCGGGTAGAGGGTTTTTCTGGGCCTCCCCGTCTTTCTTTAAGTCTTCCCCTGAAGGTTCTTCCGTACTGACTGGAAGCTTGGCCCCTGCGGCTCCAATGAACGCCGACTTTTGACAGAATTCCTTGATCGCTCCTTCTATTTCTTCGTCGGTCAACCCCTGGCTACTGATCAACTCACACCACGCAGCAGCTTCTTCGTCGGCCTGATCACAAGCATCTAAAGCCTGGAGTTTTTCCTGTAATAGTTCGGTCTCAAGAAAATCTTGGACTAGAGGGTCAATCACATCAACAAAGCATAGATTTTCAGAATCAATGGGTTTCTTCATGGCATCATTTATATCAAAAGTAAACTTCTCACCATTAAAATCAATGCAAATAGTCCCCTCGGCCATATCCACTATTGTCTTAGCCGTTCTCAAAAAAGGTCTCCCTAACAAGACTCCACTAGACTCTCTCGCTTCATGCTCACTCATTTTGATCACATAAAAATCAGCAGGGTATGTGAACTCCTGTACTCTAACCAACACGTTCTCTAAAACTCCCTCAGGGCTTATGCACGACCTATCAGCCAGCTGGATCAACACCCTAGTGTTTGACAGCCTCACTCCTTTCAGTCGGTTATAGATTGATAATGGCATGACATTAATGGAAGCTCCAAGATCACACATCGCATGTTCAACCTTCACATCCCCTATAGTTATGGGTAAAGTGAACATACCTGGATCGGCCCTTTTGGGCGGCAGTTTCTCTTGCACAATTGCGGATGCGATCCCTTCCACCATGATTTGTCCATCTTTTTGAGCTTTCCCGGCTATGAAATCCTTAATGAATTTTCCGAGCGGGGGTAGTTTCACGGCTTGGAGGAATGGTATGGTGACGTCCAACCTTCCAAAAATCGACAAGTAGTCGACCGGGTTCTCTTTCTTCCTCTTTGTAACAAATCGGAATGGGAATGGTTTCTCCCCTTTTTTCTCTTCTACGGGTTCCTCAGCAACTTTCTTTGGTAGCTCTTGGGTCCGAGCCTCCATTCTGGGATTTTTCTCTTGAGGAGGTTCCTTCCTGGTCAGTAAGGCATCGGGTTCACCTCTTATACTTGGTGTATCATCCAGGAAGAATGGATCCTGCATTCGAGGCATGAAATTCCCTATTTCCTCAGCTGAAATTGTCTCGCCTCCTATCTTCGTTCCATTCGATCCTTCACTCGGCTGTTTCGGTTGAGGTGCATCATAAGTAGTTCCTGACCTCAACGTGACCTTACTCACATTTGCCTTCTCGGGCATTTGGACTGTAGATGGGAGTTTTCCTGCATTTCCCTTCAAATCACCCATCGAACTGGCCAGTTGAGCTAACTGCCTATTCATCATATCCATGTTCGCCTTATGTTCTTTCTGGGCATTTTGCATCCCCTGCACGACCTCATTATGGGCTTGCAATTCTCCTTTGATGTTCTGTTGTGATGCTAGCATTTCACTCATCATGTCCTCAACGGATCTCCTCGGCCTGTTCGAGTTTTGGAAATGACCCGGCCCTTGGTGTTGATAGTTCTGGAAGGTTTGCTGTCCTTGATTAGGCGGGTATTGGTTATATTGGGCAGGAGGAGTGTACTGATCTTGAGGATATTGATTCTGGTGCTGGGCTTGGAATTGATTCTGGTTCTGATGGTGTTGGGATGTTTGGTTTGGTTGATTTTGGTAGTTTTGGAAATTTCTCTGATGGGGTGGCACGTAAACAGGGTTCGAGTTCGAGCTTTGTGGGTTATAGTTTTGGGCTTGTTGGTTTCATCCTGACCAGTTGGGCTGGAAGTCTGGGTTTGCTGGTCCACGGTTAGGGTTTTGGTTCGGGTGAGGGTTATATTGGTTCTGGCCTTGACCTTGGTTCTGGTTTTGGTTCCCTTCTCCCCATCGAAAATTCGGGTGGTCCCTCCATGGTGCGTCCCGTTGTCTCCCCTGGATCCAATTCCCATTCTGGTTAAAATACCCAGCAGCATTAGCTTGCTCCGTACTGATCAAGTCATTCGGATGCTCGTATTGGGCCCCTTGATTCCCCTGCTCTGCACCCTTGTAGTTCCCAGTTGGGAGAGGTGGTGGAGTGCTCTTCTCGATGGCACTCAAAAGTGACTTCTTCAGTTCATCCATCTTCAAGTCCATTTTCTGCTCCAGCTTGTTCTCCTGATCAGTAGTCGATGCAACAGCAGCCCGCTCTCGGTTGTATCCTTCCCTTGAATGGTCATACTCTTTCTTTGCATTCAGTAGCTTCCTTAGGACTCTCTTTGCTTCGCTGACCTGCGTGAAGCTTCCTCCCGAAGATGAATTGGCCAGGTCTTTGGTTACCGCGTTCATGCCCTCGTAGAAAGTATGATGTACTTCAATGTCCGCCATGCGATGGTTGGGACACGATTCCAAAAGACCCATGTATCTTGCCCAATAGTCGCTCAAGGGCTCGTCATATCCTTGCTTCACATTCGTTATTTCTCTCTTCAGTGCGCTTGTCTTAGATGACGGAAAAAACTCGCCCAGGAATGCTGACTTGAAGTCGGCCCAAGTCTCAATAGAGTCAGGGGGCAAGCGCATGAACCAGGTGTTCGCTTCCCCCTTGAGCACAAATGGCAGAGCTTTCAGCCTATAATCATCTTCAGTCGCTCCTGCTGGTCTTCTCTGCGCTCTACAAATCTTACAAAATTCGTGAAGGAACTCATACGGCCCTTCATAGCTTTTCCCGCAGTATGTAGGTAGAATCGCTATGACATGAGGCTTCACGTCACAAGCAGTCTGTCCCGGGGTGACCACGATAGCTTGCGGTGGTTCTCCTTCGGTATGCGCATTCAGCGTACCGATCTCTGGATCTTCGTCCATGTTGGCAGCCATTCCTGGATTGCCTTCCAACAGTGGTAACTCCACGGGAATTGGTCCTTCTATGGTGTCCTGTTCTTCGTCGCTACTCGTGTCTAGGTCAGACAGAGTTGTTGACAGGCCAGAACAAGTGGTCACAAGTATGGATCCTCGCTGAAGTATCTTCGGTTTCCACGGATTAGGATCCGAACTGCTTCTCATAAACTGAAACAAAAGAAAAAGAGAAAAAATTATACACAATATGTACGCCAAAGTATCACACACAATAGTATATAAAACGCCATCCATCCCCGGCAACGGCGCCATTTGAAGAGGTTACGAGGTGCGTAGGTGTCGTTCAAGTGAGGGTATATCCTACTGGCAGGATAAAGATCCTAACTAAGCCTAGACCTCGTCTTCAAAGATTCCTCAACCCACTTCTACTGATCAGTATAGTGGAGGTAAGGGTCGAATCCCACAGAGATGGTGCGTTTAAACTACTGCGATGATGTTTGGAGGGTTGGTTAGCTACCACGCTCGGGTTGAGTTTCTACCTAGGCGAGTAATTAAAGAGTGGCGTCCTACTGACTAGGATGGGGGAGCAGATCATGGAATGCAACTGTGTACGTGGAAATGAGGGGACAATGGTGTAACAGAAATTGTTTGGAAAGGACGGTATTTCTATTTTTGGCTAAACAGAATATTCAGAGTGTAGTGGAGGTGGTGGTGACTAGGCTGACAGATCTGCAGGTACAACCAGAGGTGAAGGACAAAAGAAAGCAAAAGTAAATAAAAGTAAGGTGGTCCCCAATCTGGATGTAGACATCGTCTTCTCCAACAACACAACTTAAACTCAGATAACAATTCCAGATCCAACCCGGCAAACGCAGATTAACAACTCGCGAACACAGATCTAAAACTAAGAAATCAAATCTGAAATCAAACGCTGAAACTGGACTTCTGCATGCTGGTCAACATGAAAGATCGATTCAGAAAATAAAACGAAGCCTTGCATGCAACGATCTACTTCCAGATCAAATAGTACATGTTTACCTATCCTAAAGAAATTTGTTACGTAACAGAATTTAGAGATTTAGCACTTAAAACACCGAGAAATCTTAGATCTAAGCTAACTAGACAAGGAAAGAAAAGAACACTACAATGAACGAAACGGAAATCAACTTCATAGCATTAACACATTCGGATATCCAAAGCAAGCATTTCAAAACAACAAAATCCCAAAATGTAACAGAAATCCAACGTAAAGACGGAGAACTAATTAAACTACGAAAGCAATTAAAAGATTGTTTGCCACTCCGGGCGATAAAATCTCTGACTGGAACTACGATCTAGCTAACTGGAACGGACGATGACTGGAACTCGGGAACATTCTGAACGTCAGGTGATCATGGCTCGGCGAGGCAAGAAGTGGACACGGCTGAAAGACTGAAATTACAGAGAGAACTCTCTACCTAAAGATGATGGTGAATTCTTCCTTCTCTTTCTCTCCAACTTGGCTACCTTTTATAGGGAGGCTACCCTGATTTAGGGTAATCCCGCTGCAATTTGATTTCTTGCCCTTAATGTGGGTAATCCGTCCAAGTATCCGTCTTCTTACTCCAAGCCGTTTAGAACGTATAGGATCAGTATGAGACCATGCTGGCGCTTTTTTTACCCAAACAACTCCGGAACTTCCCTACTGCCAGAACAACGTATCCTGCAAACTTTGAGCAACTGCTTTGCAAATATAATCCTTTAACACAGAAATACCTAAAACCACTAACAGAATTGGGCTACTTTCACCATCCCTCCCTCGGGATAGGTGC